>NC_062552.1:127415606-127739592 GCF_016906955.1 Phacochoerus africanus
TGGACTGTTCCTGGGTACCTGCTCCTTAACTGGCCTGGAGCCAAGCACTGGTCCCCCATCCAGGCCCCCAGACCTGGAGGATGGGGGACAGATTTCCAAGTGAATAAGATGTGGGTGCTGCAGGTGCCAACTTCAGAGGAAGCCGCTGACCTGACGGGCGGGTCTGGAAGGATCTGGGACTCACAGATGGAGCCAGGTGGAGGGAGTGAAGAAACTTTCTAAGGGGAGTTCCCACTGCGGCTCAGCGGGTTAAGTACCCATGAGGTTGTGGGTTTGATCCCTGGCCTCGCTCAGTGGGTTAAGGATATGGCGTTGCCCTGAGCTGTGGTGTAGGTCGCAGATGCGGCTGGGATCCCGCCTTGCTGTGGCTGTGCTGTAAGCTGGCAGCTGCAGCTTCGATGGGACCCCTAGCCTGGGAACCTCCATATGCCACAGGTGAGGGCTTAGAAGGAAGGAAGGAAGGAAAGAAGGAGGGAGGGAGGAGGGAGGGATCGAGGGAGGGAGAAGGACCTCATGGTTCCTAGTCGGATTCGTTAACCACTGCGCCACGACGGGAACTCCATAGGACGTATCTTCTAGCGACTCTGTCACAGTCGGTGGACGGTGGGAGAAAATGTCTTCTTACTCACACGGAAGCAACCAATTATCCAGGGATCTCGCCCCAGAGCCGGGAGGATCTTGCTGCCCTCTTACGTCCAACGTGGGGAAGACGGGGCTCGATCTGGCCCCTGTCCCTTGTCAATGGCACCCCTCCCTCCTCCAAACACGGAAGCCTCTAGGGTGCTCTCTGTGTCATCAGGGATCCGGGTCGCACTTTCGTGGGTCAGAAGCGAGTTCCGGGGTTTTTCTTTGTACTTATCCTGCTCGGCAGCTGGTGATCTCCTTTGGTGAGGTCGATTTACCGCTGGAAAAGTGCCCGGCCCTGCCTCCCCCTTTCTGTCTCCTGGAACCCCAGCGGAGGGGCACAGGGGCTTCCGGACCTGCCCTCCACATCCCAGCTTGACCTGTGCTCCCCAGTTCCGCACCTGGTACCCCTTCTCAGGACCCCTGGCCCCATCTCCCAGCCCTCTGCCTCTCCCACGGCGTCGCCACTCTTCACTCAGTCTAGCTGCACACACACCACTGGCTTGCTGCTAACGATCTCTCCAACCCCAGGCTTCTCGGCGTCTCTCGGGACCTCGACCCACTTGCTCTGGGTCCTCTCTGCTGCCTCCTTTGTCCTCGGGGAGCTTCACCTCCCTCAGAAACGGGGTGATGCCTGGTGGAAAACTCACCTCGGCAGTGGTGCCTCCGCATGGCACACCTGCTGGACCGTTTGCCACAACTCTTGGGGTGACAAGCCCCCTCGTGACCAAACGTCCGTCGGCTCTGGATCCTCTTCACAAAGAAGCCTCATCCTTGGCCCGCTGAGTCCATTTCATCAAGAGTCCCCCGCCCTCACTACCTCCCCATCTCCCTCTCGGCAACTTTCCGTCCTCTCCTTGACCTCACCCGACGGCTATACACGCCCAGCTGTCCCTGTGGCTGCAGAATTGAGCCCGGTCTCTCTCTCCTATTGCAACAGTCTTGAATAAAGCCTTCCTTGCCACTTTTCAAAGTGTCCAGTGTGATGTGTTTTCTCTTACAAAGGGAAGGAAGGCTAACGCACTGGCTGAGACTGAACTTCTATCTTCCGTGAGAGTGGGACGGGCAGCGCAGCCTGGCTGGGGCTGGACAAGGGGGCACGTCCCTCCTCCCAGGGTCACCGGACAGCAGGACATGCCCTGTCTCCTTGAACCGAGATCCCAGTCATTGACTCCGGTTTGGGCAGAGCTTTGGCCACGGAGCCTGACCCAAGGTGAGGGTGGGAAGGGGGGGTGCAAGCATCACCGATCACGGCCCAGGAGAGGAAATTTCACTTACGTACATGCACGGGTGTTTCTCAGGAGGTCAAGCAAACAGCTTATACAGAGCAGAGGGGAGACGTCAGGGAATGGAGGGACCTTCCTGTGCCCTGAGCAGGACTCTCTTGCGTCCTGGGGTGCCCCATGCGCAGGGATGGATGTTCCTACCCTGAGGCCAGCTGTCCCCACTCGCTTTTGTTAGAAGCCTGCAGCCATGGACAGAATGTGGAAATAGCCTCTAACAGGAGAGCATCTGGCCTGGGGCTGGGGAAGAAAGGACCACGGGGGGCGGGGGGGCACATTCCGAGAACCTCTGACCTTAGCCGCACTCTCTCTTCTGTTGGCCGCACCCGCAGCACATGGAAGTTCAGGGCCAGGGATTGAATCGAAGCTGCAGCTGCAACCTACCCCACAGCTGTGCCAGATCCTTAACCCACTGTGCCACAGCAGGAACTCTGAGTACTCTCTTTTTTTGAAGGAAAAATTTATAGCTCAGGAAACCAGAAAGACCAAAAATAAAAAACCGCCCTGCCCCATCCAAGGCCAATTGCAACACATCGAATTTGTGCAGATAGGCGAAGAAATTGTTCCTGAAAAAAAAGTGCAAATTGCTACTTCGCTGCATGTAAATGAACCACTAATTGCTTTTTGCAAACAATATTTATGCAAATGGTCCCACACTCTGCAAAGCTGCGCAGATAATCCACTCGCATCCTCACTCAGCACCATCCTCCCCTCCTCCCCAGAGCTGCCGAAGAGCAGGAAGCCCACCGCCCACTTTCCTGTCTTCTTCCTCTGCCTTCCTGGGGCCCTCTCTGCCGCCTCCCTCCCCCTCAGCCCCAAACCTCTGCTCCAGGCTCCCTGTGTGTGCGAGAGTCCTGCCTTCCACACGCCAGGTCCTGTTAAATCTCCGAGGCAATTTGAGAACAAAAGGCTTAACAGCTCACCCTGCAGGCACAGCAGGCACTGCTCCATCAGCAAAGAAAATCTAGGAATTTGGGGAAAGTTTTTGCAAGACATATCACTATTTTCCTAATACGTAAAGACTTTCTAAAAAATCAATAAGAGAAGGGCTCACCGTCAGTAGAAGGAAATTTTCCAGCAGGATGAATCCTTATAGAAAATAAGACCAACTGATTCTTAAACACGCGAAAGCAATCTTTAAACCACTCACCCAAAGAACTGGACACTAAAGCTACCCTAAGAGGACTCGGGGCAACTCAGGACAGTGGAAGCTGCCTTGGTCTGCATCGCCCCACAGAGCATCCGCAATCGATGCAGAACGAGGGCAATTAAAACCACACGGAGGAGTTCCCGTCGTGGCACAGTGGAAACACATCTGACTGGGAACCATGTGGTTGTGGGTTCCATCCCTGGCCTCGCTCAGTGGGTTAAGGATCTGGCATTGCCGTGAGCTGTGGTGTAGGTTGCAGATACGGCTCGGATCTGGTGTTGCTGTAGCTGTGGTGTAGGCCGGCAGCTGTAGCTCTCATTAGACCCCTAGCCTGGGAACCTCCAGATGCCACCGGTGTGGCCCTAAAAAGCAAAACAAAAACAAACAAAAAAAAAAAAAACACATGGAATCCGTGCCCTCGGCACAACCAGAAGACAGGGAGGCCCAATTTCAAAACACCCTCAGTTGTGAAAGGAAAAGACAAAAGCACAAGAGATCTCAGCAGGTGTTTCCCACGCTTTGCAGCCCAGGCGTGACTCTGGGAGGAGGGGGAGCTGAGAGCCAGGGCTGGGGGTGCAGTCGGGGCAGAACCGAGGGGACCCGGGCAGCCCCACGTGTCATGCACTGAACGCGCCTCAGACAGAGCAGACTGACTGCAGAGGCGGGACCTGGAAGCACGTCCGTCTGGGGACCTCATCGAACTGACAAGCTCTTGCACAGCGAAGGAAACCACACGCAAAAGGAAAAGACACCTGCGGGACGGGAGAAAGGATCTGCAAGTGATGCCCTCACCACGGCTCCATCTCCAAGATACACACACAGCTCACGTGGCTCAACAAAAACACAAAGAACCCAAATGGAAAATGGGACATTTCTCGAAAGAAGACGCACAGATGGCTTACAGGCACATGAAAAAATTCCTCAACATCGCTAATTATTAGAGAAATGAGACTCAAAACTCCAGTGAGGTACCACCTCTCACTGGTCAGAGTGGGCATCATGAGTAAGCCTACAAACAGCAAATGCTGGAGGGGGTGCGGGGAAAAGGGACCCTCTCACACTGTTGGTGGGAGTGTGAGCTGGTACAACCACTCTGGAGAACAATACGCAGGCTCCTCAGAAAACTGAATATAGAACAACCATGTGACCCAGCAATCCCACTCCTGGGCGTATATCCATGCAAAACTTTCCTTCAAAAAGACACACGCACCTCTATTATGTTCATTGCAGCACTATTCACAGTAGCCAAGACATGGAAACAACTTAAACGTCCACGCACAGATGAATGGATTAGGAAGATGTGGTATGTGCATATATAATATGATTCAGCCATAAAGAAGAATGAAATAATGCCATTTGCAGCAACATGGTAGCAACGAGAGGTTCTCATACTAAGTGAAATATTGTATCACACAGAGAAATACAAATACCATAGGATATCACTGATATGTGGAATCTCAAATATGGCACAAACGAACCTTTCTACAAATCGGAGGCAGACTCACAAATATGGAGAACAGACCTGTGGTTGCCGGGGGTAGGGGTGGGAGAGGCATGGACGGGGAGTTTGGGTTTAGCAGATGCAAACTATGGCATTTGGAAAGAATACACAACAAGGCCCCACTACACAGCACAGGGACCTCTATTCAATCTCCTGTGATAGACCCTGACGGAAAACAGTATGAAAAAGAATGTATGTGTATGACATGTGTGTGAGAGCCATTTTTCTGTACAGAGGAAATTAGCACAATTTCACAATTTCTTCATTGTAAATTGAGTATACTTCAATAAAAAAATTTGTAAGTGCACATCTTTTTTTTTTTTTTTAGGGCCACACCCACAGCATATGGAGGTTCCCAGGCTAGGGGTCCAATCAGAGCCGTAGCCGCTGGCCTACACCACAGCCACAGCAACATGGGATCCGAGCCGCCATATGCGACCTACGCCACAGCTCACGGCAACGCCGGATCCTTAATCCACTGGATTAATCCATGGATCAAACCTGCAACCTCATGGTTCCCAGTCGCATTCGCTAACCACTGCGCCACGACGGGAACTCCAAGTGCCCATCTTGTGAAACCTGCGCTGATGGAAGAGGGGCACTGAACCAGGAATCTTGTTACCCACCCCAAAGCCAGCCAACAAACAGATAAAAATCACCTCTGTTCTAAGTTACTACAGAAATCAGAACATGAAAATTGACACATCTTGGCTGACTTAAAAAAAAAAAAAAAAGAGTTCCCTTCGTGGCTCGGTGGCTAATGAACCCAACCAGGATCCATGAGGATGTGGGTTAGATCCCTGGCCTCGCTCAGTGGGTCTCAGTGGGTTAAGGATCTGGCGTTGCATGAGCTGCAGTGTAAGGCATGGGCGCAGCTGGGATCCTGCGGTGCTGTGGCTGCGGTGGAGGCCGGCGGCTGTGGGGATCTCCTGCTCACATCTGGGGTGAAGCAAATACCCTAAGACCAAATAATGCACCCATGTCCAGTCCAGAGGCCCTTCAACATCAGGGCCACAGAAAACAGCTGCAAATATACAAGCACCTGGGGACTTCCAAACCAGGAGCCCTTCTTAAGGAAGCTTCTGGATGATGAACCGCATTCGACCCAGAGGATGACTCAGAAAACTTCAGCCAAAGGATGAACTTTGGGGGCGGGAGGAGGGCAGAAAACTCACTCACTCCTGCTACACGAGGTGTCCCCACGGGAGTAACGCGACGTCGAGAAGCAGGAGAGGAGAACGGCGAGATCATCGGTGCTGTGTGGACAGGAGCGGGCAGCGAGTGACCATCAAAAGCTGACATGCCAGCAGAGGGCAACTAAACGGGAAACTAAGGGCCCTTTGAAAGTATAAGCAGGAGTAAGTGGGGTGTTAAAGTCTGCTACTATTATTGTATTCCCATCGATGTCTTCTTCTATGTCTGTTAGTATTTGCTGTATATAATTCTAAATTCTTACACTGGGAATGTGAGTCTCTAGGCTGGACACCCATCTCCAGACAGACTCTTATATAAAAAGAAAAGTCGACTTCTTTCTTATTTAAGCCACTATGTTTGAATTTACTTTTAGCAGCCTAAGTCTTCCCGTAACTGATTCATGGAGTATATCCAATTATTTCCTCTGCTCAACTAAACGAATCTCCGTCGCCACTTATTTTATTCATTTTTATTTGTTTTATCACAATCTCGTGTGTTTCTTAGCATTCTTTATTTGGGTTAAGTTTTCAAAAAGTATGAGGTTACTAGTATTTCTAAACAGTTCCAAGAAATAAAGAAATGATACTATTTTTTAAGAAAATAAAATAGAATAAAATAAAAGTATAAGCAGGAGTTCCCTGGTGATTAAGAACACAGTGTTGTCACAGCCTGTGCCTCGGGGTCGATCCCTGGCCCAGAGACTTCCACATGCCACAGCCACAGCCAAGAAAAAAAGTACAAGCACAGAAACGGGGGTCATCATGAGAATAAAAATGCAAATTCTTACAAAAACAACAAAAAAGGAGTAAAAAACACAACACATAGCAAACATTACAATATGCACTCAATTATAAAATATAATCACTGACACCAAACATGCAAGTCAGATTAATAAATGCTAATGGGCTTGACACAGCTCTTAGAAGGAAAGTCAGTTTGGCTCACAACAACACCCTGCTGCATGCCCCGTAGCAGGGACACCACTGAAAAGGTGCGATAGACACACAGCAGCTGGAGGAAGGAGGTGAGTAAAGTGGACGTCAGGACAGAAAGCACTGGACACGGCAGAGGAGGGCTTTTCATGCAAAAGACACAATTCACAACAAAAACAAAATAGTTACGCAGCAAATAGCACAACAGCCACCTGAGAAGGAAAAGCTTAAGGATTACAAGGAAACACAAGGAGAAAAGGGGGACACAGGTGACATCACCACCCAACAGGGCAGAGCATGTGGACGGATCTTATATTCACACACACGCACACACACACACTCACACACGCACACACAGTGAGCCTGTGGAGAACCCTAAACACGCCTTCTCAGGCACACACAGAACAGTCACAAAAACTGGACATGCACAAAGTCACAAAATGTCAGTTCCATGAAATAGAAATATTGTTGTCAAAAATCTCTGCTCACAATACCATCAAACTAGAAATTATTGACAAAATGAAAAAAACAAAAATGCCCTTCCCCTTAGACATTTTTTTGAAAACCTATTTAATAGTTCTTTGGAAGTTCCCGTTGTGGTGCAGCAGAAATGAATCCAACTAGGAACCGTGAGATTGAAGGTTTGATCCCTGGCCTCACTCAGTGGGTTAAGCATCCAGCGTTGCCATGAACTGTGGTGTAGGTCGCAGACACAGCTCAGATTCCACGTTGCTGTGGCTCTGGCGTAGGCCGGTGGCTACAGCTCTGATTGGACCCCTAGCCTGGGAACCTCCATGTGCCATGGGTGTGGCCCTAAAAGCCAGAAAAAAGAGGGGGGGATAAGATCAAATACGCAAAATGAGAAATGACAAGAAGAAACTCACCATTGGAGCAGAAGAAATACTCCATCATGGGACCAGTTTGCAGACATCTATGCAAATAAAATATAAAGTACTGATTTAGGGGTTAAATTGAGTCCTCTGTCAAAAAAAAATGTTACTATTTGGGACATGAGATTCCTCCCTCAGTACTGCAGAATGTGACCTGATTTGGAAGTGGAGTTGTTGCTGATGTCATGAGTTTATGTGAAGTGCTACAGAGCAGCTGCATAAACCACAATGAACTCACACAATGCAGGGCTGTGCAGCTTCAGAAAGAAGGGCAATGGTGGCCGTGATTTAGTCCAGCACAGGATCCAGGCACACGCAGTGACATCTGGGGGAACCAGGCACAGGCTTCCAAGAGTCCACTCCCAGTGGAGTCACACAGGCCACACTTAATCCTCCGATAGCTAATTGTGATGGCCCATATGAAACCTGGAAAGCTCATTAGGGCCCCAGTGCCAGGGTTTTATTCGGAACTACTCGTGTAGGTAACCTCTATCCATCCATGGTTCAGCATAAATCACATTGTTTGCACAAACATTTTCACCTTCTTACCAGTCCTAGAAGTAGTGGGAACTCCCCGGAAAGTTCCCTGTTCCCAGAGGTCAGACAAGCGTTGTCCTTGCCAGCAGTGCTTTCTATGGAGAACTGTCACAGCCCCCTCTGTGAACTCCTTTCTGCACAGAGAGTGGCTGAGCATTAGCTTCCAGAATTGATGAAAGAGATGGATTCTCAGATCCATGACTCAAAAGTTCTAGGCAGAATCTAAAAAATCAATTGCACACATAATTATATCATAGTATAACTGCAGAACATCATGACAAAGGAAATATATTAAGAGCAGAGAGAGAGAGAAAAGCAGATGTACTGGTGTATTTTCTCACAGTTCTGGAGGCTGGAAGTCCCAGATCAAGAAGGTGGCTGCCTTCTTGCTGTGTCTTCACATGTGCCCACCCACATCCCTGATATCTCATGTCTTATCAGGACATGGCCATGTTGGGTCAGGGCCCCACCCAAATGGGTTCATTTTAACTTAATCACCTTTTTAAAGATCGTATGTCCAAAGGCTTATCTTCTGGGGGTTGAAGCTTCAGCATATGAATTGAGGGAGAGAGGACACAATTCAGTTTAGCAGCAGATAACCTACAACAAAACTACAATTAAACTGAGCACATGATTTTCTCAACAACAGCAATAGGAGTACAAGACAGGAAATGTCTTGCCAACTCTGAAAGAAGGTAATTGTCAACTTAGAATTTTATACCCAGCTAAATTATCAGTCAGGGTTGGGAACATATAGATAAACATTTCAACCAACAAAAACCAAAAGTTTAACAGGCACACACCCTCACTGAAAGAACTACTAAAGGATATTCTTCAGAGAGAGGAAAAAAACTTAAACTAGAGGAATGAGCTTCAAGAAACCATGGTGGGGAGTTCCCATCATGGCTCAGTGGTTAACTAATCTGACTAAGAACCATGAGGTTGTGGGTTCGATCCCTGGCCTTGCTCAGTGGGTTAAGGATCCGGCATTGCTGTGAGCTGTGGTGTAGGTCACAGACACGGCTCGGATCCTGTGTTGCTGTGGCTCTGGTGTAGGCCAGTGGCTATAGCTCCGATTGGAGCCCTAGCCTGGGAACCTCCATATGCCGCAGAAGCGGCCCAAGAAATAGCAAAAAGACAAAAAAAAAAAAAAGAAACAATGGTGGGGGGGGAAGACACAATAAATCCAAACAAGATTAATAATTAGTAAATAATAACAATGACCAATTTTGTGATATAAAAATAAGATGAAACTAAAGTAGTTCACAATAACACATAAAACAGAATAGTATAACAGACATTGAAACACTCTAAGGTCCTTTAAATATTCTAGAGGTGTAGAGATTTGGATTGAATTTAGACTTTGGTAAGCCATGTGTACATATTTTTAAACTCTTTAGAGTAAGCATTAAAAGAATAGAAACAGAACCTAAATAGAATCTAAAAAGTCTATACCATGTCAGTGAAGAAAAAATAGTAAAGAAAACTTAAAAAAATAAAGAAAAAAAAAAACTAAAGAAAATTTAACCCAATAGAAAGTAGGAAAAGAAGGAAAGAACAAAGAAAAATCACAAATAAATAAAATCACAAAATCAAATTACAGAAATAAATCCAAATATGACAATAGGAGTTCCCACTATTGTGGCACAATAGGATGGAGCACTGGGATGTAAGTTTGATCCGAAGTGCAGCACAGTGGGTTAAGGATCTGGCATTGTCACAGCTGTGGCTAAGGTCACAACTGTGGCTCAGATCTGATTCCTGACCCTGAGAACTCCATATGCCACAAGGTGGCCAAAAAAGAAAAAAAAAAAAAAGACAATAGATATAAATAAATTGAATTTGCAAGTTGAAATGGAGATGTGAGCAAACTGAATCCAGCTAGAGACTGTCGTGAGAAAGACTCATAAAGTACAAGAGCACAGAAAGTTTTCACTGCAAAAAGGAAGAATAAATAAATTTAGCAAATACTGCTTTATTTCCTTAAAGTTTATAAAGCTTCATGAATATCAAACAAAATAGATTTTAAGGGAAAAAGCACCAATGACAATTAAAAGAATTACTATAGAATGATGAATGTAGATTAAAATATATAAAAATAAAAAATTTACAGTAGTACAATAGAGAATAAACAGAGCAGGAGATTTTAGTATAACTCGAGAACTAAACATCATAAAAACTAATAAGAATAGGAAAGAAGTGAAAAGTGCAATGAAGCAGCATGACATAATGAGGAGCAGCCAAAGCAATACCGAAGGGAAAATTTGTAGCCTAAAATTACGAGTATTGTAACAGAATAAATAATTCAACCTCATGAGTTAAAAATCCGACTCAAGAACTAGAAGAACAATAAACTGAACAAAGTAGAAGAAAGGGAACCACAAAGGCAGGAGGAGAAATCAATGGAACAGAGAGCAAAGGATCAGTGAAGAGAAACAACAAACCAAACACTGGATTTACACAAAGATGCACAAAACAGAGGGCCTCTCCCTGGCTGCGCCCACAAGTTTCGACGAGTGGTTACTATTCAGATCTACACAAGTTCTCGCTCCCTCTGTGATATCCTCTTTGAAGCTGGATTATTCAGAGGTGTTTTTCAAATGGTCCCACTGTGGCTCAGCGGAAACAAATCTGACTGGCACCCATGAGGATTCGGGTTCAATCCCCAGCCTCGCTCAATGGGTTAAGGATCCAGCATTGCTGTGAGCTGTGGTGTAGGTCACAGACTCGGCTCAGATCTGGCGTGGCTGAGGCTGTGGTGGGGGCCGGCAGCTGCAGCTCTGACTGGACCCCTCGCCTGGGAACCTCCATAAGCCATGGGTGCCGCTCTCAAGAGACAAAAAAAACCCGAGCCTGTGGGTTTCGTGAACACCCTTCTGCTATTGATTTCTAAGGTGTCGATGGAGCAGAGGATGCGGCCTGCAGGACCCATGTGTCGGTTTATTTGAAAAGTGGCCAACGTTTGTACATCTTCCGTGGGCGCTTAATAAGGATGACCTCTGATGAGGGCAGCTGCCCGCATGCGTTCTCGCAATTCAACTGCGGGATTGGGTTTTCACGGCTTTCCCACCCTCATGCACATTATAATTATCAGCTTATGTGACTACCGAGCGTTTGAAATACCACCAACTGGTCAGAGAAATTGAATTTTAAATTTTATTTAATGTCGATTAGTTTAAATTTCGATAACACATGCAGCTTTCGGCTACCATGTGGTACCGTGTGGGCCTAAAGGCTGGTTTGCTTAGCAAACGGCTCTGGGAACCTGGGCTGTCCACACAGAAGGATTCAGTTCGGTGCCTGCCTTACACAGCTCCAACGATGAATTCTAGGGGGATTAAAATCAGATCAAAATGTGCCAAACTGTAAAACTTTCAGGGAGTTCCCGTCATGGCTCAGAGGTTAACGAACCCGACTAGTATCCATGAGGACGTGGGTTGGATCCCTGGCCTCGCTCAGTGGGTTAAGGATCCCGCGGTGGCGGCTACGATGTAGGCCGGCAGCTGCAGCTCCGATTGGCCCCCTCGCCTGGGAACGTCTGTATGCCATGGGTGTGGCCCTAAACAGAGAAAAAGAAAAGAAGCAGATTCAGCCCCATCCGTTTTCCTTCCCAGCGGCCTGGCGAGAGGGGCGGGGTGGGGGTGGGGGTGGGGGGCCTGTGACAGAGAACACCCAAGTGCCACCAGGTGGAAAAGCACTGCTGAGGGTGGTCGTGTCCGCTCCACGGGCAGCAGGGTGGCTGCAGACCCCACGGGCCACCTGCCAGGCCAAGACCCCCAGCCCCAGGCCACCCCTGGCCTGAGGTCTCCACACCGAGCCAGCAGGCAGGGATGGATGCGCTGGGCCAGCTCTGACACCAGCCAAGGCGGCCCAGGCCGTGTCCACCCGCGGGCGGGTGGGACCGCAGTTCCTCTCAGGCCCCACTGGGGCCGGTCTGGTTCTCGCTGGCCCTGAGCCAGGCCCTGTGCCAGGGGAGCGAGGCAGCAGCACCCTGACCTCACTTAACCTTAATCGCTGACTCTCTCCTAACATGGCCACACCAGGGGGTGAGCCTCGCACAGGAACCCGGGGTACAACTCAGCCCCCGCAGCCAGTCTCTGCGTGTCGCCAGACCAGCCTGGAGGCAGCCCTCAGCTGCCCTCTGCCCGGCGCACACTGGCAGGGGAGCAGGACAGGGCACATCCCGCCCAATGCCGGCCCAGGGGCAGCTCGCAGCCGGGAGCCCCGCACAGCCGGCAGGGGACCCAGGTTCTTGCCCCAGATCAGCTGGGGAGGGGCCGCGGGAGCAGCGCGGAGCTGGGGGTTGCGGGTGCCGGATGCTCCTGGGCGCCTCGCCCCCACTCCCAGGCACCGACGGGCAGAGGCAGCAGTTCCAGGTCCCAAGGGGCAGGCTGGGCGGGCGCCGAGCTGCCCCCTCCCCCGGGGCGTCCTCCCCGTGCCACAGACCACTGGCGGCCGGCCAGCACTCTGCACTGTGCTTTGAATGTAACATGGGCTCGTCTGTGAGCCGCTGCCTGCAATTTACGACTCAATTACTAGCATATACACAGGGCCGCCACTTAAGACGCCCACGGCGGAGGGAGGGCGACGGCTGGGGAAGCGCACATCCCCAGCGCCCGCATCTCCGCGTCGCCGGCCGCGTCCATCTGTCTTTCCCACCGACCTTTACTCCCAGCCCGGCCCTCACGGCCCAACGCTCTCGGAAGATCGGAGGATCCCAGGCCTCAGCTTTTACGGCCCATTAACCTGCTCCGATCGGGATAAATTGGGCTTCATAACTTTTATATGCAAATCAATGACAAGCCTTTGCTATCTCATTTAAATCATGGAATAATTCCCCGCGCCAGCCTAGCCTGATTCTCAGCACAGCCCTTGAGTGCGGGGGTGGGGCTGGGGGTCTGCTCCGCCAGGAGAGCAGGTGGGACACCCAGGACTGGCCTGTCCCCCTCACCCTGGGAATGGACAGCAGCCCTGCTGGGCCCAGAGCCTGGGGAACTGACCAGTCCAGTGGCCCGGAGGGTTCCGCCTCCTCTCTCCCCAGCAGGCCGCATGGTGGGACTGCCCTCTTCAGGGTGTTCCTGAGCAATGACCTTAGCGGCCCCATTACGACCCCGACCTTGACCCCCAAATGCCCCTCCCTTTTTCTCAGATAGCGACACTGGAGGGGGTCCACTGGCGGCAGCCCCCGGAGTGGGGGGTGGGGGCAGAGGGCCTGCGTGGCTAGGCGAGGACTCTGAGAGCCCTCTCCCCGTCACTCACCCTGCAGCCCACCATGAGCCGGGCCCGCAGCAGAGCACCAGGACACCCAGGGGGCCCCAGCCAAGGGTGGCTGGGCTGCTCTGCACACAGGCACCTCCCTTGGGCCCTTCCTGCCGTCCTGCAGGAGGGGGTCTGGGGGCCGGGCCTGGGCACAGAGGGCTCCCCACCCTCCCCGATGGCAGACGGCTCCCAGGAGGGGCAGCGGAACCAGGCCCTGCCGCAGTCGCTACCCGCCCACCCTGGGCAGAGAGGCTACTGTCCTGCTAGCAAGTGTGCCCTCACGCTTGGCAGGAGGGCTCCGGCCCCAGAGCCCAGAGCCTGCTCTACACGGGGGCCTAAGGGGGGAGGGGGTGGGGGCAGGGGTGGCCTGGGGGAGACGGGCCCCAGAGGAAGGGCAGAAGCCTCAGCTGAGGTGGGGAGTTCGTGTCCCACACGTGCCAGAGGCGTGCCAGAGGCGGCTGGTCCTGGAGGCCCGTCCAGAGCGTGGGGTGGGGGAGCGGGGAGGGGGAGAGAGACGGAGGGGCACGAGCCCCAGAAGAAGGGTCTTATCTCAGCTCAGGGGCCACAACAGGACACAGGGACGGGGCTTAAACATGGGCCCTTGTGCCTCACACTCCCCAGGCGGACGCGCAGGGCCAGGGGTGGGCAGGGGCCGGTCTCCTCCTCTGAAAGGGCGCCCACCCCGTCGTGACCTATGACCTCACCTGACCCTAGTCACCTCCCAAAGGCCACCCCCTCCAAACACCCCCACACTGGGGGCTGGAGCCTCAGCTCTGAACTTGGTGGCACAAACATGCAGCCCGTGACATGCCCTGAACACCAGGCTAAGGAATCACCCCAACTGCCTCCCCCTGAGAGCCAGCCAGGCGGGCAGACAGGGCATCCTCCCCCTTAGAAATACCCTCTCCCAAAAAGACCAGGGCCGTGGCGGGCTCTGGTCAAGGTCCTCGGACCACTCACCCCACCCGATGCCACCTCCACTGGGTGACCAGCTTCGGAGGCCCAGCCCAGCGGCCTGGCTGGGCTGACCTGCATCCCAACGCCCCCCTCCCCCAATTCCCCACCTTGCGCAGGGCAGGGGTGCTCCTGGGTCATGTGTGGCCCACAGGCCTGTGGGATGGCCGGGCCACCCGGGGGTGGAACACACATCCTGGGGCGAGCCCTGCGGGGCTGCCCACCCTGTGGTCCTGTTGGGCTTCCAACTCGGCCGGCCACCCTCCCCCACCTCGTCCTCGCCACCGCCCGGGGACCCGCCCCTGGAACCCCGGCTGCCCAGTCACCCGGAGAAGCCGAAACAAGCTTGTCCACAGTGATTCGCTCATTTCCCTTTTTGGGTTTTTTGTCTCTTTAGGGCCGCACCCACGGCATATGGAGGTTCCCAGGCTAGGGGTCCCATTGGAGCTGCAGCCGCTGGCCTACACCACAGCCACAGCAACGCCAGATCCAAGCCGCGCCTCGACCTGCGCCATCGGTCTTGGCAATGCCGGATCCTTAACCCACTGAGCGAGGCCAGGGATCGAACCCACATCCTCATGGATGCTAACTGGGTTTGTTAACCGCTGAGCCACAACGGGAACTCCCACACACTTAGCTTTGAACCGAGCCCGGGCGGTGGAACAGAGGGCAGTCAGCTGAATCCAGCCGCTCCTGCACTCCCTCCCTCGGAGCTGCGGGGTCACAGGCGCCCCCTGTGGCAGGGCCTCTGCTGTCCCGAGACCCTGGGGACCACACCTGAGCTTATGATGCTAAGGAGTAGGCTGCAGGCTGACCACCTTGGGGTGGGGGAGAGGGGCTGCAGACTGAGTTCAGTCCCGCGGCCAAGATCCAGTCAGTCCTGCCGCCGAGACACCCAGGAAAATGGACATGGCTCTGGAGCGTCCCGGTGGGGACACAGGGAGGGGGCATCCGGAGCCCACAGGAGCCGGCCTGGAACCTGGGGACCACACATCTCCTCGCGTGGCTGACTCTGGTCTGCGTCCTTTATAATAAAACCGCCACAGCGAGTACCAGGCCTTGCTGGGCTCTGGGAGTCCATCTAGAGAATTATGGAGCCTTGGAGTTCCCGTCGTGGCTCAGTGACTAACGAATCCAACTAGGAACCATGAGCTTTCGGTTTGATCCCTGGCCTCGCTCATTGGGTTAAGGATCTGGTGTTGCCATGAGCTGTGGTGTAGGTCGCAGACTCAGCTGGGATCTGGTCTTGCTGTGGCTCTGGTGGAGGCTGGCGGCTACAGCTCTGATTCGACCCCTAGCCTGGGAACCTCCACATGCCACGGGTGTGGCCCTAGAAAAAGACAGAAAGACAAAAAAAAAAAAATTATGGAGACTGACGGGCCATGGGAACCGGGAGGGAGGCTCGCTGGTCAGAGGTGCCCGCACGGGCAGCAACAGAGGCGGTGTCTTTGGGGCTGCCCTACACCCGTATGGCCTGTGTCACCTGCAGGGCTCAGGGCAGACCCGAGTGCGGGGCCAGGACACAGGACAGCTGTGGCGCCCAGCAGGTGGCTCCCCATCCCTGCAGCGGCAGCCGTGTGGTGCGGCCACGGGGGCCGGCGTGGCCTGGCGGCCCGAGGACAAAGCACAGAGGGGCCGTCTGAGGAAGGAGCATGCATCTGGCCTCCACTGAGGTGTGCTGGGAAGATCTCCCAAGTCCAGCTCCGAACCCCCATCGCCGTCAGCAGCTGAAGGAAAGGCTAGCGGGCAGCTTGGGGACCACCCTGCGGGAAACGAGAGCACATCCAGCCCACTGAAGCATCTCTTCCGCTCCTGCACGCGTGGACGTGAGCTGGCAGAACATCCGGTGATCAGCGGGGCCCACGAAAGAGCTCCTGGGTGAGTATAACACGGCTCCCGGCGGTGAGCCCTGCGTCGTGGGCTCCCAGGCAGCGCGCCTCCTGCCTCGAGGCCGAGGCCGTGAAGCACCGGGCTCCTTCCCATCAACACAGCCCCGCGATCAAGGCCACCCCGCGATCAAGGCCACGCCGCAGGACCTGCTTCAAGATAACTGAGTCCAGCAGAGTCTGGACCGCCCGCCCTCACCTGAGCCCGTCAGCAGGACTTGCAAGCCCCCTGAAGGGACCAAAGGGCAAGAACACTCACGAACGATCTCAAGAGATACAGAAGCCGCCTGCACAAAGCTCAGTGCCTACCGGTCATTTCTGAAACTCCCCGAAGACGTCCGGTACGAGAGCACCTGCTTAACTTGATGAAACCCGTCTTGAAAACCGTCGGGAAATATCAGACTTAAAAGAGGAATCGAAGACACAACCTCAAGATCAGAAGTAAGCCGAGCAGGTCCCTTGTCACCCCCTCCGCTTCACATAACCTTGGAGGTCCCAGGAAATGTGCGAGACCCAAAAAGTGAGGTCAGAGGCGTGAGGACCAGAAAGGCAGAGGTTCGACCCTCGTGACTCGGGGCTACGGTCACCGTCTTCACAGCAAGCGCAGCTGAGCCAACACGCGAGCCCCTGCAACTGACAGGAATCACACGATAACCTGCAGAATCGGGGCAAGACTCGGCCCAGGAACCACACTCAGGAAACAAGGCACCGCTCACGGCGGCAGCCAAGCCGAGAATTAAGCCGAAGCGCAGACCTGCAGCTGCGCGTCTTAGGATGCACTGGAGGACGGGGGTGAGGACGGAGAGGAGAAGGTGCCCCAGTCAGGATGTCACCCCGACCATGGTCCCCAAGTGAGTATCCAGATTAAATCGAAGTTCCCCTCGGGCTTTTCTTGGCACCTCGTCAGCCCCGGCCTGAATCTTCCTGGAGGAGTAAAGGCCAGCGATGGGGACACGAGCTGGGAAAGAGCAATGGGAAAGCCCCCCCCCCGCCCCCCTAGCCGTGGTGACCATGATAAGTGACAGGCCAGCTCTGCCAACGAAGGAGCGAGGGCACCCTAACAGGCCTGGGGACACAGGGGCTCCAAATGGCACCAGTGACCCCTGACAGGGGCAGGGGGGGAACAGGGTGCTGGGAACAAGGCGGGGGCTTTATAAAAAGCCGGCGCCCAAGGGATGGCGGCCTGAAGGTGACGGCGAGCGTGAGAGCCCCGCTGGGGAACCAGCTCCACCAGGCGGCGCACAGGGACCCCACGGTGCGCCAGGCATCAGGGCAACGCTCTCGGGCACCTCCTGCCCCCAGGGTCCACGGACACGGGGTGGGCAACCTCGGTGCCCTGCGGGGGTCGCCTGCATCCGCTTCGCAGACAGCAGGCAGGAGGCCCCTCAGCCTGAGGTTTCCGGAGGGTTGCGAGACCCCACTCCACGCCCCCAACTCCAAGGGCCCCGAGCACAGAGCCTTGCAGGTGGTCAGTAAACTCACACTCCCGCCGCCCTGGCCTTTTGCAATCCGATGATTCTCAGCAGGGGCCGGGGGAGGGGTGTGGTGTGGACAGACGGACACCACGGAGCCCCCGTTACCAGCCTCCACGTCAACACCCAAAGCCCACGGAGGAGGAGACCCTGGCACTGTGCCCTGGAGGCTGCAGTGAGCCACCCCCGGACATCGACAGCGGAGCCTGAGGGGCAGCCCCCAGACCCCTCTGCCAGACCCTCCCCGACCCCTCCAGCAACTAAAGCTCCCTGAGGTGGGCCTGGCTGAGGGCTCCAGGCTAAATCACTCCGACGTTGCTAGGCCGCTGGACACCAGCCCTGATCAAGGGGGCCTGCAGGGACAATGACCCGTCAGCAGGGACCCCTCTTCCGCTTTGACCTGGGGGGGGGTACTGGCCGGGTGCTGCTGGGGCCCAGGCACAAGGCGAGGGGCCCCCCTGCCGGCACCCCCCCACACACACACCCCGCTGCCCTCCCTGGAGACCCCACCTCCCACAGCCACCAGCAGCCCCTGCTTCAAACAGGTTCTTTGAGGGGGAGGAGAGACGCCTCCTTCGTATAAATGTTTAATTGGGAATTAATATTTATGAAGATCTTGAATGGCGGGGCTGCGGGTCTAATAAATATTAACAAGGAATGGGTTCTCCCCACCCGAAGCCCTGTGTTAAGACCTCTGTGCAGCATCCATTATTCACCGCCAACCTCAGCCCTAGCCCAGGAAGGGGGTGGGACCTGCCCCCCAACTCCTGGGTGGAGGGGGACAGGGAGAGGCCGTGGACACCTCTCCGCGGGTGGGGTGAGCTCTGACCATAAGGCTGGCCTCGAGCCCGTATCTTTCAAGCAGGGCCCCACCCTCGCGGCCCACACCCCAGCCCCTTCTTCAGCACCGCTGGGTGTTGCCATAAGGGCCGCCTCCCCCAGGAAGCCCTCGGGGCCTGTGCGGCGGGAGCAGCGCCCGGCCTCCCCCCACCTCCCCGCCCTCATCTGCTGGCTGGGGGGTACCAAGCCTAAGAGCAAGCCCTAGCCAATGACACCCCCACCCCACCCACCGGCCCGGCGACCCCCGCCCTGCCTGGTGTGAGTGGGCGGCTCCCAGTCCCAGCCGATCCGGGCGCCGGAGAGGGCCGGATTTTCCCACTGGAAGCCAGGGGTGGGGGTCCGGGAGCCGCGCCCACCGCCCCCTCCCCTCTGGGACCGTGGGTGGAGCTCGGGCGCCCTCGCGTGGCCAGTGCCGGCATGACCTCCAGCGAGGACGAGATCCGACCGGGCGGGCGGGGGTGGAGGCCAAGTGCACACCCACGAGGGCGCCCCCATCAGCAGCCAGCACTGACCGCGTGACCCGAGCGGCCGCCCCTCCCGGGCTTCTCTCCGCGCCCCTGGGCCGGGTGTCCGCCTGTAGGGTGTGGGGAAGGAGCCCAGAACCTCCGGTCCCAGCCCCCTGAGGGAGCCGCCACCGCCCCTTGGTAGCGGAGCAGCCCCTGCCCTGGAGGACTGCAGGGCCACAGGGACCCATCCTTGGTGAGGGCGACTTAGAGGGGGCTGGCATCCCATAGATGGAAAGCTAGTGACCCCAGAGCTGTTTCTGAGCTCTGGTTGCTGGCACACAACCCTCCTCTCCTCCGCCCCAGGGGGATGGGCACATGCCCAGCTCTGCGCTCACCGCCCCCGCCCCCAGCCTGGCTCCCGCTGCCACCTGTCTGGTCCACCCTGGATGCCCTGTTCAGCTACGCAGGCAGCCAGAGGGACCTGAAATGTCGGTTTCGACCCTGGCGCCACCGCGCTTAAAACCATCCTGCTTTCCGGGGAGACCAAGGCCCATGCTGCCCTGCCTGGCCTGTCCTCCGCGGACCTCCTGCCGTTCTGGCAGGGAAGAGCAGCAGACCGTTTCTGGGGTTAGAGATGAAGTTCCATGGCTACATGGGCCGCTCAGACACGACCGAGACGCGAGGGAGGATCCGGGAAATGCAGTCGCTAGAGTCCATCAAGACAGGAGACAGAAACGAGCAGGGGCGTCTGCTGTCCGCTGCAGTCACTAGTCTGTCCCCCTCGCCTGAAAACATCAGCGTTTCCTTCTCTCCGGCGCCTTGGAAGTGAGTGTTGTCACATGACCTGCAGTTGGGGACCCACTGAGGGGCTTCTGGGCAAGAACATTCTCTCTTGTAAAAGAAGAAACCCTCGTGAGGAAACTCGCCCACCCCGCCATTCCCTGCTTCCACACAGTGTTTGTGAACCTAATGGCTGGAGCTCTGGCAGCCAACTTGTCATCCAGAGGCAATAAGTCTACATGCTGAGGATGGCAGAGCAGGAGGAGGACATGAACCCTCAGACCTGGCGGACTTCATCAAGCCACGGAACCCACCCTAGGACCCCCATCCTTTAACTTCTTCTTCTTTTTTTTTTTTTTTTTTTGCCTTTAGTCCTTTTAAGGCCGTACCCGCGGCATATGGAAGTTCCCAAGCTAGAGGTCTAATGGGAGCTACAGCTGCCGGCCTACACCACAGCCACAGCAACGCCAGATCCCAGCCACGTCTGCAACCTACACCACAGCTCACAGCAATGCGGGATTCTTAACCCACTGAGTGAAGCCAGGAATCGAACCTGCAACCTCATGGTTCCTAGTCAGATTCGTTTCCACTGCACCATGATGGGAACTCCACCATCCATTAGCTTCTTGATAAATAAGTTTGTAAATGTCCATCAGGCAATCTGGCCTCTACGTTCATATGGTTTAAACCCCTTACACTTGGGGCTTCTTACTAGCAGCTGAACAAACCTTTCGAGGAAAGGATAAGATGAAGCAAGAGAAGCTGCAGAAACTGTATAATAGACGCCCTAAGCAGACGTACGGGGAAGGATGAGAAGAGACAGGGAAACATCTTTACAGAAAATTTTCCTCGTGGGATGAGTTTAGAGATGTGCGTTTAGGAGTTCCCGCCGTGGCTCAGCAGAAATGAATCTGACTAGCATCCATGAGGGTGTGGGTTTGATCCCTGGCCTCGCTCAGTGGATTAAGGATCCAGCATTGCCGTGAGCTGTGGTGCAGGTTGCAGTCACAGCTCGGATCCCATGTTGCTGTGGCTCTGGTGTAGGTTGGCAGCCGTAGCTATGATTCAACCCCTAGCCTGGGAACCTCTATATGCCAAGGGTGCGACCCTAAAAAAGCAAAAAAAAAAAAAAAAAAGAAAGAAAGAAAAGAAATGTGCATTCAGCACAGAGACTCTACTTAACACTCCTGTGGTGAATCCGGCTTTTGTGCTCAGAGAGGACATGTCAGGTGCTCTCATCACCGAAAAATACGGTAACTGTGAGGCGATGGCATCGTTAGCTTGACCGCAGGAACCACCGCCCTGTGTGTGTGTATCAATCCGTCACCCTCTATACCTTGCATACGTACAGTTTCTATTTTAAAAATAAAATACTGTTTGAAATAAAACACTTAAAAATTTCTAAAAGTAAGAGTTCCTGTTGTGGCTCAGCAGTAACAAACCCGACTAGTACCCATGAGGGCGCAGGTTCAACCCCTGGCCTCGCTCAGGGAGTTAAGGATCCGGCGTTGCTGTGGCTGTGGCACAGACTCACAGCTACAGCTCTGATTTGACCCCTAACCTGGAAACTTCCATATGACGCAGGTGTGGCCCTTAAAAAGCCAAAAAAAAAAGGGGGGGAGGGTTTTTAAGTGAAGAAAATTGTCCTGCGAGTTCCTGTCATGGTGCAGCAGAAACGAATCCGACAAGGAACCATGAGGTTGCGGTTCGATCCCGGGCCTCGCTCAGTGGGTTAAGGATCCAGCATTGCCCTGAGCTGTGGTGTAGATCACAGACACGGCTCGGATCTGATGTTGCTGTGGCTGTGGGGTAGGCCGGCACCTGCAGCTCCAATCAGACCCCTAGCTTGGGAACCTCCATACGCCCCAGGTGCAGCCCTAAAAAAAAATAAAAGGAAAAGAAAAAATTTCCTGGTCTGAACAAAGACTTGAGGTCTCACTTGGCAACGGAATGCCTCGTCATAATGGTCCGCTGAGCACCAAGCAGGAATCATTTTTTTCTCCCAAGGCCACACATCCAGTTCCCGCAGGTGAAATTCTGCACTCCTGGGCTGCCCGTGTGAATAAGCAGATCACTGCTGAGCGGTAGGCGGCCGGTGGTATGTACGGCTGGCTGGTTTGCGCCCTAAAGCCCAGTAGGCAAGGAAGGAGAGGACCCCCCGTGTGGCTCACGCCAAGGAAGGAGAAACACCAAAAGCAACGCTTTGGTTTCCTAAACCGCGACGCCCAGGCCACTCACGCTCCACCCGTGGCAGGAGAAGCTCCTGTCGTCAGATGTGCCGAGACGACCGCCGTCCTCAGACGCTCGCCCGAAGGAAAAGCAGACGCGCTCCTGTACCTACTCCCCAAAGTGAAAAGCCAGTTCAAGAAAGAGGAGAAGGGAGTTCCCTGGTGGCCTAGTGGATAAAGGATCCCTCGTTGTCACTGGGAGGGCTCGGGTCACTGCTGTGGTGGGGGTTTGACCCCTGGCCTGGGACTTCTACACACTGCAGGCATGCCCCCCAAAAAAAACAGAAAGAGGGGACATTAAGATCAAGGCGTAGTGATGAGCAAAGAAACCGTAAGGCATAGACTCATTCTTAACGACAATCAGCAGCGTGGCCGCAAAGTGTAAAGTGATTGTGGAGAAAGGCGTCCTCAAGGAGCAGACGTCTGAGGTGCAGGCATTAATAACAGCTAGAGACGAACATTCTGGAAGATGTCAACCAGACGAAAGCGAGGAGGATGAACGGAGAAAGGACTGAGGAACATGCCCAGCCGCGCCCTGCGCACAGCGAGAAAACAGACGTGCTTAAAAAGCAGTGCGGGTGGAAAACACGCTTCGGCGTTTTTATTTTTAAAACATAAGGCTCGGAGTTCCCGTCGTGGTTCAGGGGTTAACGAATCTGACGAGGAACCATGAGGTTGCGGGTTCGGTCCCTGCCCTTGCTCAGTGGGTTAAGGATCCGGCGTTGCCGTGAGCTGTGGTGCAGGTGGCAGATGCGGCTCAGATCTGGTGTGGCTGTGGCTGTGGTGTCGGCCACCGGGTGCAGCTCCGGTTTGACCCCTAGCCTGGGAACCTCCATATGGCGCGATTGCGGCCTTGCAAAGCTGAAAGACAAAAAAAAAAAAAAAAAAAGAAAAGAAAAGAAAAGAAAGTCAGGCTACTAATAAAATGCAAGTGGAATGTGAAGCTTCTCATGCGCCTGCTCTGTGACCTTGGGAAGTCACCGCTTTCCTCTGAGCCTGAGGGTAACCGCTTCACCTCAAAGGGGTTGTGGGGATCGCAGCCCCAGCGGGCGCTCACTACCCACCTCCGCGAGACGACGGCGACCGTAGGGCTGAGGCCATTGATGGGCAGGTGCAAACTCTCCCCGCAGGTCGGAGCCTCTAAACCCGTTGTTTCAAACCCAGCTGTGCTGTTTGCAGAGGCTGCACCGAGGTTGAGTATATAAAGATGGACAAAGAGATGCCACATGAGTTTGGGGTGGGGGATTTTTTGTTGTTTTTGGCCTTGCCCATGGCATGTGGAAGATCTCAGGCCAGGGACCAAACTCACGCCACAGCAGTGACAATGCTGGATCCTTAACCCGCTGAGCCATAAGGGAACTCCTGTGAGTTGTTGTTGTTTTAACACAGAACTTGTGACAATATTAATATCAGACTAAGTAAAAGTATGAAATGCAATAAAGAAGACATTCTATTTAGACCATTGGCAAGCCCTGGAGGGTGGGTTGGTGTCCAAGAAGAGGGCCGCCCCCCGACGTCCTCGTGCTCTGCACACGCACGTGCACACGCACCATCGCCTGCCCAGCGCCAACAGCCACCAGCCTCGCACCCCCCCCCCAAGTGCCCTGCAGAGGGCAGGGTCTGAGCATCTCAGCACATGGAGATGCGCTGAGGGTCCAGGAGTCCAGAATAGAAGTGGCTTATGAGTCAGGATGCCCCAAGAAGCAGAGCCGACCACCAGCAGGGGGAGTGTGTCTGTATCTCTAGATCCAGGTAAAGAGTCAGAGGAACCTCACTGGAAGGAACGGCTCAGGCAATTCTAAAGGCTGGAGAGCCAGCGAGCCGATGACTCCGTCTGAGGCTGAGTCTGAAGGCCAGAGACCGATGTCCCAGCCGGGAGACCCTCCGGCTGGAGAAGCTCCCTCTCCCTCAGCCTTCGATTCCACGGGGACCTTCGACTGACTGGGCGAGGCCCACCCCTTGGGGAGGAGGGTCCGCTTTATGCGGCTCACAGGTTCGGATGCAAGTCACGTCCAGAAACGCCCTGCCAGACACACTCCCAATGCCGGAGACCAAATAGCCGGGTGCCCTGCGGCCCCAAAGGTGACATAAAACGAACCATCCCAGGTGGCCAGCCCGCTCTCGGGTCTGGACATCACACGGGCTCAGCTCACAGGTTCTGGGTTCCCGGTGTCTGGAGCCTGTGCCTCTGAGCTCCCCGAGTGACCAGGACAAAGCCGCCCATCACCGCCGTGGCTGACTGCTCCCCACTGCGTGATGTCAGGGGGACAGGGGCAGACCCTGCCCCATCAGTGAGGGCGCCAGGCCCAGCCCACAGCAGGCCCTCCAGGGGCCCCTCCCCCGACAGCCACCCCCACGGTCCCAGTGGGCCACACTTGGCCTGAACTCGGCAGCAGCCAGCACTGGAGTCATCGCATCAAAATCCCAGCTTCCATGGGGTTTGGGAACAGAGGCCAAGAAGTCCCGGCCAGCTATTTATGAGATGCGCCACGCAGCTCCCAGGCAGGGCCAGCCTGGGACAGCAGGTCTAGGAGAAGGAGAAACACACACAGACGCACAAATCCAGCTCAGACCCCACTCTGTTTTATTGCTGTTCGGTGTTCAAATCTCTTTTTACTGGTATAAGAATCCGGGGTGGTTGTTTTGTTTTCTAAAATCCCCAAGGGGCAAAATCCCACATAGTCTTGTAGGAAATTCAGTTTAGCAATTAGATGCTGGGCTTGGTAGCGACCGCAGTGGAGCCCCCAGCTGGGCCAGACTGACACATCCACTGAGACCACGTCACAACTATTAACCTTTGCTCCAAAACATATGGAGAAAAGCTGCTAGAAACCCAGGGAGGATTTGGCTAAATGACCAACACACCTCGAGCAGCCGTTGCCAGATCAAAAAATGGGGAAGAGGAGTTCCCGTCGTGGCGCAGTGGTTAACGAATCCGACTAGGAACCGTGAGGTTGCGGGTTCGGTCCCTGCCCTTGCTCAGTGGGTTAACGATCTGGCGTTGCCATGAGCTGTGGTGTAGGTTGCAGACGCGGCTCGGATCCCGCGTTGCTGTGGCTCTGGCGTAGGCCGGTGGCTACAGCTCCGATTCAACCCCTAGCCTGGGAACCTCCATATGCTGTGGGAGCGGCCCAAGAAATGGCAACAACAACAACAACAACAACAAAGACAAAAGACAAAAAAAAAATGGGGACGAGAGAAGAAAATATGAATGGAGCCACCCGCCACCATAAATTACATTCCACAAAGAAAGAGGGTGCATTCCTTTCAAATGCCAAGTAAACAAACAAAAAAGAGCATGTGTGAGAAGTCCCAGAACATCCCAATAGAATGCTGAGATCAGATACATGCAGGCAGCATCCCCTGAACATGTGCCGTGAAACAGAACTGACATCAGACGACATTTCCAATTTCTGACCTCTCGTCAGCTTGGCAGAGCGGAGTCCACCCAGCCTGTTCTGCTACTTATAGGCTGAATAATTCTGCTTCCTCATCTGCAGAAGGAGGGCCGTGCTGCCACCTACACATTTCTTGTCTTCTCAAGACTAAACACGACGAAGCGTTTAGTATACGCAGCTCACACAGGGCACTCAGAACACCTCAGCTGCCATCACTAGTGTAAGATGAGAGGCACACAGTTTTCTGAGTTAAAGAGGAAAGGAAACATCCAGGTATGGACTCTTGATAAATTTGATAATGAGGGTACTACATGTAAAAAAAGTGAGTGCAGCCAAAGCAGCTCCCTAAGGACAAAGGATAGCCTTAAGTAACTGATAGAAGACAAGAAAGAGTGATACTGTGTCTTCCTTTGAGAAACTCTCGTGTGCAGGGCTTATTGTGCACAGCATATTTTTGAGATTCATCCATGATGTTACACGTGTAAGTATTTAATACTGACTTTTTGGGGGGCTGCACCTGTGGTATGTGAAAGGTCCCAGGCCTGGTAATGCTGGATCCTTAACCTGCTGAGACACAAGGGGACTTCCAGAATTGACTTTTTTTAATTTTTACAGCCACACCTGCTGCATATGGAAGTTCCCTGGGCTAGGGGCCGAATCAGAGCTGCAGCTGAGGCCTACGCCACAGCCACAGCAATGCCAGATCCAAGCTGCATTTGGGAATTATGCTGCAGCTTGCGGCAATGCCAGATCCTTAACCCACTAAATGAGGCTGGGGATCAAATCTATATCCTCAAAGACATGGTGTCAGGCTCTTTTTTTTTTTTTTTTTTTTTTTTTTGCTTTTTTGGGCTGTACCCATGGCATATGGAATTTCCCAGGCTAGGAGTTGAATCGGACCTTCAGCTGCCAGCCTACACCACAGCCACAGCAACGCAGGATCTGAGCCTCATCTGCAAACGATACCACAGCTCACAGCACTGCCAGATCCCTACCCCACGGAGTGAGGCCAGGGATCAAACCCGAATCCTCATGGACACTAGTCAGATTTGTTTCCACTGAGTCACAAAGGGAACTCCCTATGTCAGGTTCTTAACCCTCTGAGCCACAATGGGAACTCCCAATATTGGCATTTTTAAAATAAGTGTTGGATCAGTCCTTTAAATATATCTTATAAATATATCTAAATATCATGGTGTTTTAAAACCTACCACCGTTGATTAAAAAAAAAAAAAAAGCACAATTCTTTCACTGGCATAAATTTTTTCTCCTTTACCTGTATTTTCACTCTACTTCGCCCAGTGAATTTTGTCCTACTGTTAACACATCTTGTGCTGAAACACCTTCACTGATCACCTGTTATAATTCTCTGCAATTAAAACATGTATGTAGCAGTTCCCATTGTGGTGCAGTGGGTCAGGAATCCACCTGCTGTGACTCAGGTTGCTGCAGAGGCATGCGTTCAATCCCCAGCCTGGAGCAGATATTAAAGGATCCAGTATTGGTCAAAGCTGCAGCTCGGATTTGATCCCTGGCCCAGAAACATCCATATGCTGTGGGTGTAGCCATAAGAAATGATAACAATAAACTAAGATAAAATGTGTGAACTTAAATATCTCTTTCTGTACTTCATAACGTTCTTTTTTTTGTTTTTTTTGTCTTTTTGCTATTTCTTGGGCCGCTCCCGCAGCATATGGAGGTTCCCAGGCTAGGGGTCTAATTGGAGCTGTAGCCACCGGTCTACGCCAGAGCCACAGCAACACGGGATCCGAGCCGCGTCTGCAACCTACACCACAGCTCACGGCAACGCCGGATCCTTAACCCACTGAGCAAGGGCAGGGATCGAACCTGCAACCTCATGGTTCCTGGTCAGATTCGTTAACCACTGCGCCACGATGGGAACACCCATCAGGTTCTTAATTATCTTTACATTCTTCTGCTAGGTTTAGTTATCTTTACTAGGTTTAGATGTAAATATTGCATTACATATTTTGATGAAAATTTAGCAGAGGAGTTCTCGTCATGGCGCAGTGGTTAACAAATCCGACTAGGAATCATGAGGTTGCAGGTTCGATCCCTGGCCTCGCTCAGTGGGTTAAGGATCCAGCATTGCCATGAGCTGTGGTGTAGATCACAGACGTGGCTTGGATCTGGCATTGCTGTGGCTGTGGTGTAGGCCGGCAGCTATAGCTCCGATTAGACCCCTAGCCTGGGAACTTCGATATGCTGCAGGTGCAGCCCTAGAAAAGACAAAAAAATAAAAAATAAAAATACATAAAAATAAAATAAAATTTAACAGAAAAAGTTCATTTTTATTGGAAATGCATCTCGTGATGAAAGGGATGGGGCTTTTTCCCATTTAATTCTTGTTTTCCATGGGTGATTATTACTTACTGTTAAAAAGATATTGGGAGTTCCCGTTGTGGCTCAGTGGTTAATGAATCCACCTAGGAGCCATGAGTTTGCAGGTTTGACCCCTGGCCCCGCTCAGTGGGTTACGGATCTGGCATTGCTGTGGCTGTGGTGTAGGCCGGGAGCTACAGCTCCAATTAGACCCCTAGCCTGGGAACTTCCATATGCGGTGGGTGTGGCCCTAGAAAAGACAGAAAGACACACACACATAAAAATAATAATAAAAAATTTTTTAATAAAAAGATGCAGTGTTCACCATCATATTTACTCCTACTTTGGGGATTTAAAGATGTCAGCATTAAGCAACTTTTTTCCTATAGGGACTTTTGTCACAGCAATTCCAAAAATCACATAGATATACAGCGTCAAAAATGACCGCGTGGTCAGAGGACTTGCAGAGCCATCTGCCACCGTGCTGGTGTCACTCCCACGGATGGACGAGCCTCTGTGTGGAGTCCTCTGCCCAGATCAGGGACCGCCTGTGAGCGGAAGACAGGGCAGGCGATCCCCCATCTCGCCACCAGAGGGCGCGCCGCGCCCCAAACGGACGAGTGTTGGGCGTTGGGGGTCCCTGCACCTGCCTGGGCCCGCGCGCGCGCCCGGGGCTGAGACCTGGGAGCTGGGAGCTCTGTGGACCTACCGGCGGCTGGAGTGGGCTGGGGGCCCTGAGCTGTGGTCCAGGTTCAGCCCCGCGCTGTGCTGCTCTCCCCATCGCCTGGTTGAGAGGCTTGTCTGGAAGCCTGGCCCGCCCCCTCCCCTCGCTGGCCCCCACTCTGGGGCAGGGGGCACTTGCAACATCACCGTGCCCTGGAGCTCTGGCCAGTACTGGGGCTCCCCAGAGCTGGGCGGACCCCCACCCCCACAGAGGCCCCAGAAGCCCTGGCAGAGCAGGAACTATCGGAGTCCTGGGGGGCGGGGAGCAGGCTGGACCCATCCCTCTGCAGAAGAGCTGCCGGCGTGTTCCAGGGGAGGGTCCTTCAGGGAGGGGCCAGACTTCCCAGAGTGGCGGGGGAGGACCCACACCGGCTGGTCACCTGGAGCGAGCCCTGACCTAGGAGCCGGTGACCCAGCTGTGGTCATGGCTGGCCTCTGGCTGCCGTCTCTACAGCACGTGGGTAACAGAGTCTCCATGCGGGGTTGAGGGGGGCCCCCAGGCCCAGTGGCCAGCATCACCCACTCCAGCCTCCAGGTGGCTGCCACGTCCTGAGTGCCCTCCGCCCCCAGGCTCCTCCCACCCTAGGCTGACAGGTGAGGCCTCAGCCACAAAGCCCAGAAAGAGGCGGGTGGGCCCAGGTCAGGGTCTGGAGGGCATGGCCAAGGCCCCAGTCACCCCGTGTGGCTGTCAGCCCTGTGGGCCCCTCAGTTCAGGGCACGCCCTGCCCAAAGGCTCGAGGCCCAGCCTCCCTGAGATGTCGCAGCTCTGGCCCACAGCCCTCACTGCCCCTGCCGTCGCCGTCATAGCCCGGCTGCTCCTGGAACCACCTCAGCTGCTGGGCCTCCGTCTCCCCCTCTGCAGAGCGGGCATCCAGGGCTCCTCGCTGAGTGTCCCCTGTGCCAGCTTGGAGCAGGGGCTCAGGTCACGGCCTTTCTCCTGCGCCCCCTCCAGGCCTGACACGGTGCAGGAGGGCCGCCTGACCTGCTAGAACCGCATCCCTGCTGTCCCTCCCAGGGGGCTGTCACCCGCCCCTGACCTGGGGAGGCCCCCACATCCAGCCCACAGCCTTGGGTCCCCCTGGAAGGACGAGCCTCAACCTGGGAGCAGAGGCCTCACCTGCAGGGCTCACCCAGGCACCCCCAGCCTGGCCCCAGCTTGTTCTATGCTCAGTGGGGCAGAGTCTTGCTTCCTGCTCAGGCAGGGACCTGGCCAGGGGCTCCTGAGAAAGGCCCAGCCTGGAAATCGGAGCTGCCTTGGGGCCAGGGGGCCACTGGGCTCTGTCGGTGGTGGGAGGAGCTGCCCTTAGCCTGAGGCCCAAGGACCCACCTGGGGCCTGGGATTGGGGACAAGGGCAGAGGGTACTCGGCAGGAGGGGGACAGCCGCGCACAGAGGCAGGCGGAACAAGCTCCCCTGGGCGTGTGACCGAGCTGGGCAGCCCAAGAAGCTGTCGGCGATATGCTGGGAGGGGCCGCCCCAAGCCCCCAGCCCGTCCCCGCCTGGACAGAGTGGTCTGGGCCCTGAGCATCGCCGTGTCCCTCCGGACCGGCACCTGCACGGCCCACGCGGCCCCAGGGCTGACCCCCTGCAGCCTCACCCCTGTCCCGCCTGCTTTTCGAAAAGCAGCTCAGGCGGGGTGGGGACAGGGCCTGGACGGGGCAGCCAAGCCCTGGGGACCGGCTGGGGTGAGATGTGCTTCTCACGGAGCCCCCACCCCTCGCGCTCGTGGCAGAAAGTCCCAGAGGCCAGGAAGAGAGGCCCAACGCGGTGCCTTGCCCAGGAGGCCGGGGTCCGGGGAGCGAAGCACCGGGGGACAGGGCTGTGGCGGGAAGCCCTTTCTCCTGCCTCATCTGGGCTGGGAGGGGAGGCGGCCTCACAGCCCCGGGGAAGCTGCCAGGAGCCCAGCAGGTGCAGGCGTTGGCCGGCAGCGGCCTTACAGACAGAGTCCTGCCCACAGCGCTGCCCCGAGCCCGAGGCCTCCGGTGCCTGCTCCACGTTCCCGCATCTACACCCACAGAAAAGTGGCCCTGAGTGGACCGTCAGCCCCCCAGGGAGCTGCCCTGGGGGGGGGTTGGTCTGGAAGCTGAGCTCCTGCGGGGGTCACTGCGGGCCTGGGGCAGCCACCTCGCGGGGCTCATCCTCTGCTCCCCTCCCGGAGCCACTGGGGGGTCCCGCCCTTGAGGGGGTCTGAAGCGCAGGGGACTCAGGGCCCCTGGGGGTGGCTGAGGTGACTTGGGGACCCAGAAGGAGGAGGGGCTGCTGGAAGCTCTCCTCCTCCCACCGCAGTGTGTGGGCTGTGTGGGCTGTGTGTGTCGTGCTGTGTCCCGCTCTGCTGTGCCATGTTGTGGTGTTGCCCCGTGTTGTATAGTGCTTTGTGTGGCCTGTTGTGTTGTGCTGTGTTGTGTGTGCTGTGTTGCCCCGAGCTGCCCGTGTACACAGAGCCTGTTCAGGCGCCGGGGGGGGGGGGGGGCGCCCACACAGGCTGCGGCTCCATCACCGGAACAGGCGTCTTCCAGGATTTCCTGTGGATATTTTAAGCCCTTAGAGCCCCAGCTCCTCCAAGTGGAAACGCCCACGTGAGCGAGTTGCAGCCGGGAGGCCCTCACAGCCCAGGGTCCCGGCCCAGGGGTGGGGTCCTGGGGCCTCGGAGCGGGGCGTCCCCCACAGGTCATTTCAGCCTTTCAGCGGGAGAGGGTGACCTGGAGGGGGACAGACAGCCAGTCTACTGAGATCGCAGGACCTTCAGGGACAGCGGGCAAGGTGGATGGAACGGGGAGAAAGATGGACACTCCTAACCTCCTGTCCCCAAGGGCCACCCAGCCCACCGCCAGCGGGAAACCGCCTCAACACCCCTGAGCTCATCAATGCTGTGCCAACCGAGCTTCCCCCGGCGTCCTTCTGCTCCTGGTCACAGCTTCGTCCCCCGACGTCCTCCTGCTCCTGGTCACAGCGTGGTCCGCACACAACACACCCTCCAACGCGCCCTCGGAATAAACAGCTTCACTGTCCAGGACACCCCCCACCCCGCACGGGTCTTTACAGCCCAGGAAACGCCCCTCTGCGTCCCAGTTGCCGTGTCCTTCGTGGGGCCCTAACGAAGAGACCGGGGCGGGGGGCAGTGTCCCTAAACCCTCCCTGTGGAAGGCAGTCTGTCCACAGCCGTTACCGTGAAAGTCACTTGGCCAAACATAAAGCCCCGCCCGCTTGTCCGCTTTGGGATCCTAAACGCCACGCTGCATTTTCTGCCTACGTGGTCGCTCCTGAAAAGTCACAGGCAATCTCATTCTCTTCCCCACTAGACGGCAGGCGCTCTGCCTGGCTGTGCCCAGAATCTTCTTCCTTCGTATCCAGTAATTTCACAAAAATATGTCTCAGCATTGGTCATTCTGGGTCAATCTCAAAGCATGGAATGGGTCACTTCAGTATACACGTTTCAGATCTTTTTACGCTGGGGAAGCAGAGGTGCGATTTTGATTTTTAGTAGCTGCTCTCTTCCGATGCTGTCTGTTTTTCTTTGGCCAGGAGCTCCTAGTCCATGTATGTTGGCTCCTGTTCTTGCTGTTGTAAACACCTTGACTGAGATACAATTTACATGTCATAAAATGCACTCATTTAAAATGAGTGGTATTTAGCATAGTTTCAAAGATGTGCAATCAAACCATCACCATAAGCTAATTTTAGAATATCTTCATGGCTCTCAGGAGAAACCTGGTACCCATGAGCAATCCCAGCCTTTCAAAATGTGCTTTCTGTCCCTATAGATTTCCCAGTTCTGACATTCTGAGTAAGTGGACTTGCACAATATGTGGCCTCTTGTGACCAGCCTCTTTCACCCAGAATGATTTTCAAGGTTCATCATATTGTTGTGGCAGCAGGCCATTCCTTTTCATGGCTCAGTAATACTCCATTACAGAAACAGACGGTGTTCTGTTCATCAACTGATGAATATTTGGGTTGTTTCTGCTTTGGGACTAAATGAACCATGCTGCTGTGAACATTCCCATGCAAGTTTAAGAGGGTTTTTTGTTTTTTTAGGGCCGCACCCACGGCATATGGAGCTTCCCAGGCTAGGGGTCTAATCAGAGCTGTAGCGGCTCACCTACACCACAGCCACAGCAACGCCAGATCCGATCCAGGTCTGTAGCCTGCACCATAGTTCACAGCAACGCCGGGTCCTTAACCCACTGAGCGAGGCCAGGGATCGAACCCACATCCTCATGGATGCGGAACCGCAGTGCAGCGCAGACGCGTTTCCAGCTGGTGACCCGAGAGCTCCCTTTGGTGCCGCTGTGGGGAAGTGTGCCACCGCCCCCCCCCTGCCCCCAGCGGCTCCCCGGCGGCTCCCCGGCGGTCTCGCCCCACCTACACCTGGACGTCGGTGACCGTGTGCTTCCCAGTTTGGGTCTATCGCCAGCCCTCTCCCCCCAGAGAGCTCACGGCTGGTCTGACTCTGCTGGTAGCAACCAGCACGTCCCGCGTCCCAACCTCGGTTTCAATTGAATTCTCCAGTCAGAGGACCCAGAGCTCCCTGGAGAAATGGCCGGTCCTAGGGCCAGGGCGGGAAAGTGCCAGAGGACCTGATGCCTCCTTCGAGACAGCATCAACAAGGCACCTCAGAGACCCAGCAGCCACTGAGGCTCCCCGTGGCCAGGGCTGGAACATGTGAGCAATAAAATAAACAAGACAGGATTCTAATGCAGAGTGGAAAATTGATACCCAACGTGCATGACCGAAAGAATACGTAATTAGACAAATAGCAGAAGAGACAAATCTCCCTGCATAGCTGAGCCGGACCCTGCGAGGTCTTCCCAGGACAGACCGCCCCCACCCCCTCAGCCCCCGGCTCCTACGTCTGCTTCTTGTTTGTAGAAAAACGTCAGCCTCCTAGGCCCTCCCCAAGTTTCAAAGAATAAATTTATTCAGAGAAATGAGAAGATTCAGCAAGAAGGGAGAGCAAACAAGACAAAATGAACAAAGCCAAGGACCTTAAGTTCCCCCTCAGGGGCTGTAGTTAACATCCTGAGCCATGACCTTGAGCTGGTTGGCAAAGACTGAAGCCCCCACCGGGTGGAAGAGGTCCACTCTATGCTGCCCACCTGCACAAAGACCCCAGACCAGTAGGAATCACAAGGACAAGATGACCAGAGATTTGAGGCTCAGATAATGTTCCAATTGCATCTCCTCCAAGATAGAAGACCAGCCTCCCCGCACGTAGCCATTGGCGCACAGCTGTCAGCATGGGACATTAGAGGTCCCCCTGGGCCAGCGGAGGTCCTCGAGGTAGAGCACGCTGAGGGGTGGATGGGGGAATCAGAGCCCTGGGGCCTCGGGCCTGCAGGTGGGCTGGAGGTGGGGAGAAGGCTGGGAACCCGGCTCCCATTTACAGAGCTTCCTGCTCTGCTTCTGGAGCCAGCGTGGTGGGCGCCTGGAGGCCCAGCTACTCCAGGAAGGAGGCAACAGAGCCCAGGAGTTCAGGGCTGTAGGGCGCTAAGCCCATGGGGTGTCCACACAAAGTTCAGCATCAACGTGGTGACCTCCCGGAAGCAGGAGACCACCAGGTGGCCTAAGGAGAGATTGCCAAGGTTGACCCTCATGGTCCCTCCTTCTCCTTTAAAGGCCAGGAGGCAGTGGCTCCCTTGGGGAAAACGCTTGCACAACAGAGAATAACGTTCGTTTCGATGGCGGTTTACAGGAATGTCGTGACCTGACCCACGTGGACAGCAGCAAAAACAAAGGATCCCATCCAACATCAAGAATTTTGCAACAGCAGTTCCCGTCGTGGCACAGTGGTTAAGAAATCCGACTAGGAACCATGAGGTTGCACGTTCGATCCCTGGCCTTGCTCAGTGGGTTAACGATCCGGCGTTGCCATGAGCTGTGGTGTAGGTTGCAGACACAGCTCGGATCCTGCGTTGCTGTGGCTCTGGCGTAGGCCTGAGAATCTCCATATGCCGTGAGAGCGGCCCTAGAAAAGGCAAAAAGACAAAAAACAAAACAAATAAACAAGAACTTTGCAACAACTAACCATGGCCCTGGCTCAGCCTCCCTATCAAAGGGCTTTGCTGAAAGTCTTCCCGGAGGTAGGCGTCAGCCACCTGTCTCCTTGCACAGCCCGCGATCAACCTTTCCCTGCTCCAAAGTCCGATGTTTTGGTGCTGTTTGGCCTCAGCGTGTCGGGCACACGGACTTGTGTGTGGCACCAGCCCCTCCTCTTTTCCCCGTATAATCCCTGAGCAAAATCAGGGAGGGTGTTGGTGCTTTAGGACGGGAGTCCAGCTTCTCCCAAGATGGCTGGCTTCCCCATTGTGAGTCTTTCCTTCTACCCAACACTGGTCTGTCTGTGTTGGATTCTTGAGGGATGGACCAACCCCTCCAAGAGCAGAACAAGAAAGGAGGAAGGAAATGGGGAGCCAGACCCCCCCACCCCTGCTCCATCTCCACCAAGAGCTCCCCCTTGGCTGAACCAGTGAGAAGTTGTTGGGTCCACAATCCACTGAGGATGGCTTTGTGCTCAGGTTCCCAGGCCAAGGCCAGAGGGTGGAGTGGGAGGGGGGACAAGGGCAGCCAGCTGCCAGCCCCACAAGACTAATGTGCTGTCAGGGTTTTCAGATGAAGCTCCCAGGTGAGGTGGATGCATCATCCTTTGAGACACTTACCTGGATTGGATTCAAGGTTTATTCTGGCCTCGTGACATGAGCTGGGCCACCTTTTCTGTGGTTCTTTTGTCATCTGCCTTCTGAAACAATTTATCCGAGAAAGGAATGAACGGGTCCTTTAGAGTTTGGTGGAACCCCCTGTAAAAACGCCTGGGCCTGGTGGGTTTGGGGGAGGGGCTGTGGCTAGCGACCCTGTTTCCTTACCCCTGGCACGAGTCTTCAGGGTCCCTGTCCTCCTGAGTGGATCTTAGTGCTTGCACTTGTCAAGGAGCCGACTGGGCCCCTCGAGGCGTTCCGATTTGTCATCAGAAATGACACTGTGAAGCACAGCCTCCTCCCGTCTGGTACTTTACGAGACTCTTTCTAAGTGCTGCACAGTTGAGCCCTGTGAACCCTGGCACGCCGTGTCGGCCTTATTCAGCCCCAAGAATGCCTTCTTCCTGTCTGATTTCCTGTTCCGAGAGCTGTCCCGTGTGCTTGGCGAGGTGACTTGCGGACACTGACCACGTGGCAGGTGCTTCCCCAAACCCGGGACCCGGCCCCTCCCAGCAGCTCTGGGACCGTTATCCTCCGTTTTACAGACGGGGGCCGAGGCACAGGTCAGAGCCCAGACTCGCCAAGGCCGAGCAGGTGCGACGGCGGACACCTCGGCGGGTGGGCCCTCTGGGGCAGCCTTCAGATTTCCTTCTCAGAAGACCATTTGCCATGAATAAAAGAAAGCACATGGAACCCCCTTGCCTTGGAACCCCATTACCAAAGTAACATGAGAGTTCCCACTGTGGCTCAGCGGGTTAAGGACCTGACGTTGTCCCAAGGATCTAGTGTGGCCGTGCTGTGGTGCAGGTCACAGACACGGCTTGGATCCAGTGTTGCTGTGGCTGTGGTGTACGCCGGCAGCTGCAGCTCTAATTCAACCCCTAGAGTGGGAACCTCCATGTGCCACAGGTGCAGCCATTAAAAAAAAAATTAACAAAACAACACAAAGTATAATTTCTCATACGGTAATAAATGAGCCTTCACCTCACTATATTAACGGAGAGCCTGGGGCCAGTCTCACGACCTCCAGGGTCAAAGCATCAACCCGAGCAGCGCTGAGCCCTGGACTCGACTGGGCGGCCGGGGGCTTCCTCCTGCCTTCATGGTGAGCACTCAGGTCAGGTGACGGCTCAGGCAAAGTAAAGATACTCACGCTGCCCTGAATTCCATCCGCGATTGTTCCAGCTCAGGAAGCCGTGTGGGTCACACCCAAGCCATGTGGGCCCGGCCCCTTTTCCTTTGGTCCCAAAGGCTCAGAAAGAGGGATCCCCCTTTCCCACCTGCAGGGGCAGGGGGAGGGTTCCCCCTGATGCAGAGTCCTGCCCCTGCCCGCTGGGTACTCCTCCCAACAGGTTCTCCCTGGGGCCTGAGCACCTGCTCCTTCCGGCTCCCCTTTGGATGGTGGTCGGACCACAGGCCTTGGCTCTGGCTCCGTGGACGCAGCTCCACTTTGGCTCCAGAGCCGCTGTGGAGACGCTGAACGACATCCTGACGTTGGCTCCTGGGTGGGGGAGCCTGTTCCCTCTTTTAGAAACTTCTAGAATTTTCTTTTTGTCTCCAGTGTTTGGAAACAAAGATATGCCTGGGTGCCACTCCCTCCCCCACTGGCATCGGAGCCTGTGAGTTCTTCCAACACGGATTCCGAAAACGGTGCCTCCTGACACTTTCAAAGGCTCCCCCATCCCCCACCCAGATGCCTGCGCCCCAGGCTGGCAGCTCCCGTGTCCCCTGTCCCTCGGCCCCTCGTGGCTCAACTCGCCGTGGCTGCCCGCCGAACCTCAGATGCCCTCTCCGCCTGCACCCGCCGGGACGTGCCTCCACGGTGACCGAAGTCACACCCAGTGTCTCTGCAAGAAGCTCTGGCCTCAGGACTTGGCTTCTCACTGAGACCCCCGCCTTCACCCACTTGCGCAGATCCGTCCCGTTTGCTTCATTTTCATTCTCATGTTTGTTTTCATCCCTGGTCCATCTGTTCCAACGACAGTGCCTGACACGGTGGCCTTTCCTCCCTGGGCCTGGGCCCCGGGGGAGAACCCGTGTTCTGGTTCTGGATCCGGTTCTGGAGGGCTGCCCACACCTGCACCACCTCAGAGCCCAAGGAGGACGCGTGCTGTGCTTCTGAGCGACACTGTGGTTTAGGGGAGAAACGTCAATATCCGGTCTTGGCCCCATTTCCGGCGCGGGGCTCCCGAAACCCTCGGCGTTTCCCCGGTGACGCCCTCATCAAGGTGTCCTCCGTGAGCAGGAGACTTTGGAAGCACCCAAGGGTGGGGACTGGTTGCCAGGAGAGCCAGCCGCGGGATATCAGGGCTGCACTTTCCACCCGGACCCTGACCTGGGGGGCGGGGCTGGAGGCTGCGTCCCTCCGTCCTGTGACATGTCACCAGCTGTGCCCTGGCGTGGAGTCTGTGAGAACCCAACACGCAGGCGTCGAGGCCAGTGAACCCGGGAGCTTCGGGGAGACTGGCCCCTGCGGAGGGAGCTCCTTGCGCCCCACACCCGGCCCGCGCGCCTCGCATCTGGCTGTTCCTGAGGTCCGTCCTTTCCAATAAACCAGTGATCTAGAAACCCGTCCTCCTGAGCTCTGGGAGCCGCCCCCGCACACGAATCCAACCCGGGGAGGGGTCATGGGAGCCTCCAGTCCACAGCCGGGGGTCAGAAACTCGGGTGACAACCTGGGCTCGTGATGCGTCTAAATGGGGGGAGGCGGGTGCCGTCCTGTGGGATGGAGTCCTTAGCCGTGGGGTCTGACACTGGTTCCAGGTAGTGCGGGAATGGAGCCAGGAGTTCCCGCTGTGGCACAGTGGGTTAAGGATCTAGCATCGTCTCTGCAGCGGCTCAAGTCACAGCTGCAATGCAGTTTGGATCCCGTGATGCTGTAGCTGTGGCCGTGGCCCGCAGCTGCAGCTCCAATGAGACCCCGAGTCTGGGAACCTCCATATGCCTCAGGTGCGGCCCTAAAAAGCAAAAAACAAAACGGTAAAGCATGAGCAGATTTCCACTAAGTTGCCACCGTATTTTTGACAACTACAGGACTTCATACTGTGAGCATAAACCAACAAATTACCTATTGTTCTAGGGCTTTGCTTTCAGTATTCTAAATCATTCTGCCATAAACATCCCGGCAGCTGGATCTCCGAATACATCCTATGTCCTCAGCTTGAGATAAACATCTCGGGGTTGGCATTGCTGGGGCAAAGGCACTCGCCTTCCACTTTTTTTTTTTTTTTTTAGGGCTGCGCTGTAGGCATATGGAGGTTCCCAGGTTAGGGGTCAAATCTGAGCTGCAGCTGCCAGCCTGCACCAGAGCTCACGGCAACACTGGATCCTTAACCCATGGAGTGAAGCCAGGGATCGAACCCGCCACCTCATGGTTCCCAGTCGGGCTCGTTCCTGCTGTGCCACAACGGGAACTCCCGCACTCGCCTTTTAAATGCTTGTTGTTTCGATACCAGCTGGGAGGCAGAGATTTGGACGTGATTTTTTGGCCCCATCTCCCATCTGGTCTGTACAACTGGAGGGAGGCTGGAGATTGCTGAGCCTGGAGGGAGCGTGAGACGGAGGGTGTATCCCGCTCACAGGCCATGGGTCCTGCAGACCGCGCCTGACACACAGAGGCCAGACTCGTCACAAAAATCTCCCTGCGGAGGGTCAGAGGGCTTGATGGGTTGACGTTCCTGAGTCGGGAACCGCTGGCTGGGCAGACGTGCCCTGGGGCCTCAAACACACAGCTCCTCTCCCGCCCCACCCTTCACAACCGCCTTAGAAAGTCTGGGCGCTGTGCCCGGCAGGGACTAAGACCTGCAAAAGCCCTGAGAGACCAGTCCCCGGACTGCACGGGCCAGGGCCAGACGGCTGCGTCCCAGCCTGGCATCCATCCCGATCGGGTGGGGGGACCCGCCCTCTCCTGTCCAAACTGCAGAGGTTCTGCTCCCCACCACGGGCTGGCGGCTCCAGCTGGACCAACTTTGCACAGATAACAACCACGACCGCCAGACATACCGACATCTGTCCCGCAGCGCTGGAGGGCAGCCAGGGCACGGAAGTCACGGGGAGGGGGGCCAGCTGGGGGGTCCCCGAGTCCTGAGGGCAGGCCCGCCCGGACCCTGCAAGGCGGCTAAAACCACGGTGGAACGGCAGTCTTACTGTCGCAAAGAACAGAGGGGAGTTTGGGGTGACCAGAGCAGCTAGAAAGTGAGAGAAAATCTCAGAAAAAAAGATCCACAGAGAGGGAGCCCCAAACATTCCATAAGAAGTGCCCCTCAGACCTCCGGCTGGTCCATGAGCTGGCCTGGCAGAGCTCAGGGGCCAAGCAGCTCGGCTAACAGAGCAGAGACTTTACCTGCCAGAGGCCACAAAGGAGGTGGTGCGTGTGGTTTGAGTTCCGTCGCCTTAACCACTGAACTAAACAAAAACACAAAGGACCATCTTAAAGAGAACCTGACAGAATCCCAACTTCTTACAACGCACTGTGCACAATGTGTGGAAAAAACACAAAACCAACACATGGGTAAAGAAGCAGGAAAATGTGACTGAGACTCAAGAAAAAGGACCGATGACTGAGTTCCCCTGCAGCGCAGCCAGTTAAGGACCTGTCGTTGCTGTGGAGCAGGTTCAGTCCTGGCTCAGGACCTTTCACATGCCCTGGATGCAGCCAAAAGCAAAAAAGAACTGATGGAAACCAGAAGACAATGGGATATATGGTTAAGGTGCTGAAAGGTGCGGGGTGGGGGGGGGGGAGGGGGGCTGCCAAGCTAAAATTCTATACCCAAAATAGCAAAAGTAGCCTTCCAAGGTGAAAGTGAATTAAAGACCTCAGAGAGAGAGGTCCCATCATGGCTCAGAGGGTTAATCCAACTAGTATCCTTGAGGATGTGGATTCAATCCCTGGCCTCACTCAGTGGGTTGAGGATCCAGCATTGCCGTGAGCTGCAGTGTAGGTCACAGATGCAGCTCAGATTCTGCGTTGCTGTGGCTGTGGTGTAGACCAGTAGCTGCAGCTCCAATTGGACCCTAGCCTGGGAACCTCCATCTGCAGCAGGTGCAGCCTTGGGGGGAAAAAAAAGACCTCAGAGAAACAAAAGCTAAAACAATCCATCTTCACTGGATCTGCATTAGAAGAAAAGCTGAAGAAAATTTATTTAAGGAGTTCCCTTTGTAGCTCAGCAGTTAAGGAACCCAACTAGGATCCATGAGGATGCGAGTTCGGTCCCTGGCCCTGCTCAGTGGGTTAAGGATCCAGCATTGTTGTGAGCTGTGGTGTAGGTCGAACATGCGGCTCGGATCCCACATTGCTCTGGCTGTGGCGTACATAGGCTGGTGGCTAGAGCTCAGATTTGACTCCTAGCCTGGGAACCTCCATATGTCATGGGTGCAGCCCTAAAAAAGGCAAAAAAAAGAAAAAAGAAAATTTATTTGGGCAAAAGGAAAATAGTCCCAGGGGTCAACATGAAAATGGAGAAAAAAATGAACATCAAAAATTTGTGGGCAAACTGAAAAGAATATAGCCTGCAAAATAATCCTGGTGATATCTTACAGGACTGAAAAATATAAGAAAATCTACACGCGTAACAACCAGAACAACAAAACGGGGGGTATTTGCAATATTTACAATAAGCAGGCACAGGAAATCACCAAAGACTAATGTCCAGGATGTATACATATATAAAGAACATCTACAAATCAACAAGAAAAGGATAGACGGCTCCATAGGAAAAGGGGGAAAAGGTTTGAAAGGATATTTCACCGAAGAGGATGGTTGCGCGAGGTCGGTAAACGTAAAAAGGGATCCAACTTCATTAGTCATCCTGGAAACGCAAACTGCAATCACAGCGGGACGTTGCGAACCCTCAGAACGGTCACCTTGGTGAAGATGACAATGGCAGTCACGGCCAAGGACGTGGAGGGACCAGAACTCATGGTCCCTGGTGACAGTAAAAGCTGCTGCGACCCTTAGGAGCAGCGATCATCGCCGTCTTCCAAATGCACCGAGGCAGAGGCTCCGGAGGCTGACCCAGCAGCAGCGCGTGGACCAAACACGGGAACTTGAATGCCGAGAGCCACCTGCTGGAAGCCCCTTGAGGGCCCGGCCGCAGGAAAATGGGGGACAAAGCGGGGGCCATGCAAGGGGACGAGAGCGACCCCCGACGCCTGCGCGGAGCCCAGGAAACGGTCGCCAAGCCGCTCACACTGTGGGGCTCCCTTTCGGGAAGGCGAAAAAGCCAAGCCGACAATGGGCAGGAAACACGAGGTCCTCCCGCGTGGGGCTGCTGACCGGAGGAGGTCGGGGGGCCTTTGAAAGGGGCTGGGATGGGTCCCCCTTTCTTTTGTATTTTTAGGGCAACCCCCGCAGCATATGGAAGTTCCCAGGCCAGGGGTCCCGTCAGAGCTGTAGCCGCTGGCCTACACCACAGCCACAGCAACTCGGAATCCAAGCCGCGTCTGCGACCTACATATACCACAGCAGGATCCTCAATCCACTGAGCGGGACCGGGGCTCGAACCCGTGTCCTCATGGATACAAAGTCGGGCTCCTATCCGTTGCGGTTCACTGAGCCTCAGCGGGTACCGGTGCCCTTGATCTGCGTGTGGCTACAGGGTGTGTGTGGTTTGAGCCCTCGGCTTACAGGGGAAGCACGTGGCTGTCTATTCCACCCCAGGGCGCGTGCACTCTCCGAGCCATTTGACGGGGGTCTGGGAGGCGCGGGGGGGGACCTCCTCTTGCTCCTCCTGCTCCTCCTGCTCCACAGACCCGCGTGGCGGTAAATTCCATCCTTACAGAAGCACAGCGACCTCCAGATTTTAGAAAAATGACTATGGCAAACAAGCAGATCTCTCTTATCTCTTTGTTGTGATAAAATATTTATCTGAAATTCAGCAACTCCCTCCCTTAAAATCTAAATGAAGTAAAGTTTGACATTTTCGAGAAAAGCATTATGCTACTAGCTCATTCCGCTTTTCAGTTTTTTCTAGCCCTCTTCCCTACGTGTTTGCAAAGCAAGCTGTCTGCAGTAGGGTTGAGCAATTTAACAATGGTTACAGCCTAGTGACTGGATTTCAAGTGGCTGCTACAGACTTTCTCTTTTGTAATTTTTTGCCTTGGTATTTTAATTACACACATGATTCAAGGGGATAAAATTGTTCTCTTGTGCTCCTGATTTCGCCATCCCAACTGGGACCCTGAGAAAGTTTCTCAACCTCACTGAGCCTTGGTATTTACAACTTTAAAATGTAGATAATAGGAATCTCCTGGTGGTGCAGTGGGTTAAGGACCCCATGTTGTCACAGCAGCGGCTCAGGTCTCTGCTGTGGTGCAGGTTCGATCTCTGGCCCAGGAACTTCTGTATATCTCTGCTGAGACCGAAAATAAAAAAATTAAATAGAGGAGTTCCCGTCATGGCTCAGCAGTAATGAACCCAAATAGGATCCATGAGGTTGTGGGTTCGATTCCTGGCCTCGCTCAGTGGGTTAAGAATCCGGCGTTGCTGTGATGTAGGTCGCAGACACGGCTCAGATCCTGTGTTCCTGTGGCTGTGGTGTAGCCTGGAGCTGCAGCTCTGATTCAACCCCTAGCCTGGGAACTTCCATATTCAGAGGGTGTGGCCCTAAAATGCAAAAAAAAAAAAAAATTTCACAGATGCAGCTCAGATCTGGCATTGCTGTGGCTGTGGTGTAGGCTGGCATCTACAGCTTGAATTCTACCCTTAGCCTGGGAACCTCCCTATGCCACAGGTAGGGCCCTAAAAAGACAGAAATAAAATAAAATACAGATAATACTACCATGCTCGTCAATTTCTGTAAGGATTATATTAGACCGTTTTGAAAAAAGGCCGTAGAGGTGAGACCCTTAATACACAGTAGCCGTTGCTGCTGTTTCCGGGCATGAAGTGGGATAAACCAACAAAAAGCCTCAGCCTGCGCAGCGGAATACGACTCAGCCATCCACAAGAACCAAACACTGCCGTCCGCAGCAACGTGGATGGAAGGAGAGACGCTCATGCTGAGTGAAGTCAGTCAGAAAGAGGAAGACAAATGCCATATGTTATCACTCACATCTGGAATCTCATATACGGCACAAATGAACCTTTCCGCAGAAAAGAAACTCATGCACGTGGAGAACAGACTTGTGGTTGCCAAGGGGGAGGGGGAGGGAGGGGGACGGATGGGGAGCTTGGGGTTAACAGATGCAAACCACTGCCTTTGGACTGGACAAGCCATGAGGTCCTGCTGTGTAGCCCCTGGGAACTCTGTCTCGTCACTCGTGATGGAGCCTGATCATGTGAGAAAAAGAAATCTATACATGTATGTGTAACTGGGTCACCTCGCTGTGCAGTAGAATATTGACAGAACCCTGGAAACCAGCTACGATGGAAAATAAAAATCATTATAAAATATTCTGGGAAACAGGTTGCCAGGAGGATTTTACAGAATGTTCGCCCAGGGCTGGACCCAGCGCTGGGCTCCGGCTTCACCCCTGCACGGCTTCAGTTTCACGTCCTCTCTTCCTCAGAGACCAAAGAAAACAACGCTACCTCCCTGGAACGGTGGCGTAAAGACAAAATGCCGTGTTGGATGTGAAAGATTAACCCTGGTCCTGAGCCCGATAAATGTCCATTCCTCACACATTGAAAAAAAAAAAAAAAAAAGCCTCGGGCCCCCAGCAGGGAGGTTATGGTCCAGCAGGAGCAGCTGCGGGCAAATGCCCAAGCCCAGCCCCATAAACCACCTGCCAGAGTTCCCTGGTGACTCAGCGAGGGAAGGATCCGGCGTGGTCACTGCAGCAGCTCGGGTCTCTGCTGGCCGGGGGGTGACCAGCGGATGTGGAAGGCAGGGAAGGCAGAGCCAGGAGGGAATGGAGGGGGACCCAACGGGGGGGAGGGGGCTGCTGCAGGACCCTGAGGCTCCTGTGACCACACAGACTCAGCGGGCTGGGAGGCACCGACGGCCCCCCCGAGACCCGCGTACCAGAAATGGGTGCCTTTGACCTTGGCCTTGTTCTGGTGCATTAAACACCGTAATGAAAGACTTGAACTCCTCTACGTGTTCCAACTCTTTTTGTGCATCTTTTTAGGGCCGCATCCATGGCATATGGAAGTTCCCAGGCTAGGGGTGCATTGGAGCTGCAGCTGCCAGCCTCCACCACAGCTCATGGCAACGCTGGATCCTTAGCCCACTGAGGGAGGCCAGGGATTGAACCTTCATCCTCACCAACACTGTGTCGGGGTTCCTAACCCGCTGAGCCCAAACAGGACCTCCTAAGCGTTCAAACTTCAAGCGCCACTGGAGGAGATTCTCCTGGGAGGAAGATACCGAAGGTGCAGCCGTGGTCTGGCACCTGGAGGGACCGAGGCTTCTGAGAAGACAGAGGATGCTCGGCCCACAGGTGGGGCCCCTCTACCAGGTGTGCCGCCAACTCTCAGAGGCAGGAAGAGCTGCCCTGCCCTGGCCGTCCCCACAGCCCCCCATAGGCTGATGAAGCTGTCACCCTGCAGCATTCCTGCAGCGGACGGAGCACCTCAGGGTGGGACAGCCACGCAAAAGAGAGACCTCCCCGTAAAATCTGAATTTTGGATAAACAATCAGTTTCAATACAAGTGTATCTGATGCAGTGTTGGGAACATACTTGCTTATACCAAAGATTGCACAAGACAGACTTATATTAAAGCAATAGCCCCTGTTTATCCGAAATGCACATTTAACTGGGTGTCCTGTGTTCCTCTGTCCTACAGCTGGCAACCCTCCTCAAGGGCAATGCTGGGCCTTTGCTTACCTGGTATAACCAGAACTAACCCTGTGCCCACCCAGCACATGGCAGAGGCTTTCAGTAAATGTTAGATGGGTGGAGGGATGGGTGGATGGGTGGATGGATGGATGGATGGCGGATGGATGGTTGGGTGGGTGGGTGGCGGACGGACAGGTGGCGGGATGAACAGGTGACGGCTGGATGGATGGAGAGATGATGGAGAGACGGAGGGATGGATGTGGACGGGTGGGTGGTGGGGAATGGATGGATGGACAGGTGGAGGGAAGACAGACGGAGGGCGGTGGAGCAGGGGCGGGGACAGACGCTGGATTCTGTGAGGGTTTAACAGGGATTCGCTGTAAGTATCTCACGACAGAGCCGGGGCAGGAGCAAAGGAAGTGCTCCGGATCTAACACGTCTCTCTGTCTGGGACTGTCCTGTGTGGATTCTGCCTGTGGAGACTGGGATACTCTGTGGGCCTCAGACAAGAGGAGGCCCCGTTGCGGGGGCAGAGGCTGTGTGGTCCTGGTGTGGGAAGGGGCAACAGGACTTGCCCGCAGACTTCGAAGGCCTAACTAGCATCTCTGACCCCCCAGCCTCGGCCTTCCCACAGGGAGGACCTCTCAATCCCCCCACCACCACCCAAGGAGCTGCCCCAGGCATCCGACCACCCCACGGCCACACCCAAACTCGCCGGTGCCCCCGGCAGCCCTTCGGGGGCCTCCTCCGTCCTGGTGTCCAGTCGGATCCACCTCTCCCCGGGGGATCTTTCCAGGGAGACTCACTTCTCCCTCGAGGGCTGGGCCTGCGACCATGCTTGCCTCCCGCCCCCCACCCCCGCCTGTGGGAGCGCTGCCCCACTGGGCCTGAGGCGCTGGAGGAAATGTCTTACTCGCCCCTCTCCCCGGCCTGCCCACCACAGCCAGCCCAAGACCCAGACGGCCGGTGCTCAGGGCTGCTCCATCAGCAAGCCGGCCGCTCCTCCCAGGGCTGCCAGCAAGGAGCCGCAGTGGGCGGACGTGGCGCCGGCCTGGGGAAGGAGAACCCCGACGGCACAGAGCAGAGCCCGGAGCCCAGAGGCTGTCCAGACCGGCCCAAGCCCCCGCCCCGCCCTGTGAATCGGTCAGGCAGTTCCTCTTTCTCTCCCTGCCCTGCAGGTGGGGTTTCTGACCCTGACAGCCCGAAGCCTCCTGACTTACTTCTACACCCCTGGACCAGACCCGCGCACAGGCCCGGGGCTGCCCTCGCCAGGCCCAGCCCAGCCCAGCGGTGCCCCAGCTGCCATTCCCATTGGGGACAACAAAACCGAAGCCCAGGGAGGAGACTGCATCTAGGAAGGGGGGGCCCTCCCGTGTCTGCAGGGCACGGCGGCAGGGGTGGGGGGCACACAGGGCAGGGCAGGCTGAAGCTAGCTCGCAGCACGGGCTCTCATCAGTCGGAAATTTCCCAGCTAGAACACTCCTAGCATCCCATCCCTGTCTGGGAACTCGCTGACCCAGCCCGGTGCCCGTTTCCCCGCTGGGGGTGACCTGCAGCGGGCACAGGCCTCAGGCCCCATCTGCACAGAACCTGATGGGAGGAATCTGTCCTAATTCCGGAGCCAGCCGCCGTGCAGCCGGGGTGGGGGGCAGCCGGGATGGGCGTCCCCTCCACCCAGCCCCGGGGGCGGGCTGGCACGGGAAGGGGCGCAGGACCCCCATCTGAGCCCCTGCAGATCCGCCCACTCTCAGCATCCCCCCCCCCCGTCAGCTGCCCCGGGGTGGTGGTCTCAGGGTTTGAATGGGAGGCTTGGGGCTGCCCAGAAGGGACAGGGGACATCTTGTCAGGGACAGGGGGTGGAGTGGAGGGGGGGGGGGTCAGCCTGGGTTTGCTATGCTGGGCGCATACCTGCAACACCCCTGCCTGTTGACCGTGGGGTCCCCCTGGGGGCTGAGGTAGAGCTGCTTTGGGAAGAGACCCCCAGCCCCACCCAATCAGCCCCAGGGCCCCTCCCCCTCCGCCTGCAGCCCCGCCCTCTGCCCTCCGCCCCACCCCCTGCTCTTCCCGAGGAGACAGATGCTGGAGGAAGCGGCCCCTTCATTTTCCGGAGCATGACTCAGTGCAGGCTTCTCAGTCCCGCAGCACCGCCGCCGGGCCTGGCCTTCCTCCCCACCCGGCAGGAGCCCGGGGCTCCCCACCCCAGCTCCACCTGTGGAATGCGGAAGAGCTGGAAAAACTCTGCCTGTCCCCCAGCTTGGGCTGACCCTGTGCCAGCCTCCCCTGCCCCTCTGCTGGCACCAGCACCAGCCCCTCCAGCCCAGACCGTCGGGGGTGTTATGGAAGCCTTGGGGGTCTGGGTGAGGAGGAGTGGGGAGTGGGGCGGTGGAGGAGCCGGGACAGGTACCTGGGCTGAGCTCTGGGTCTTGGGACACTGCCCTGGCCCAGGGGACAGCTGAGTGGAGGGGGAGGGGAGGGCTAGCCGGGAGCCCCTGGGGAGAAGGACTAGAGAAGTTTCCAGGTGGAGGAGGCCAGACCTGCTGTGATCAGTGCGGAATGCTGCAGGAAGCAGGCAGGCCAGCCGGCTGCCCCCAGGGAGTGTGGATCAGAGGCTGAGCAGGGCAGAGGTCACCCAGGAATCCCCCTGGGGACACTAAATGCTCTGAGCTCAGGACGGCAGACCCCGTCCCCCTCTGCCTGGAACCCACCAAGACGCTCTTGGGAGGGACCCTGGAAACCTCCTCTGGACCACTGCCAGGACCCCCACCAGCTTCCCTCTGGCAGCCCACCCCCTCTCTCTCCTGCCGGGCCACGGCCACTGAGCTGTCCCCCGGGACGTGGGTACACACAGGTGCATACATGGGCGCGCAGGTTGGCACACCTGTCAGACCTGGCTGGGCGCTAAAAACAGAACTTTGTTGTTAGAGGCGCCCCCAGAGAGCCCCCCACCTCCACGCCAACAGCCGCACAAACTGAAGCTCAGGGAGTTTAACCCCTCACGCCTGAGGCTGGTCCGGGGCCCAAGACCCCAACCCAAGCGCACGGTTCCCAGGGGAACATCCCCCCTCGTCGAGCCTGCGCAGGTGCCCAGGACCCAGGACGGGCCAGCCCAGATGAGGCCTCCTGCTGGGGGGCTCTGCACTTGACATGAAAGCCACTTCCCTGCCAGGTGGGTCCCTGGGCCCTCCACAGCTGTGCCAGGGGCCTACGGCGTCAGCACCTCCTGCACGGCCCTGTCGTTCCTCCCAGGCCCCCCTACTTGGGCCCCAGTTTCTGCATCTGTAGTTTGGGGACAACGAGACCCCCCCCCATCCCCGGTCCCAAGAGGGCCTCTGGCAGAAAGGAGGTGGTGAGTGGAAGTGAAGGAGCCAGAGGAAGGGAAGGGGCACTGACACCTGCCGGGCAGAGCCGCGTGAGGGCTGAAGGAGCTGTCTCAGGGGGTGTCCTGTGCTGAGCACCTGCTGGGCATGTGTGCCACGCTCGGTGCTTCCAGGGCCTCCTTGACTCGGGTGCCCACCTAGCTCCCCGCTGCACATTCTGGAGCCACGGGCACTGGCCCACACCCGTCTTTGAGGGGAGCCACAAAGCCAGGCCACGCCGGGCCACTCAGAGAGCCAGAGACAAACCCAAGCTCCCAAGGCCCTGGGCCTGGAGCATCCCTGCCGCTGGGGTAGTTTTAGGCCCAGGACCTGCCAAGGGCTGTGGGAAAGTGAGGCCCCCTACAGGGTTCTGTAGGCAGTGATGGGCTGAGCAGGGACAGAGGCCCCAGGGGAAGGCAGCCCGGCGGTCGAGACAGGCTCCCGAGTGTCCCCAAGCTTGTAAATTGCCGGCTGTCCCCATAGACATGAGCTTACCTCATCCCCAGTGAACACCCGGGGGCTGGCCACACCCCTGCATCTCAGAGCAAAACCTACTTGCATTGCCCGGTGCCAGCTTCTCTGCCCACCCTCGCCCCTCCCTCCCCTTGGTGTGTCCAAGGGAACTTTCCTGATCCCAAAAACTGGCCCGGGACCACCACCCTGGACTTCGGCCAGGTCACTGAAGGGCAGCTTGGCCTCACCCACCCACTGAGCTCAGGTTCTACGCTCAGAGGACTCCACCCCCCACACCCCCCGCAGCTCTGGGCAAGACGGGCACTGCCCGGCTTTACTGAGCCCCCAGCTCCAAGCAGCTGAGGCCCGGCAGCTATAAGCAGAACCAGGATTTGGGCCTGGCTATCTGGCTACCAGGCCCCTGGGCTGGACCACTGGGCCACACCTCCCGCTGTCCCCAGGGGTGAAACTGGCCTCCAGCGGAGCCCTCCCCAGGCAGGCCAGGCCAGGCCGGGAGCTCTGGAATTCGGCGTGTGGGCGGCACTCCCTGTCCACACAGGGCCCAACCAGGCGGTGGTCAGGCTGCACCCACGCCCCAGGCCTGTGTGTGCCCACCAGCACCTGCAAAGCCCGCCCGGCTCCCTCCCCCTCAGCTGCTGCTCCAGAGAGGTGGGTGATGACTCAGGCCTGTGTCAGCGGCTGCAGGAGAAGGACGTGGCTGTTTCTGTGCCAACATAAGGGGGAGGGTCCAGAAGGGTCCAGAAGGTCCAGGCTCTCTTAGCTGGGGACAGCTGGGCCCCCTGGCCAGCACTGAACCAGCCGCATTCCCTGCAGGGTAGAGAGCCCTGCGGCCTTTTCCTAAGGAAAACACACACACACACACACACACACACACACACACACACACACACACGAAAAGCCCGAGGCGCAGGGGTGGGGGGAGTGGAGGGGTGGAGCAAAGACAGCTCAGCCCACAAAGGGGAACCGGAGGCGGAGGCGGGAGGCGAGGTCTCCTGGGGAGAAGCTTCCTGGGCTCCACTCAGACTGCAGCCCCCCACCTGCCCTTCCACCCATAGAGAGTTCCAGCCCCCATCACAGTGCCCTGCCATCCAGGCTCCCCAATGGGCACAGGGGCAGAGGCGCAAACGGAGCTGTGCCTTGGGGGGTGCAGTGTGGGCCTCAACAGGTGGTGGGGGGTCTGCAGCCTGGATCCTGGGAAGAAAGAGCACCCAGTAAGGGCTCCCCAAAAGCCAGAGCAGGGAAGGGGCAGCAAGACAGCCTCGCCCTGTGCAGGCTGTGAATCCGGATTTAAGAATGTATTCAGGAGTTCCCGTTGGGGATCAGTGGGTTAAGAACTCAGCTAATATCCATGAGGACACGGGTTCATCCCTGGCCTCACTCAGTGGGTTAAGGATCCGGCGTTGCCGTGAGCTGCGGGGTAGGTCGCAGATGCAGTTCAGAACCCGTGTTATTGTGGCTGTGGTGTAGGCTGGCAGCTGCAGCTCTGATTAGACCCGCAGCCTGGGAGCCTCCATGTGCCGCAGGTGTGGCCCTGAAAAAAAAGAAACTAGAGCTTGATTTCTAGTTAATTTTTAAAAATATGGCCAAGGTCATAAGGAATTGACAGATGAAGGAAAATGCTGAGGCCCCCCCGCCGCCGCCCCCCCGCCTGGGGTAGCCACAGGCTCCACGGAGCCCGAGGATGAAGGGTCCCCAAGGCATGGAGAGTGTCTCGGGGTCCTGAGCTGTGCAGGCACGCTGTGGGTGAGGACAGTCTGGGGCGCACTCTGAGGCACCCCCTAGAGGCAGGGTGGGTGGAGCTGGGGGCACCCGTACCCACTCATACCTCCGAGCCCCTCACATACCTCCCGCAAGCCACACCCACCGCCCCGCAGCCCCTCCCAACCCCCAACCCCCCCCCCCCCCCCCCGCCCCCCGCACTCCAGCGTTGCTGCATCCCTGACCCTCCGCCTCCCCCCCCCACCCCCGGAGCTCACAGTCCAATCAGGGCGAGGCGAGGTCGAAGGTCCCAGAGAGCTGGGGTGGGGCGCAGAAGAAACAGGGAGTCTTCCAGGGGCTGGCGGGGAGTGTCCGCAGAGGGGCATCCTTGCAGGGCCAGAGGGAGTTCCCTGCGAGCAGGGGGTGGGGATGAGGGCAGTGTCCCCCCACCACCACCCCGCCGAGCCCCCGGAGCACACAGCCCACCCAGAGCTGGAACTGGGGTGACCATGGGAGGCTGCGGGGGTGAAGGACAGTCCGCAGCTCTGGGGGTCAGCAAAGGCCCCCAGCCACTGGCCCCAGCCCAGCACCCCCTGCTCTGCAGGGCACGGCCCCCGGCACTCCCTAGGGCCCTACACATGGCCAAGGGGCCTGGGGCACCACTGGCCCAGCACCAGAGGGGAGGCAGGCTGTGTGGACGGGGCGGGCCGGAGCCTGGAGACGGGCCAGCTCTGCCGACACCCCTGCCCCTCTGCAGGGCAGCTTCCTTGGCTGGATGGGCCTGCGGTCAGGGTCTGTAGAGTCAGTACCAACACCGAACCAGCGAGAACGGAGCCACTGCCCCGGGGGAGCCGGGGGTCAGGGTCCTCCCAGGCTCCGGCCACGTTGCCATCAGGCGATCGACACACAGCCTTGCTCTCTGTGCAGCTCAGTTTAAAGACGCCGGGTTTGGTACATGCGGTACCACGGGTTCCTGAGCACCCGACTCACGCCGGCTGCCCTGTGACCCACGGGTTTGCTCCTGGGGCCGCACGCGGAGCCTCGCTGCGCTTAGGGACGCGGGACACCCTTCAGGGCTAGGCTGGGGCCACTTTAAAAAGCGACTCCTCCAACAAAAAGCACAAAAATGTGGAAAACTCGACACTAAACAGACCATATTTGGAGCATGAAATTAAACAGGAATGCAGAGGAGTTCCCCGTGTGACTCAGTGGGTTAAGGATCCAGCCCTGTCACTGCTGTGGCTCAGGCCGCTGCCGTGGCTGGCCTGGGAACTTCCACATGCTGCGGGCTTGGCCAAAGAAGACGCAAAACAAGAAAGCAGAGAGTATCGCCTCGGCCGAACTCAGCGCAAGACTCGAAGTCTTTGCCCCTCTGGTGGTGTCGGCAAACGGCTGTGAACTTTCGCAGGGAGGCAAATTCCCAAATGCGGAATCTGTGAACGAGGGGCCTCTCCCGGGTGTGGAGTGTGGAGCCAAGAAGCAGAGGCTCGGACCAACTTGAGGCTCTGACTAATCCACCTGCCCACGGGCCCTTCTGAGAGTCTGGATCCAGGTCCCGCAGAGCCAGGCAAGGGCCCTGACGACATCCCCCTCCTCCCAGGAGAGGGTGTTGAGGCTACAGTGGCCAAAGCTGCCAGGCTACAGAGGACGAGGGACAGGCGGGGATGCTGGGAGGAGCAGGCCCGGGGCCAGAGCCTGCAGCTGCCCAAGATGCCATAGATGCTTCGTAGCAGAGCTGGGTGCTTAGTTCTCACTCACCAGGTAGACCTAGTACCAAAGCGGGGGGGGGGGGGGGTGGATGGATGATGGATGGATGAGTGGGTGGGTGGAAGGATGATGGTTGAAGAGTGCATGGGTGGGTGGGTGGATGATTGCATGGGTGGGTGGGTGGGCGTAATGGGTATATGGCGGGTGGGTAGAAGGATGGGTGAGTGGTGGGGGTAATGGGTGAATGTGGGTGAACGGATGGGGGGGTGAATGCATGGGGGGCACGCCTTTCCTGACTTCTTTCATCAGAGGTCATATCAGGGCACCCCAGCAGAATAAAAAAGGAAAAACATTTCAAAAGGCAAATCGGTGCTAAACTGACACAGGATATGAAACCCAAGGCCAGGCTGCTGCTTGGGGTTCCAGGGGGCCTCAGGCTCCCTTCTTGGCTTTTCCAAGGGCCCACCTGCCACACTCAGGGTTGTCCTGGCCTCAACCGCCTGGGACATGCCTGTGCCAGCCTGGCTGCCCTGCCCCTCCTCCCGAGCTTGTTGTGGGTCTGTCTGAGGCCTGCACACGGGCCTCTGTGGCTGCGTGTTGGAGGCGGCTGGCTGTGCGGAAGGACCCGGCCCCCGGGAAGGCCTCCTCTGTGGTGCCGCCCAGGACCGGCCACACCATGAGAGCCCGACTGGGGTCCCCTGTCCCAGGGCCCATGTGCTCCAAGCTGGAGCACAAGGGACAAAGCACTGGCCCCCTACTCCTCCACCAGGGGAGGGGTCCTCCCCCCCGAGCGTGGCCAGCGGCCAATGCCAGGCCTCCCGCTGCAGCCTCCAGTGAGGCTCAGGATTCGGCCTGCTCCCCACCTCGGGTGCATAAGCCCTGGGGATCCGGGCCGGGAGGCCCCGCTGTCCCGGCTCTCCTGGCTGGGTCATCCCCCCAGCACAGCTGAAGGCCGGAAGGTCACCCCCACCTTCCTCTCTGCTCTCCTCCAGCCGCTGGATCAACAAACACGCCCACTGACCACAGCCTGCTGCCGCCAGGGCCGGGTTGGGAAAGCGATGAGTCAGAGGCGGGCGCTTCCACCCCCGCCCCCAGGAGGCGCCAATGCCCTATACCACCTGCGGGGATCCAGGAGGGCGTGGAGGGGCCCGAACCCCAGCTCAGGAGCACAGGAAGGCCTGCAGGAGGAAGCCAGGTGGCGCCCAGGGTCCAGGAGACGGGCAGGGAGCTGGGGGGGGGGGTCGGGGGGTACCAGCCAGGGTCACAGGCAGAGGCACGCCCAGGGAGCAAGGACTCGGGTGCATTCCAAGAACGGTGGCGTCCCCATCAAGGAGTGGCTGCCACATTCGCACGTCTCCAGGCTGGAAGGTGTCCAGGAGCCAGTGCAGCCTCCCAGGCGGCTCACGTGGGGGCACGCCCAGCACTCGGGGCCCTCATTCAACCCCCGGCCTGGTGCCAGAAGCTGCTCTGGAGCTGGAGCCAAGCCAAGGGGACTTCCGGGGGCCTGGCCCCTGGGCTGGGTAGGGGCTGCACATGCTGGGAGGCCTTCTCGGCCTAACCCCCACCTGACAGGGGCACCCTGGGCACCCAGGGCGTGTGGTTGGCCCTGGGGCAGAAGCCAGAGCCAGGCTGTGAAGCCCCCTGGGCCCGGCACCCTTCGCTCTGCTCTAAGTCCTCATCAGGAGTCCTCCGCCCCCCCCCACCCCCACGGTCCAACCATGGCAGGTCTCAGGACCCATCTGACGAGACAAAACCAGCAGGGAAGATATTTGACGCCCTTGTGGTCCTCCAGCCTGGAAACCTTCAGCGGTACCTGGCATCCTCTTTCAGAAGGGTAAACTGAGGCCCAGCAGCTCAGGTCCCGTCCCAGCCTGAGGGCACACACATCTGGCAGCGAGGCTGTCTTCTCCATCAGACTGGGCGGGGGGGGAGGCCTGCCCCCCCTCACCCCCTCCCCCCGCCTGGTACAGTCGACTCCTTCTCTGCTCCCTCTGAGCTCCCACTGAGGGTTTGATGCCAAGGGCCAGGGTCCTGGCCCTCTCCAGCCAGTCAGCCTCACGCTGGCAACGCGGGGGCCACGGGCGGGGTGGGGTCCCCCAGTCTGGCAGGATTGCTGAGGCAGGACAGGAAGCCCGGTGGCATTCATAGTCGCCAGGAGCAGGCCAGCTTCCTCAGGCCTGCTGCCTGCACAACCCAGCAGAGTCCAGGCTGCCCAGAGACGCCCAGACCCCTGTCTCAGGTGGAGGTGACGCGGAGGGCTGCTAGGCAGAAGCCCGCGGGCCGGCCCGGCTGATGGGGACGCTCCCGGTCCTAGAAGACCTGGGAGAGCAGGTTCCCACGAGGGAAGTCAGCTGGCCCACGGAGGGCGCCCACGGAGGGCGCCCACGCAGGGCGCAGCGAGCCTGGGAAGCCCGTCCCCCTCCCCTCCCCGGCTTTGACAGCGAGCCTCAGTGGGTGAGCCGGCTACCAGGTCGGCGGTGGACCTGGAAGAGGAACGGAGACCAGGGAGGGGGCAGACAGTGCGGTCTGAGCTAGGGAGACCCCTTCCAGATGTTTCCCAGCCCCCCCCCAAGCCCACCACCCCCACAAAACTGGCAGGGCCGGAAACTGGTGGAGCCGGGGGAGGCGAGCGGAGCAGTAGCCGGCTCGGGGACATCCCTTGGCGCCCCCGCCCGCGGGCCAGGGGTGGGCGGGGCCTACCCAGGGACCCCCTCCCCGACTCCGCCCCGGGCCGCGCCCGCCCCCAACGTGGCCGCCGGCGGGCGGGGCTGGGCGGTGCCTCCTCTTCCTCCCGCGCGCCCGGCAGAGCCCGAGCCCCAGCCGGAGCCGTGCGGAGCCCCGCGGTGGGCCGGCTGCCCTGAGCCCGCGGCCCGATCCCGACCGAGCGCTGGCCGCAACCCCGCCCTCAGCCGCCGACCCCCCACCCCGGTAAGTCGGCGCCCTCTGGGCGGGCCAAGAGCCGCGGAGAAACTGAGTCTCGGCGCCGGGGTGGAGGGGGGGAGCTTGGAGCTGAGGTTGGGGCAGCGGCGTGTGCGCCCGGGGCGGCGCCGAGCAGCCCCGCGGCGCAGGGCGGCGGGATCCCGGCTCCCGGGCGGAGACCCCGCGGCGCCCTGGCCCGCCCGGCACGTGCCCCACCCCGGACCGCGGGCCGCCCGCGGAGACGCCCCCCCCCCCCCCGAGCGCGTACTGCCCGCGAGGGGTGGGCCGAGGGTCAGCCGGGCCTCCGCCCTGCCCGAGGCCGGCAGAATTTCCCCGCCTCGCGGCTGCCACATCCTGACCATGAATCAGCCACAGTTGGGAAAATAAACTTCAACTTCGGGTCTGCTGCCCCGGTGGCACCGTGAGGCATGCGCGGGCCTGCGACCCAGCCGCGGCCGCTGGGTCTGGAGCTGCCTGGATGCTGGCGGGCGAAGCCGGGGCCCTGGCACCCCCACTGGCAGGCCTTGGGGGAGCGCGCCCCCGCCACTGCTCTGGATTCCTCCTGGGTGGGGCTGGTGGACTGGCCCTGTGCTCCTCCAGTCCCAACCCTGGACCCCTTTTCTGGGGAGGAACCTGGGGAGTGATTGTAACCCCAGGAGGGATGCTGTGCCCCCACCAGCCCCCAGCTGCCCCTGGGGAGCACAGGCAGGGAGTCTGTCTGCCTAGCCTCCTGAGGCTCTGTGATGCCCAGGGCCGGACGGCATGGTGGCGGGTCTCAGTTGTGACCACAGCTTTAGCGCCCCACCCCAGCCGGACACGCCGAATCCGAGCACCCACGATGGCCGTGCCTCGGCCCCAGCCAGGAACCGGGGACCCGGGCAGAGGTCAGGCACACCCATGCAGAGCTGCAGCTGGGAAGTCCATCGCCCCCGTCGCCCCACCCCTTCTCCCTCTGGCGGGACTCTTGCCTTCTCTGGCCTCAGTTTCCCTGAAGGGTGGGGACAGTGGCTCAGGCATGGACCTCCTCTGTCGCCCTGCAGTGGACGTGTCGGGGACCCAGAGCAGAGCCTCAGCCTCCCTCACAGTGTTGCCCGGGGCTGGAGGGCTTTGGGCAGAGTGCGTGGTGCCGGCCGAGCACAGCGGCTGTCGGCACATGGTTCAGACCTTCCGTCTGAGACCCACCCCTCACCAGCTCAGCATCACCTCTCTGCTAAAAGAGCCAGGTTGGTGCCCAAGCCCCTCCAGACCACAGCCCAGGCCCCATCCCCGGTCCCTTCCCCGGAGAGCTCCCAGCCCCTGCCAGGCCGAGGGGCACTGCGGGGAGAGTGACCCAAGGTGACCAGGTGAGCTCGTCCTCCCCTGACCCGTGTCTGTCTGTCCAGGGCTCTGCTCCTTCCCAGCAAAGAGTTAAGCATCAGGTGAAGGCCCCCACTTTGTGGGGGTGCTGACAGGCTGTCGCAGCTAATTGCACACCTCACACTGGGGACCTGGAAGTGCCACCTGAAATAGACGCATCCGCCTTTCATCCAAGTGCCCTTGTTTTCCAGGTCTGAAAAGTTAGCTGCTTCGTGAGGGTGCGGGAGGGCTGGCTGATCACCGGGTCATGCCAGGGGCGCTGCCCTGGGTGCGGGCGTGACACCATGGGCCTGGCTCTGGCCCCAGGCTGTGGGTGTTGTCTGAGCGGAGCTCCAGCCCTTGGCTTTTGAGGGTGCCCAGAGGAGGGACCCAGAGGCGACATGTCCCCACCCCCCGCCGTGGTCTGAGGGTCGATGGGCTGAGGGAATGAAGGAGAGGGCACGGGAACTGGCCTGCCACGCTCCCACGGTGGTCTCTGCCCCTCACACCCCCAGGAAGGGTGGGCACGGCGTCTGTGTCACAGGAGAGGAAACTGAGACAGCCGGTGGCTGGGTGACAGAATCAGGGCTGCCATTCTGGCAGGCAATGTTTATAAAGGCCCTACTGTGTGCATTATCCTTTGCACCTGCCTCAGCCAGGGTGGGCCAAAGCGTGCCGCATGCATGCAGGAGGCACTTGCTCAGGGTTTCGGGGGGGGGGGCGGCAGGAGAGTGCCTGGAGGCTGGGGCTGTCCCCCACCCCTTGGCACCACTACAGCTTCCACGGGAACAGCAAGCAGACGGGCTGGGCACAGCAGCCTCAGTGTCCCGGCAGCGATGCTCTGGGAGTTGGGAGACGTGTGTCTGCCCGAGCAGAGCCCCGGGCCATTCCAGAGAGGGATGGGAGCAGGTGCCAGCCCACCCGCAAGGCTCCACCTGGAGTGGGACAGGCGAGGCAGATGGCTGACCCACAGGCCTCTCTCCCAGGGCTACCAGGCAGGGGCCAAGGCCACTTCCTCTTCTGCCTGCCCATCCCACCCCTGGAGACCGCCCCCGGCCCCTCCCTCAGCCCTGCGGCTTTCCTGGCGGTGCCTCCTGAGGGCCCCCCTGTCACCGCTGCCACAGCACCCTTCAGCAACCCCTCTGCTAGAGCTGGGCCCAGGGCAGCACCCGGCGGGCCCTCGGGGGAAGGGAGGGTGGGGGGCGGACTGGAGCACCACCGGCTCCCTTGGGGCTGGGCCTGGGCCGACGCCACTGGGAAGGCAGGGGCCTCCTGGGGAGGGTCCGGGGGCAGCGCTGCTGGCAGCCCGGGCTGACCAGGATGAGTCTGAAGCCCTTCCTGGGTGGGCAGCCAGCCCGCAGACACTCTCGGGGAGGTGGAGACAAAACATTTCCCACTTCGCAGGTGGTGCCACCAAGGCCCGACATCAAAGACAAGCTCTGCGGCCGTGCCAGCCGCACACACAGCCCGGGGTGGTTCCCCGGAGTTGGCCGCTGTGGGCAGAGGCCTGTGCCAGCCCCTCGCTGTGCCCAGACCGTGCTGGCTCCCCCACCCCACCCCCCACAGTCCCGGCGGACCCAGCTTAGGGGGCAGTGGTTCTCCATCCCTGACCTTGACCTTGGTCCTCGCCAAGTGCTGGTGGGCACAGCTGCCAGCACGGGCCCGGCCGGCCGTGTGAGAGGGCCTCAGGCTCCCCGTCCACGCCTGGTCCCGGGTCCTCTGGGCCCCGAGATGTGGCTTGAGTGTGCAGCCGCCCCCCGCCATCCATGTCCCCGAGCCCATGTCCCCATTTCTGCTCCAAGCACAGCTCGGCACTGCCACCCGCACAGGGCGTCCGGGAAGCAGGCACCTGCTCCTCTCCCGGCCCGGCTCCAACGCCCACATGAACGAGGCGTGAGAGGCCGGAAAACACAGCCCCGCGTGCCCAGCTGTGACACCCACGGCCCCCGTCCGGTGCTTCCGGGCTTGGCCCCGGGGCTGGACCAGGCCGTCCAGGTGGAGGCAGAGGCGTGAGGGGCGGCCTGTGGCAGGAGGCAGAGTGGCGGGAGGGACAGTGGAGGCAAAGGCCGAGGCGGGACGGAGGAGGTGGCCTCTGAGAGCAGGAGGGGAGCAGCCGGGGGTGCGCCTCTCTGGCCTGGCAGCCCCGGCTCCTGCGAAGGTGGTCTGGCTCTGCCAACTCAAGGTCCCTGGAGGACATCCTGGCCATTTTGCAGGTAAGAAAACCAGGGGCAGGATGGGCCCGGCCCGCAGTGCCTGGCGAGGAGCGGCACGCAGCATCTTGTGCCTGATGCCCGGGCTCTCGATCGCCCGGTCGGGCCAGCTGCCTGGGGCAGGAGGGGGTGCCGGGGAGGCGCGTGCCATCCCGGCTCCACGTCGGCACTGGCAGCCTGCCGCAGAGACGTCGAGCAGAGTGACCTGGCGGACGGTGGGCCACAGCACTTTCCGGCAGTTGCGGGCCTGCTTTGCAGATGGCCTCTTGCGGCGTGGCCGGCAGGCAGAGGGCTTGGCACCAAGGTGCTCATCCCTGTGTGAGGACAGGGCCCCTCTGGGTTATCCAAGGGACACGCCGGTCAGCGGCAGAGCCTCCTGTTCAGTAAAAACCCGGGCTGTCCCCTGCCCCCAGGCCCTGGCCGTGGCCCCTGGCAGTGCCAGGCTGGGCCCCTCCCCCACATTCAATCTGCAGCTTTGTTCTCCCTACTCTGGGCAGGCAGCCTGGAGCAGGGACACGGGGCAGTGGGGGTGGGGTGGGGTGGAGGGACCTGGGACAGGCTATGGGCAGCCTTCATGTCCGACCCCAACACCCGAGGCCTAGACAAGCACAGGGCACTCAGGTTCCAAAGCCAGCCTACCCCCTCCCTTCCCCGGACCCCAAGGGTTCTCCCCACCAGGAGAGGCCTTCCCAGAGGGCAGCAGGGGCCAGGGGAGGGACACCGGGCTTCCTGGAGGAGGCTTCTCTGAGCCAGGTCGGGCCCTAGGGGAGAGAAGCAGCAGAGGGCGCTGTGGTGGCAGGTCTGAGGTCAGCATGCTGCCCGCAGAGCCCTGCAGGTGGAAGCCTAGCCAGACACCACCACCTTGCCACCTGCAGGGCCGCCAACTTTCTCACCCTCCCTCACCCCCAACCGCAGGTCTGCACACACTGTGTGTTCACATCAGAACTGACTCAGCCACAGAGGCGGTGGCGGCCACCGTCACCCTTGTCCCCTCTGCTGGGAGCTCCCCATTGGCCCTGCTCGCCCTGCACCTGGGGAGGCCGAGGCCCAGAGACGGGCCCCTGGGGGACAGCGGGAGGCCAGGATGGACCCAGTCCCCGAGAGCCCTCGGGACAGATGGAAGTGAAAGCCCGGCTTCAGGGTGGGGGCGCCTCCTCCCTTCCTGTCCTCCCCTTGTACCCCAGCCAGTCCCGGTGGCCGGGGACTCCCAGACCACCCCCAGCCCTTCCCAGAAACCCAGACCCACACCACCGCCCAGCCCAGGGCTGTGAACCGGGGCGGGGCAGCACCTCCCACCCCCCCAGGCAGGCGTTTCCTGTTTGCTGAGCCAGTCCCTACACGGAACCGCCCTCTGGCTTCCAACAGCTCCGACTCCAGCCCAGGAGGGTGGGGTCCATGGAGGGTGACAGCCCGCCATGTCTGGCATCACTCAGCCCGCCCCCGGGTCCTGGGGCACGGGGGGGGCGGGGTCCTGGCCGGGCCCCCTGACCACTGCTGTCCCCGGCTCTCTCCACCACTAATGGGGCCTCCACCGACCATGGGGGAGACCCAGCTCCGCCCTTTCAGCCAGGGTGGCTTGCTCTGCGCCTCGCCCCCTCGGTGAGAGGTGCCGACCCCTTCTGCCGTTCTGCTTGCTCTCGCCAATGACCGAGGTGACCCGGATGCAGCTTCTTCTAGGATTCGGCTGTGTCCTGTGGGACACGTCACATTTCATGTCGTTGGAATCCCACACATGCGGCCCGCGTCCTGGTTCTCGTCTGGGTTTTCTAATTCAGCGCTGCCATGAGCGTCTTGGCACCACCCACCTCCCAGCCGGCCCCTTCTGTCCTGCGCTGGATGTGGTGGTGGCCGTCCAGCCTCCGCACACGCAGCGAGGGCTTAGGAGGCAAGGGCCTCGCCCCCGACCCTGGAGCTGGAGAGTTCCTTGTAGTTGGGAAAGGCGAGGACCCGCCCGCTGGGAGGGGCAGGTCATGGGCACCTCCTTTAGCTCCTCCCTCCCTGGGGCCCACGGGCGCACAGGACCCTGGTGGGGGTGAGGCCACAGCAGTGACCCACACGGGCCAGTCAAGGTCCCTGAGGGTTTGTGGCCTGGTGCAGAAGGTGACACGCGTGCTGGAGGCTCAAAGGAGCCGAGATTCTGGAAAGGCAGGTGACGGAGGTCGAGGCAGGGCAGCCTCGGCTCCCCCGCCCCCGCCCCCGCCCCCCTCACCCAGCAGGGCCTGGGCTGCCCCGAAGCTCCAGGGAGCTGCCAGGGGAGTAATCCAAGAGTTGCCAGGCAGTGGAAAAATTTGGGTTCTCTCAGGAGCTAAAAATAGAGTGTGGCAGCCCCTAGCTCCCAGTTCCGGAGCCGCTCCTGCCACTTTACCGCCCACCCCGGAAGACGCGCTCACTCTGCACCCCGCCCCCACCCTTGCTGGCTCTGGGCCCAGAGGCACCCCAGCCCCTGCTGATGCTGGCAGGGCTACCGCGAAGCTGCTTCCCCAGCCTCAGCAACCGGCCCCCCTCCCAGGTGCCCTCCTCAGCCCTGGCCCCCACTGTCACCAGAGCCCCTCTGCCTGCCTTTGCAGGGATGGAGGAGCAGCTGGCACCTTCACAGGTGCCAAGACCTTAGCTCCGAGTCTGGGCTTCCCCGTCCTGCCTTGCAGTTCAAAGCCCTAGGGGCCCCTGCAGGCCTCTCAGCAGCTTTGCCCAGGACATCGCTCAGTGCCCAGTTCCTGCCCACACGCACCGGCTCACCCTCTTTGCTCAGCTTCTCCATCTGCACAGCAGGGGCTGGGCTTTGACCCTGACACACACACACACACACACACACACACACACTCTCTCTCTCTCTCTCTCTCTCTCTCTCTCTCAGTTTGATGACTGCCAGGCAGGGGCGGAGACCTCCCATGAGTCAGCACAGCTGCCTAGGCACAAGGGCGCCTCGGTGGAGGTGCCAGCATCACTGTGCCCGCTGGCCAGGTGCAGGAGGGAAGCCGGCCAGGTGTCTGGGGAGGTGGCTTCTGTGTGGGCTGGGCGAGTGCCCGTGAGCAGGGCGCCAGATCCCAGGGCTGACCCCTAGGAAGGCTCCGAGGGAGACCCTGCCTTCAGGAGGCCCAGTCCCCAGGGCAAGGCGTGACCCCGCCCCAGGGGCAACCCCACCGGTAGAAAAGAGGTGAATGTAAGAGACCCAAGGGCAACGTCGCACTCAGGTCAGAGCCTCAGGATCCCCTGCGAAAGGCCCTGCCCGCGGTGTCCTGCCCGTGCGGGGGCAAGCAGCCCGACTGGAGGACCGCTGGGGTGCTGAGGCCCCGGGACCCTGAGCGACGGAGGTCTGGCCTGAGCCGCAGTGGACTTGGGGTCCTGGCTGCAAATACTGCGCTCGGAAGTCATGTGCGGGCCCTGCAGACGGGCCGCGCCCCTCATCTGGGGGCGCCCTGGGCGCCGCCCGCCACAGGCCAGCCGCGCCCCCCTCTGGCCTGACTGTGGCGGGTAGGCCCCTAGCGCCCCGCCGCCAGTCTCTGCGCCAGGCCTGGCCATTCTCAGCCCTTGGGCAGGGCGGGCCAGGGTGGAGCAGGGCCCGAGGGCGGAGAGCCGGGCAGCCCAGCAGAGGCAGTGCCGCCGCTGCCCAAGCGTCCTGCGTGCTCGCTCTGGGCCCCCTTCCCAGCCCCGGGCCCTGTTCCTCTGCCGGGAGCCCCACTGCCGCCCCTGATAAGGTGCTGCCACCTTACAGATGGAGAGCGGAGGGGCAGGCGGACTTCCCCTCGGGCGCACTGCCAGGGAGCCGGGCTCCCTCCTTCCAGCGCGCTGCCTCCCACGCAGGGTCCCCGGCGTTGTCAGGAAGCCTCCCCCCCCCCCCCCCGGCCTGTGCTCACGAGAGAGGAAAGCTGATCCACTCCGTGCTCCCTGCAGAAATGCTCCCCCACCGCCCAGATGGGAACAGGCAGAGGCTGCAGCGCCCCCCTCCCCGCCTCGGGCTGGGCGGGGGTGGGGGGGTGGGAGCACTTTGTGGGTTTACTATGTGCATGTGTGTTAATTGTTACTACATGCATAGGTATTATGTGATGGGTATGTTAATGCTAAAATTGGAGTTCGCAGTGGTTAAGGAATCTGACTAGGAACCATGAGGTGGCGGGTTCGATCCCTGGCCTCGCTCAGAGGGTTAAAGATCTGGCGTTGCCACGAGCTGTGGTGTAGGTTGCAGACGCGGCTCAGATCCCGCGTTGCTGTGGCTCTGGTGTAGGCCGGCGGCTACAGCTCCGATTAGCCCCCTAGCCTGGCAACCTCCATATGCCGCAGGAGCGGCCCTAGAAAAGGCAAAAAGACAAAAAAACAAACAAAAAACAATGCTAAAATATTTCCCCTGTACAGAAGGCATCTTTACACAGGGCGTCTCAGGGGTGGTGCGTGATGGAGGCTGGGGGGCAGGGGCAGCTGGCCGGGGGCACCTCCTGCCCGGCTTTCTCTCTCTGGTCCTCAGTCAGAAGTGGGGACAGACAATGCAACTGATCAGGCCCCGGCCGTGGCGCGACCTTTACGGGGTGGTCGTTGAGCTTCCTGAGCTGTCCCTGTAGATAGAAGTCTGACTTCCCGCAGGTCTGAGGCCCAGGGAGCAGGCTGCTTCCTGGGCTGGTCCCTGCGGACGGTGGTCAGCGTCCCGGGCCGGTGGCCGCTGCTTGGGTCGGAGTTTCATGTTTACGTGTGGTCTGGCCCTTGTCCGTTTGTGGATTCGGTCTCTAGCCTGAAGAGCAGCTGGGACGTTTCTAGGAAGACGTCCTCGGGCCGACCAGGCGGGCCCTAGACGAGGCTGGGGTGCTGGTGGGTATCACAGAGGGACCCACCTGAGCTGCTGGGTGCCCTGGGCTCGTTGGGCTGCTGCCAGCCAAGCCCTGTACACCCTTGCTGCCTCGCACAGCGCCCAAGGGCAGGGCCCACGCGTGCAGCTTGGCTGCATGACGTGGCACACAGCATAGGCCCCTTTGTGGACGGCGGGCAGAGGGCTGGTCACCTGCTGTGCTTCCCTTCCCCACAGACCGAGGGGCCCCATGTATAGGGTCTTTCAGGGCAGCGAGCCTGTGGGCCCAGGAACTGGGGCTGTACGGGGAGCACTGGGCAGCCCCGGGGCGGGGGTGGGGATGGGGGGGCAGGCATGGTGGCAGTGGCCGTCTCTGAGAAGTTTTCTGTACCCAGGGACCCCAGGGCTCTTGGCTAGAGAGGACACGTGGGATGCCAGAGCCTGGCCTGTCAGAGTCCATGCCATGTCCACTCAGCCTGTGCCAAGCAGCCAGGGACTCGGGCCAACCGGGGCGGGAGGGGTCAGTTCTGGGTCCTTAAGCAGCAGCACCCCAGGCGGGCAGCAGTGTGTGCAGAGGTCCGTCTGCCGAGCTCTTCGTGGTGCTGGTGGCAGTGCCCCTCCCCCCAGAGGCTGCCCAGGAGGGACCAGGGCCTCAGCTGGAGCCAGGCAGTGCAGGTGGCACTGATGAGAAGCCAGGAGAGTGTGAGGGGCAGCCCGAGGCAGGGCCTGGAATGGGTGGGCAGAGGTGGCCGGAAGGTCCTGCGTATCTGGGTGAGTCCGTGGGGCCCACGGCGGCCACGCCTGGGAGGGGGGCTTAAACCCTGAAGTCACAGCCTGCGCTGGACCCAGGTTGCGGGGGCCCCTGGGGGAGGGCCGACGAGCACCCCCCCCCGTAGTCTGCTGCCAGCATCCGGATGCTGGCGCTCAGACGGAACGGGTGGCTTGGCCAGGGTCTGTGGATGAGGGCCAGAGCTGGTGCACACACAGCCAGGCTGCCTCCGGCGGTGGAGGGGGGTCCCTCGGGGCAGGTGGGAGCCAGGGTGCTGCTCCCCTGGTGTGGAACCACTGCAAACAGGAGGGCTGTTCTCTCTGCTCCCGGCCGGCTGGGGGTGGGCTCGGGCAGCTCGCCAAGGCGGAGGGTGAGCGGGACCTCAGGGAGTGACAGCAGAGCACTGGGACTCGGAGCCAAGCCCTTGACGGGTACCTGGGCTCTTGGCCCCACTCCACCTGTCTCCTGAGTGACCTCAGGTGGCCCCTGGGGTCTCCACTCTCACTTGCCAGGGCCGGCAGCCCCTGGGGTGAAACCGTGCTGGACGTCCGTGTCTCCAGGGCCCAGGCCACCCTCTGGGGTCCAGTCTCAGCTCTGCCATTTCCAGCTCTGGCACTGTGGGCCTGTGATCTGGCTTCCCTGGGTGCCACCTCCATGTCCCCTCCCGTGAAGTGGGGTCCACCGTGCCTACCTGTGGTGGTGGGAGGCCAAGGGGCAGGGCGGGCCTTGCTGGTTCGAGGTGCAGTGATGTCACCATGCCCTGTCCCTCGGCCTTCTTCCCATGCTAAATATAAGACTCGAGCCATACATGGCCGCAGAAGAGCCTGGCTGCCCCTGACCTTTGGGGCCAGTCCCAGGGGCTGTGGCTGGGACAGCGTCACGGCCCCAGGAAGGGGGGCTTGGTGGGAGTGGTGCTGACAGGCGCAGCCCGCCTGTCCTGCTGTTCTCTTTCGGACACGGCCCGTGTTGGGGACGTTCTGGGCCCGGCCACCCGCTCACCCTCTGGGGGAGGGTCTCTGGCACTTCTTGCTGCGATGCATCCAGGTCCGTCTCCACGAACCTCGGCCTGGGGGACACCAGTGTTCCACCGCACGCGGCTTGGCCGCCTGAGGCCCACGGAAGCTGGAGCCTGGCAGGGCTGCTGCCCGCAGGGCCCCGGTCTGGCCCAGACCCGAGTGGGCACCGACCATGACTCTCAAGTCGGCCCCCCCTCCCCGGCCACATTCCTGGTTCCGTAGGCAGCCTGGAATTGTCCCCGCCCACCCTGTTGTCCCCTTCTGAGCCTGTCCGCTGGGTGGGGGAGGAGCACCCTGGGGGCCAGTTTAGGGAGCCCTAGAGGCCGTGTTTGCTGCCTGCGAACCACTGGGTCAGTGGTGTTCCTGCCAGTGTAGCCTCCTGGGGCCGCGGTGCTGGCTCCTTAGTTGCCATGACAACCGGGACAGGGATGGGTGGCCGGAGCACCTGGCCCGGGGGAGGCCCGTGGGCCGCGGCCGCCCTGGTGGGGCGAGGGCTTGCTGGCAGAGGGTCCTGGGTGTCGGCTGGAAGCGCGGGGAGCCCCGCGTTGGCGGGTGGAGACGTGAAACAGGGCTCTGTCGGCTGCTGGCCCGGGGCCGAGCTGGGCCCTGGCCCCTGGGCTCGCAGGTCCGCCCGTACGGGGTGGGCTCCGGGTGACACCGGGCTGACACCCCGCTGCCCTGGCCCCGCAGCTGAGCAAGATGTCGGTGAAGGAGGGCGCGCAGCGCAAGTGGGCAGCGCTGAAGGAGAAGCTGGGGCCGCAGGACTCAGACCCCACGGAGGCCAACCTGGAGAACGCCGACCCCGAGCTGTGTACCCGGCTCCTCCAAATGCCCTCCGTGGTCAACTACTCGGGCCTGCGCAAGCGCCTGGAGAGCAGCGACGGCGGCTGGATGGTCCAGTTCCTGGAGCAGAGCGGCCTGGATCTGCTGCTGGAGGCCCTGGCGCGCCTGTCGGGCCGCGGCGTGGCGCGCATCGCAGACGCCCTGCTGCAGCTCACCTGCATCAGCTGCGTGCGCGCCGTCATGAACTCACAGGAGGGCATCCAGTACATCCTCAGCAACCAGGCCTACGTGCGCCAGCTCTCCCAGGGTGAGCCGGGGCTCCCGCCGGGGAAGGTGGGGGGAGTGCTGGGCGTGCGAGCAGAGGGCTTGGTCTGGCAGGCCGGAGGGCTTCCCGGAGGAGGAACCCGTGTGCCATCTGCCCAGGTCCGAGAGCTCCACGTCACCTTGGAGCCGAGATCCTCCACCAGCCGCCCCTGGTGGCCCCTTCCACTCTGTGAAGGGGCCCCTTCCACTCTGTCCAGGCCCTGACCCTGGACGCCCTCACTTTTGCCCGCCCCTGGTGGCCCCTTCCACTCTGACTTTGCCCTGCTTTCCCACCCCGCCCCCTCCCCAGTCCCTGGCCTCCAGGGCCCTGTCCACACTGTGGCAGCTGGACTGACCTGGGTCAGAAACACCCATCCGCTGGAGTGGCCCAGCTTATGCTCCACCTGGCTCTGAGCTGCTCCGCCTTAGCGGGGCCTCGGCCCTTCAGGTCTGGCCGGCCCCTGCTCACGCATCGTCCTCCAGTCCCACCCCGCCCCCTGCCCCTGCTCTGGTCTCCCCAGGCTGGGGGGCGGGGGACGGGCGTCTCTCTCCTGAGCTGCCCGCCCAGCCCCCGCCTCCTCGTCACCTGTGGAGTCCTGCTCACCCTTTATCTTCCAGCTCTCAGTCACCCCTCTGAGGAGGTCGTCCCAGACCACGGCCAGACGTAGTGCCAACCCTGGGGGGAGAGCCCAGGTGGCCCTTGGTGGAACCACCTCATTCTTGCTGACCCGGCCCAGGCCCGGCTGTTTCTGCCTGGAGTCCTTCGTGACTTGTCCGTAGCAGGGCCAGCCAAGAGCCGCGGCCGAAGCGTTCCCAGCTCTGGGAACAAAGTGGGGTGCTGGGCTACTTGGGGACGAGGAGACCTTGCAGGCTGTCTGTCGTAAACACTGTGGGTGCCGAGTTTGGAGAAAAGGTGGCTCAGTCCTCGGCGGTGTGCCATCGCGGGCCTGGGGCCCAGAGCCAGCGGGGCCTTTCTAAGAACTGGGGGCCAGCCAGCGTACCCCAGGGGGCTGGGGCCACACCTGCCTCCGGGCCCCTCCCCGTGGTCCTGGGGGCGGCCCAGCACGTCTAGAGAGGCCAGCGCCTGATGTGGGCAGGGAGCGGCGTCCAGCGCCCCTGGCCTCTGCCAGCAGGCACCTTCGCGGCTGAAGTGTGGGGCGCACAGGCGGGGAGGAGGGCCCGTCTGAAGGGCTCCCTGCTCTCGGCAGCTCTGGACACATCCAACGTCATGGTCAAGAAGCAGGTGTTTGAGCTGCTGGCCGCCCTCTGCATCTACTCGCCCGATGGCCACGCCCTGACCCTGGATGCCCTGGACCACTACAAGGTGAGCGGTGGGGGGGGGGCGCTGGTGGGGTCCGGGAGTCACGCTGACCCCTGCCTGCCCCGCAGACGGTGTGCAGCCAGCAGTACCGCTTCAGCGTCATCATGAACGAGCTCTCGCACAGCGACAACGTGCCCTACGTGGCCACCCTGCTCAGCGTGGTCAATGCCATCATCCTGGGCCCGGAGGATGTCCGCGCCCGCGCCCAGCTGCGCAGCGAGTTCATCGGTACGCCCACCACCTCTGCCCCGGGGCCCCAGGGGGGCTCAGTCATGGGCCTGGGAAGCCTCCTGCCCCCCTCAGTGGCCCTGGGGCCCCAGGACCTCAGCCCTGGAGGCTCTCAGTGCCAGGCGCTCCGGGCTGAGGCTGCGGGCACTGGGGGGAGGCGGGTGGTCTGACATTCGGTCCCGCTTGCTTAATGGGCACCACTCTCTGTCCAGGGCGGTCTCCCCAGAGCCTCATGTCCCCGGTGCCCCCAGGGAGTGAGCTCCCCTCCTGCCCCCTGACCTGGGCGCCTTGGGTGGTGGGAGTGTGCCCAGGGAAAGGGCAGGTGGGGACGAAGGCCACAGGCTGAGTGACGGGGTGGGGAGGGCCAGACAGAGCAGCCGAGGCCCGCTGACCCTGCCCGCCCCTTCCCAGGACTGCAGCTGCTGGACGTTCTGTCGCGGCTCCGGTGAGTTCCCAGATCAGCAACCCCCATGCCAGGTCCAAACCATGCCTCCAGATGGGCAGGGAAGGGAGTTCTGGGGGCAGCCCCTACCGGCCCCCGCTTCTGGGGCTGGGCCCCAGAGAACCCACTGCCGTCCCCAGCACTGCTGGACAGGCCGTTGTGCAGGCTGCCCAGGTTACCGGGTTCACCTGGATCCGTAGACAGACAGCAGCAGGTCGCCCGGCACAAGTATATCCCAGCTGTTGCACGGGATATACTTATGCTAAACACCTTTCTTGTTTACCTCAAATTCGAATTTAAACAGTACCCAGGAACCCAACGGCCAAGAACCCTGTCCCGGGCCTCATGGGCACCCCTCTCTAGGGTGGGGCCCCCGCCCCCAGGAAAGTTATCTCGGGCAGGGCGACCCCAGGAGGCAGAGCCTGACGTGTGGCTGGTGCTGTTTCACTGGGCCCTCCCTGGCGCTGAGGGCGCTGCTCACTGGCCAGGCTGAGGTGACAGGCAGGTCCCTGCTCAGTGAGCGTCAGCCCCCCCACCCTCCCTGCCGCTCGGGCAGAAGCCCGGCCCCTCCTCGCAGAGGCGGGCAGACCCCTCAGCTGTGGTCTCGGTGGCACCCTGCCCTCCGGCCCCCAAGGGAGGACCTTCCCGCCACGCTGCCCCCTGGCAGCGCCATGGGCCCTGCTCAGGATTGTCCAGGGAGGGGAGGCGGGTGGGGGCGGCCAGCTCGACCCACTCGACCCCTCCCGCCCCAGAGACCTGGAGGACGTGGACCTGCTGATCCAGCTCGAGGCCTTCGCGGAGGCCAAGGCGGAGGACGAGGAGGAGCTGCTGCGGGCCAGCGGCGGCATCGACGTCAGCAGCCACCAGGAGGTCTTCGCCTCCCTCTTCCACAAGGTGGGCTGCTGGGCGGGCGGGGGGCGGGGGGCTCCTGCCCCGCCAGACCTGCCGTCTGGCACCCGCTCCAGGGAGGGATGGGCGCTGGGCTGGGCTGTCCTGGACCCAGGAGACCAGCCACTGTGAGGGCGGCTGAGGGCACCGCAGGACCAGTAAGAGGCCAGGAGGCTGAGTTCTGGTCCAGCTCAGGCCAAGGGCTGGTGTCCCCAGGGCACCCAGAAACCTCACAGCTGGGCAGGGGTGCTACTGGCTTCAGGTGTGTGGGGGCCGGGGTGCTGCCTGACATCCCACGACACACGGGCAGCCCCCTCACGGCGTCCCCGACCCAGAGGTCACCAGTGCACCTGTGGGGAGCTCTGACGCAGGGCCCCTGCCGGGTGTGGAGCGGCGGCGGGGGCGGGGGGGGGGGGGGCAGACGCTCCTCGCCCACCCGGGGAGGGGTCGGCTGCTGACCTCCAGTCCCCTCCGCCCACCCAGGTGAGCTGCTCCCCAGCTTCTGCCCACCTGCTGGCCATGCTGCAGGGCCTCCTGCTCTTGGAGCCCAGCCTCCGCTCCAGCCAGCTGCTCTGGGAGGCCCTGGAGAGCCTGGTGAACCGGGCTGTGCTCCTGGCCAATGACAGTGAGTCGGGGAGCCCAGCCCACAGCTCCCTCCCTGACCCCAGCCTGCGGGGCAGACCCCGGCTTCTTAGCCCGCGGGGGAGGGGGCTGGCCTGAGCCCCTGGCCCGGCCCTGTCCGAGGGAGGGGGCCGCAGCGTTCCCGCTGCCCCCTACGCTGACCCGACGTCCCCTCCGCAGCCCGCGAGTGCTCCCTGGAGGAGATGGTCCAGAGGCTCCTGTCCCTCAAGGGGCGGCCCCGCCCGTGCTCCCTGGACAAGGCGCACAAGAGCGTCCAGGTCGACCTGGGCCAGAGTCAGAGGGGCAGCTCCCCGCAAAGGGCTGGTGCCCCGAAGGCGGAGCTGGAGGCCCAGCAGCCAGCGGTGGCCCTCGCCAGCCTGCATGTTGCCAGCGTCCAGAGCCAGAGTGGCCTGATGGCTCCACAGCCGACAGGCCTGGAGCAGCAGGAGCCCGCCCCACCCACCCCCGCACCCCCCCTCCCTGGCACAACTGCCGGGCCCCCTCCGCCTCCCCCACCCCCCCCTCCCTGGCACAACTGCCGGGCCCCCGCCCCCTCCCCCACCCCCCCCTCCACCACCTCCACCCCTGCCAGGCTTGGGGGCTGCAGTCCCCTCACCCCCGCCACCCCCCCCCACCGCCACCGCCACCGCCAGGCCCTGGTGGGACCATACCCCCCCCACCCCCACTCCCGGGCATGGGGGGCCCACCCCCACCCCCACCCCTGCCGGGCACCTTCGGGCCCCCTGCAGTGAGTGGCGAGGAGGAGGTCATTGTGGCCCAGGTGGACCACGGCCTGGGCTCCGCCTGGGTCCCCAGACACCGGCGGGTGAACCCGCCCACCCTGCGCATGAAGAAGCTGAACTGGCAGAAGCTGCCGTCCAGTGTGGCCCAGGGTGAGACCCAGCCCACCACGGGACTCGGCTGCCGTGCGGTCCCGGCAGGGGGCAGGAACAGGTCCGAGGTCCCCACCCAGGACCCTCTCCTCCCTCACGCCCCCTGCAGGCCGGCGTGTGTGTCTGACGCTGCAGCCCCGGCGCTGCCCAGGCCCCCGGGGGTCTGGGGGTGTGGGGCTCAGAAAAGGTCAGGTCTAAGACCGGCTGGAGGGTCGCCTTCCAGAAGGGACACGGGCCTGCGCGTACAAAGGCGCGCACAGCCTGACGGCAGCTGGAGGGCTTCCGTCCGTCGCCAGGCGCCCCGGGGGGCCCCAGGCAGGACGCCCCTGACTGGCCGCCCCTCGCCCCCAGAGAGCAGTTCCATGTGGGCGTCACTGAGCAGCCCGGACGCCGAAGTGGTGGAGCCCGACTTCTCCAGCATCGAGCGGCTCTTCTCCTTCCCCGTGGCCAAGCCCAAGGAGCAGGTGGCCGCCCCGGCCAGGAAGGAGCCCAAAGAGGTAGGCGTGGGGCCAGGGCTTGGGGGGGCATGCCCACCCCCCAGGCACTGATGGGCCGGGATGTTTTCCAGATCACCTTTCTGGATTCCAAGAAGAGCCTGAACCTCAACATCTTCCTGAAGCAGTTCAAATGGTGAGCACCGCGGATCCGGAGGCAGCCAGAGTCACAGGGCCAGCCCCTCCCGCCAAGCCCAGCCAGACGCCCAGCCTCTGCCCTCACCGCCTAGCCTGGGCTCAGCAGTGCCCTCTGCAGGCCGTCCCTGGAACGTGCACATTCCCACCCCTGCCTGGGGCTGGAGATGAGGGGCTCACAGCCACAGGCGACCCCAGCTGGGGGCCCTGCAGACAGCAGGCCGGACGCCCTGGGGAAAATTGAGACCCAGGCAGAGGCTGGGGTTCCCTAAAGCCACAGACAGGCGGTGGCCGCACCAGGGTGAGGACCCGGCCCCGCCTCTCAGCCCTTGAGTCCGGCCCTCCGCCGAGCCAGCCCCCGGTGTCCTGAGCATCCCCTGGAAGGAGGCGGCAGGGGACGCTATGGCAGACGGGGTGTGTCATTCAGCCTCGTCTCTGTGTGACCCGTGCAGGGGCTGACCGCTGCCCCCGCAGCCCTGGGCCCGGCCTCATAGGTGTGGGAGGAAACCCGGGGGTGGCCAGCAGAGGCGTCGTGGGCCAAGGGCCGTGCCAGGCTGGCAGAGCCCCGAGGAGGCCGAGGGGGGAGCCTGGAGCCTCCCTCTGCCCCCCACCTCTCGTCCCAGCTCCAACGAGGAGGTCGTCGCCATGATCCGGGCCGGGGACACCACCAAGTTCGACGTGGAGGTCCTCAAGCAGCTCCTGAAGCTCCTTCCCGAGAAGCACGAGGTGAGCGGGACGAGCGGCCGCGGCCCTGGGCAGCGTCCGGCTCCCGGCTGGCCCAGGGCCACGCCTGGTGAGCATCCCACGCGTGGGCCTCCTCCTGCAGATCGAGAACCTGCGGGCCTTCTCGGAGGATCGGGCCAAGCTAGCCAGTGCTGACCAGTTCTACCTCCTCCTGCTGGGCACCCCCTGGTGAGCCCCGCGGCCCCAGGGCACACCCGCGGGGGGTGGGGGCTTGAGAGCCGGAGCTGGGCTGTGCAGGCCCCTCCCCAGGGTTCCACGAAGCGGGTGTGGGTCTCAGCCATGGGGCTCCTATGGGGCTGGGCTCTTCTTCCAGGCCGGCGGCGGCGTGGAGAATAGGCAGCGGGCAGGGCCCTGTGGCCTCATGCAGGCCGACCAGGCCCTCCCGTGAGCCCTGGACATGCTCTCGGCTGTTCTAGAAGGGAGGGGTGCCTGCAGGGGGGCAGCCGCTCTCATCCTTGGCACCTGGGGTGCTTGTCTGAAGCGCCTGCCACCCCCCACCCCGTCCTGCCGAGTCCTACCTGGGGCCTGGCCCCAGAAAGTGCCTGGGCTCAGAGGGCCGGGCCTGGGAGGTGTCGGGAGGCCCCAGCCCCTAAGCACCTGCGTGCCTGCTCTGCCCCCAGCTACCAGCTTCGGGTGGAATGCATGCTGCTGTGTGAGGGCACGGCCGTCGTGCTGGACATGGTGCGGCCCAAGGCCCGGCTGCTGCTCGCCGCCTGCGAGAGTGAGTGGGGCCGCGAAGCTGGGGGCAGGCTGGCCTGGGCGGCGGGGGGCGGGGGGGACCTGTGGGCGCCCAGCTGCCCCTCACTGAGGACCGTCCTGGTCCTGAGGCCCACGCTGGGCACGCTCGCGTGCACATGCACACAAACACCCACGCAGACACACACGCACACACTGCTTTCCCTGAGCCAGGGTCTGGTCGGGAGTTGCCGCGGCCACGGGGCAGGAACCCAGACGCGCGTGGTGCGTGGCCCACCGCCTGGGCCGCACGGCTGAGAGCCAAGGTGGCCACGGGTTCTAGAAAGTTCGCCTCCGCGTCCTCACCCACAGAACAAGCAGTGGCCGTCAGCCCCCGGGGTCCTGAGGGTCAGGGAGCCGGGCAAGGCTGGGGCAGCCTGCTCCCGGAGCCCCCAGGCTCGCTTGTGGCCAGGGTTCCGCCGCTCTGCCCCTTGGCCTCGGCCCGCGGAGGCTGGGCTGAGCCGGGCGGAGGCGGTGAAGGGACCTCCTCCCGTCCCCGCAGGCCTGCTCACCAGCCACCAGCTGCCCATCTTCTGCCAGCTGATCCTGAAGATCGGAAACTTCCTCAACTACGTAAGTGGCAGCACCCGGGCGCCCTCACGCCCTGCCCCGTCCAGGCCGGGAGACTGACCCTGTCCCCCCGCAGGGCAGCCACACGGGGGACGCCGACGGCTTCAAGATCAGCACGCTGCTGAAGCTCACGGAGACCAAGTCCCAGCAGGGCCGCGTGACACTGCTGCACCACGTGCTGGAGGTGCCCCGCGGGCCGGGGACGCTGGGCAGGGGGGCACTCAAGCTCTTGACCTTCCCTTCTCGTCCTGCCCGCACCCGGCAGCGCTCCCCTGCCCAGACCCTGTGGAAAGCCAAAATGTCAGGGTCATGGCCGGGCCCGGAGCTGCTGAGGGCTGGGGGTTGGGGCGAGTCGGGCACGCCCGGGGCCCGCGGCAGCCTCCGCGGGTCTCACAGTGACCTGGCATTGCAGGAGGTGGAAGAGAGCCACCCGGGCCTCCTGCAGCTGCCCCAGGACCTGGAGCTGCCCTCCCAAGCTGCAGGGTAGGCGCCTCCCACCCAACCTCCCACCTGGGCCAGGACCTCTGTGCCCTGTGGCCCGGCCCATGTGCCCTAGACCAGGAGGACCCTGAGGACGAGTGGGACAGGGAGTGGCCTGGCCATGGCCATGCCAGGGGCTGGTCTCCCGTGGCCTCTTTGCAAGGTTAGCCTGTACCAGTCAGGCCGTGCCACCCCCACGGACAGACAGGGAAGCTGAGGCCCAGAGAAGCAGGGGCCGTGGGGACACGTGACCCAGGGGCGGCTCTGCGAGGGCAGCCCAGCCATCCAACCCCAGGGGCACACACTCCCAGCTCAGGCCCTGCCGGCCCCACGGAAGGCGCTCCGGTCCTGGGGCTGCAGAACCTGGCAGAGGGTCAGGCCAGGAGGCCAGGAAGAGCCACTGGGGTCACAGTCCTAAGACTGCAGGCCCAGCACCTCCCATGGCCGGCCCTTCACCCACGTGCTCAGCCCACCCCATAGCTCTGGCAGACTTCAGGGGTGGGTCAGGTCCCCTCTGTCCCCAGAGGGATGAGGTCAGGTCCCCGCTGTCCCCGGGGCAGGGTGGGTCGGGTCCCCTCTGTCCCTCAGGGGGGTCAGGTCCCCTCTGTCCCTGGGGGGGGTCGGGTCCCCTCTATCCCAGGGTGGGGTCATCCCCCCGGGGGGATGGGTCAGGCCCCCGCTGTCCCTGTGGCGTGCCGTCCGGGGGCCCCTCGACGTCCCAGCAAGGCTGAACGTCAGCATGCCCTGACCCTGCCTGCCCTCTGGCGCCTCAGGATCAACCTTGAGACCATCCGCTCGGAGTCCAGCACCAACCTGAAGAAGCTTCTGGAGATGCAGCAGAAAGTGTCTTCCTCGGTCCCGGAGGTGCAGGAGCAGTACAGCCAACGCCTCCAGGCAAGTGCTGGGCCAGGGGCCCGGGTGGAGGCGGCTGCCCGGGGGTCCCTCAGGTAGGACAGCGACCCGGGCGGGGGCGGGGGGCACCCAGCGGGAGGGACCCGGCGGGAGGCAGCCCCCTGCCCTGGCCCCCTGGGGGGGGGTTCCTGCAGGTGAGGGGGTCTCCGTCGACTCTGGGGCTGAGGTGCTCAGAGACCACGCTGCCTGCAGGGCCTGAGCAGGCAGGCACCTGTCCTCCTGGGGCCGTGGACCCCGCCCCTGCCCTCCCGGGCTGTGCCCTGTGTGGCCCCTCTCAGGGCCGGGATCCCACCCCTGTGCCCCCAGGCCAGCATCGCGGCTTCCCAGGAGCTGGAGGAGGTGTTCCAGGCCATCGAGCAGAAGAAGCAGGAGCTGGCCAGCTACCTGTGTGAGGACGCGCAGCAGCTGTCCCTGGAGGACACGCTGGCCACCATGAAGACCTTCCGGGACCTCTTCCTCCGCGCCCTTAAGGTGGTGCGCCCCGCGGTCCTCGGGCGGGGCGCGCGGGCTCGGTCCTCGGGGCCGGGCTCCGGGGATGCTGGAGGGCTGGGGTCACGGACCACGACTGTCCTGCAGGAGAACAAGGACCGGAAGGAGCAGGCGGCCAAGGCCGAGAGGAGGAAGCAGCAGCTGGCGGAGGAGGAGGAGGCCCGGAGGCTGCGGGGCGAGGACGGGAAGGCCGGTGAGGCCAGGGCTGGGCAGCAGGGGCGGGGCCGGCGGGTCTGGGCTTCGGCCGCGCCTCCCTCCGCAGAAGGCTTGCGGCGCCTCCTCCGGGCAGGCTGCCGGGCCTGGGAGCCGCATCTCTGAGGAGCTCTGTGCTCCCCAGTCAGGAAGGGAGGCGGGAAGCAGGAGGAGGTGTGTGTCATCGACGCCCTGCTGGCCGACATCAGGAAGGGCTTCCAGCTGCGGAAGACGGCCCGCGGCCGAGCCGACCCGGAGGCAGCCAGCAAGGTGGCTGCCGCAGATCCCACGAGGAACAAGGCACCCGGTGAGACCCTCGCCCACCTCCCGGTCGCCGTTCCCTTCCCGCCATCCCTGCCTCTGCCGTCCTGGCGGCTCAGGGCCTCCCTTCCTCCAGGAAGCCCTCCTTGACTTCTCCGGAGAGCCCGCGCACTCACCTCCCCCGCTGCCTGAGACGTGGGCACCCCTGCGGTGCTTCCCGTCTCTGCTGCCACGAGGGGCTGTCCGGCTGCTGGGCCAGCCGTCCGCCCAGCGCCCAGGCGCAGGAGGGCTGGGCCAGTGGGCCCATTGACAGATGCCCCTGAGGCTGAGAGGGGTCCGACGTGGTGGGAGAGGCTGGGATCTCCACACCTGGGGAGGCTACCTTGGGGACCCTGGGGCACAGGTGCCATGTGCCATCACCTTGGGGCCCAGTGTCCCTGTTCTCCCATGTCTGTACAGACTGGACACCGGGGCCCAGGCTGCCCGGGGTCAACCCACACTTGGCCACCGGGCAGGGCTGCCCTGGGCGGGGGGGGAGCTTGGCAGGACCCTGGAAACCCAGATAGCTCCGGGGAGTCCCTGCCCTCCACCAACATCCACTCCATCCACAGCGGCCGCCGCGGGAGGCACCAGCCTTCCCGCCTCTGAGTCGGGTCTTAACGCTGCCGCCACCCAGGAGCCCCGGGGCTGGGACCTTGCGGACGCTGCCCCCGCCGGCCCACAGCCCACCCGAGACCCGCCAGAGAAGGGGGTTCCTGGGCCCCTGGAGAGGCGCTCTTCCTGGTACATGGACGCCAGTGATTTCCTGCCCACGGAGGACCCCCCGAGCTCCCCGCCCTCTGCACAGGGCTGGCCGGTGGTGCTGGGAGACGCCCAGGCTCTGAAGCCCCTCAGCTTCTCCAATGACAAGCCCCCCGGAGCCGCGGGTTTGAGCCAAGATGCCGAGGCCGTGGCCAACCGCACAGGCGAGGGCCCAGAGGACTCGGCTGCCCACGGCCGCCATGCGGGCCTCCCCGCTGCTGGCCCTGGCGGGGACAGGGACGAGGATGAGGAGAACACAGCCCCAGACTCCGCCCTGGACACCTCCCTGGACCAGTCCTTCTCTGAGGACGCAGTGACCGACTCGTCCGGGTCTGGCACCCTCCCCAGGGCCCAGGGCCGGACTTCAAAGGGAACAGGCAAGCGGAGGAAGAAGCGCCCCTCCAGGAACCAGGAAGGTAAGTGGGGCCTCCGGTGCCTCCTTGTCCTCCGGGGAGCAGGGGTGCCGGGCGGGGGAGGCAGCAGGGTGCGGTGGGGGTGGCGGCCTGGGCGTGTGGTCATGGCTAGGCCATCCCGGGCCCTGGCCCTCCCCCGGAGAGTGTGGCCCGCCGCAGACGAGGCAGCTCTGGGGGCCCTGGCGCCTCTAACCCACTGACTCCAGCCTCGCACCGCCCCCGGCAGGTAGGGCCTGGGGCGCGGCCGCCTGTTGGCTCTACGCCCCTGCGGGCCAGCCCCAGATGCAGGGCCGCTCACAAGCCAGCAGCTATTGAGTGCGTTTCTTTTATTTGGAAGCAGAGGTTGCCCCTGACCCTGACGATAATAAAACAAAAAGACTCTGTGTGATCCAGTGAGGTACGTATGCAGCCTGGCGCTCGCACTAACGGTGGCGGCAGAGGCAGGGCCCCGCGCCCGGCCCGCCTGGACACTAACCCGGCTCCCCTCCCGCTCCTGGGCGCTGGTGGTGGGACTCTGCTGGCCCCGTCTTCCCTGCCTCTCCGGGAGGGCGGGAGCCACACCCGCTTAGCTGGTCTCTCCTGCTGTGACGAGGTGCAGCCTCCCGCCTCTGCCGGGCAGCGGGCGGGGTGGACAGGGCCAGCCGGGCGCCCTCAGGGAGCAGGGCTGCAGGGCCTCTGAGGGTGGGGCACGGCGCGGCCCCCAGGCCCGGCAGGACAGGCTGAGGTGGCCCGGCCTGAGCATCTGGCTAACTCCCAGCCCCTGTGTCTGTCCTCAGGGCACCTCAGCCCTCCTCTGGCCCCGTGCCGGCCACGCATGCCCAAGCAGGCAGAGGGGGACAGGGAGGAACCCGGGGGCTGCCGCCAGGGCAGGCAGGCCACCCGCCCCCGCAGGGGTGCGCGGGCCTCCTCTCCCTGTAGGCCAGGCCCCGGAGACAGCGGAAGTGTAGGCGCCTCCCCCGGGAGCAGCTCCGGCCTCCCGGGACCCCCCGCCAGGGCGAGACAGTCAGGGTCTTAGACGAGGCTCACAGGTGCGACCAGACGGACGGGCCTGGGTTCCTGCCCCACCCGTCCAGGAGCCCCGTGAGCACTCGCAGCCCACTGTGTGTGGGGCTTGGACCCGGGGCCCCAAGGTGAGGTCCGGCTGGTGCCGCAGGCCAGGCTGGGGTGCAGTGCAGGGCAGTTCCCGCCCGCGCATCCTCACTGAAGGCACAGTTCTCATCCCCCGCTCTGGGGTTTGCCCCTGGGTGGTTGCCGAGCTTGGCACCGTGGGTGCCAGCGTGTCCAGCGGAGGCCTGGATCTGGCCTTGCAGCCCCAGCTGCTGGCCCTGAGTGTGGGGGCACTTGGGGTGTGCAGTCCGTAAGTTTGAGGATAGCCACCACCCGTGGCCTCATCTGGCGAGAGGTCAGGGTGCCCCATGTGGGGTCTGCTCGCCTGGGACCCCCCCCCCACCGTCTGCAGGCACATGGCTCCTGTCATCCAGGTCTCGAGGGTGGCAGAGGGGCCCCACCTCCCCGTCTCCCCAGCTTCTCTCCTGGAAAAGCTTCAGCTCATCAGGAGGTTTACAAGCAGGTCCAAAGGACCGTCACCTGCCCTTCGTCCCAAACCGCAAAAATGCGCACAAGACAAAGTTGTTGCACCTGCCGCGTTGCCCCCGCTTCACGGACTGACTTGAGAGCTACTCCTAGGACCCTTGGTCCCTGGGTCTGTCCTCCGGGCCCCCGACGTCAGGGCCGTTCTCCTGCACCCCCAACACTCTGCCAGCCTCTCCCGCCCGCTGGGGCGGCCCTCCTCCCCGTCTGCTTCTCAGCCGCGTTGCTTGGTTTCTGGGGACGAGGTCTGCCCAGGGCCACACGTCCACCCCTTTGGTCGTGTGTGACGCTGACATCGTGGGAGACACACTCTGGGGGTGTCTGGTTGGTCCCCTGACTGGGTCCAGGTTGTTTGGGGCAGGAGTTCTATGCCCGTGACCCGAGGCCTCCCCAGAGCACCATGAGAGGGGCCTGTGGTCCCACAGTTTTCACCCTAGTCGGTGAGCAGACAGTGGGTGACACGCGGGGTGACGGGCCCGTCTGCCCTGGGGTTTCTGTCCCCTCGTTCCTTCCGTGACCTCCCTGCCCTCAGGTGGGGGTGCTCCCACCACCAGGTCCCATGGCCACGGGCCGAGTGGCATCAAGCTGCCTCCTGCGTCCCCCCGGTCCTCTCGGGCACAAGCCCCGCGCCCCCAGTCCTGCTGACCGTTCCTCCGGGGCCGGCAGTGGGGCTGGGATGGAGCCCCATCGAGTGACACAGGCCGTCCGCTTCTGCCACTCATTTCTGTGACTCTTCTTTCAAGCAGGGGTCCTCAGGCCAACACCGCCTGGCCCCAGGTGGCTGTGGGGGCAGGGCGTTTGGGGAGCAGTGGCACAAGCCCCCTGGACTAGGGGATGCTGGGTGGGCAGTGGCCCGGCAGGTGGCCTTGGGGCCCTGGTGCCCTGAGGACCGAGCTGAGGCAGACACGCGGGAGGGGCTGGTGGGGAAGTGACGGAGGGCGTCCAGGGAGAGCTGGCCGCCACGGGGCTCTGGGAGCGTAGACGGGTAGACGGAGCGCAACTCGGGAGGGGAAGCCCTGGAGACCCCAGCGGCCCCGCTCAGGAGCCAGGAAACGGGCCAGGCGCAGTCCAGCCTAGACAGGTGGACAGGTGCCAGCTTGCTGGGGGTCACCTCGCACCTTCTTCCTGGGCAAGCCTCCCTGCTCCACAGAAAGGGCCTGAGGTCGGAGTGGACTTGGGGACCCTGAGGGGCGCACCCTGCCACCCCTTCCAGCCAGGCTGCTCGTGACTGCGCCCTTTCCTCCCTCCCCGCAGGCCCCAGGCCCAGGCCCAGAGCCAAGTGAGAGGACCCACAGCCGGGCTGCTGGACGCACCACCGCGCAGAGCTCCTCCCGGCCGGGCTGGCGCCAGGTCTCCGGGAAACCACACTCCGTGCCTTACGCGGCCCGCGCCGCAGCCTCCCGGAGCCTTTGGGGTGTTGGCGGCGGGGACCCCAACCGGCACCGGGACACGTGCCCGCGCGGCGCCCTCCAGGCCTGCCTGCACGCCCCCAGCCCCCCGCAGTCTGCTTTCTGAATGTCACGGCCCGACCCCCTACCCCACACCGCATGCACCTTGGCGCCCGCCTGCAGGGGACCGGGTCAGGGGGCTGTGTCCCCAGGGCACACCAAGCTTGCGCCCTCTTCTCCAGTGACCTGATGCCCCGATTCTTCTGGGGACAGGCCCTCGCAGACCCCTCCCCCAAAGCCACGGGAGCCAGGCAGGGCGAGGGCCCCTGCTCCACAGCTCTGCCTCCCAGCCTGCTCGGCTGAGCTGAAGCAGTCGTTTCTCATAAACTATGATGTGTCTCTACTGTCCTTTGGTGGCCGAGTGGGGAATGGGGCGTGGGTGAGGGCCCCGAACAGAAGCAGACTGGCCTGGGTGCCTCTGCTCGGCAGAGGGGGCAGACCCCATCCCTGGGGGTGGGGAGAGGTCTGCCCTCGGCCGTAGCCAGGCCTGCGGCCCCCACTCCACTACAGGCAGACAAGGATCCAGGCCTCGGGGACAGGAAGGGTCTGGCCAGGGGTGCCACCGCCTCTCTCCACTGCCCCCCTGCACTGGCCCCCAGATGTGCGCCATCGAGACTGGAGGGGCTTTGGCCAATAAAGAGCAGCCCTGGCCCAGCTCTCAGTGGCGTGTTCTGAAGCTGTGGGGGAAGTGGCGTCGTCAAGGCTGTGACCATGTGGGTGGGGGAGGGAGGGACAGGTGTGCAATGGGTGGGGGGGTGGGTTAGCAGGTGGGTGGACAGGTGGGAGACGGTGGGCGGGAGGGGTGGGCCGGACGAGGAGAGGGTGGTGAGAAGGCAGGCCTGCCTGCACCCACAGCGCCTAGAAGAGCGGCCGGTCAGACGGTGAGCAGAAGGAGGGGAGGTGAGCTCGGCTCTGTGGGGCCTAATTTACACACATAAAACTCACCTGCTGGGGTTCCCCTAGTGGCTCAGCAGCTTACGAACCCAACTAGTATCCATGAGGACGCAGGTTCGATCCTTGGCCTCACTCAGTGGGTTAAGGATCCGGTGTTTCTGTGAGCTGTGGTGTAGGTTGCAGACGCGGCTCGGATCCCGTGTGGCTGTGGCTATGGCTGTGGTGTAGGCCGGCGGCTACAGCTCTGACTTCACCCCAGCCTGGGAACCCCCATATGCCACGGCGCAGCCCTAAAAGAACAAACACACAAAAAACCTCAGTGTAAGTGTATAAATGGAGCTAGTTTTTCTAGCAGACCCTCGAGGCTGTGCAGTCGCCACCGCGATCCCGTTCTAGAATATTCCCATCATTCCCGAAGTTCCCTCGTGCCTGGCGGCAGCCACTCCCCTCCCACACCCGGCCACCACGAGTCCGCCCTCTGGTCACTAGGCCTGGCCTTTCGTGGATGGGTCACGTGAATGGAGCCGGACGATGCTTGATGGCTCGTTCCACTTGGCGTGTGTTCGCGTGGCTGTGCTGTAGCGTGTGTCCAGACTCCGTTCTTTTTACGGCCGGATGACCTTCCGTTTTGTGGACGGGTCACATTGTGCACATGCGTTCTGTCCGTGGACGCTTGGGCCACCTGCACATGAGGCCTCAGAGGCTTTTTTTCTGCTGTGAACGGCTTCTTTTCCCAGGCCTGGATTTCTAGATTCCCAGGAGAGGAAGAGCTGGGCCATGTGCTAAGGGTTGGGTTCAGCTTTTTAAGAAACTGCCCAACTGTTTTCCAAAGCAGCTGCATCATTCTTCCTTCCTGCCCTGCACTGTTTAAAGTTCCAGGGTGCCTGTCCTGAGGCACCACGTGCCACCCGGAGGTGAGGCCCCAGAGAGGAAACCCCAGGGCCGTGCCTGCGTGCCCCCTGAGGGCCCACCCCCGGTCACAGCGCCCTGAGCTCCGAGCCTTGTACTGCCCCCCCCCCTCCCCAGTGACAGGCCTGCTCTGGCAGGGCTGCAGTGGGGGTGTTCTAATTCCGGCTGGGCCGTGTGACTGGCAGGGCCCCAGCTGCTGGGCCTGGACAGGGCTGTTTATAGAAAAGCCTAACTCCCCCCAACCAGGCCTGCTGGCTATTTATAGCCCAGGCTTCAGGACTTGGTGCCCCGTTGGAGATTGGCCCTGCAGAGCCCTCTGAACGCCGCCCCCCCCCCCCGCCCCCGCCTTGAGCCTCCATCACATACCTGCTGGCCCAGAGCCCAGGGTCTCCCCAGGAAGGGCCTTCAGCACCACCCAGTGATGGACAGTGGGAAGCCCCACCCCCATTTGATGGGACTCCAGCAAATCCCTCCCACATTCCCCCCCCACCCATGGTCATTCTAAGGCCCAGCTCCTGCAACTGGAGGCAAACCTCCCAGAAGCCGCTTGGTCCCTCCTGCAGTCCTGCCTCTTCCTCTTGGACACAGCCAGCCTCTGCGCCCCAGGACGCCCCCCCACCCCCCCCCCCCCAACACTCAACCCCCTGATTGCACCTCGTTTCTCTCACCCTCGGCTTCCCGGGCCTTCAGTGGTTTCAGAAGCTCCCGCCTAGTCCCCCGGCCCGGCTCCGGGCAACTCCCAGGGCTGGTAGCCTGAGGAAAGAGGGACGCTGCCCACTCTACTGCCCCCCCTCGCTGTCACCAAGGGAGTCCTCGCACCTTACTTGTCATCCATGGCATCCCCACGTGAGAGAAAGGGCCCGCAGCACAGAGGGGTTAGGTGACCTGTCCAGGAGCCCGGGGGCGGGCGGGGGGAGGAGTGGGGGGGGAGCGGGCAGGACAGTGCAGTCCTCGACCTCAGCGAGGCCTGAATCATTAACTCCCCACCAGCGTGTGACAAGCCCACTGTCCACTCCCTTCCTCCTGTGGAGTGTCCGTCTGGTCGCCCTGCCTTGAGCCTGGGAGCCCAGGCGGCTCAGTGGCTCTGAGCCCTGGGCAGAGGCCAGTGGGCAGGCTCCTGGCCCCTCTGCACTGAGAGCCCTACCCCCCAGGGACAGAACAAGGGGCACTGGCTCCCGGCCCTGGGACAGGGGTCTAACAGGACACTCTTACCCCCAGGGCCCATCCCTGGCGCCTTCGACCTGGAGGGTCAGCCAAGTCCAAGGCCCAGTGCACTTAGGGCCTGTGTGCATGGACAGAGCACGCCATGCACTCGGAGAACAGGGAGCCTGCTGGGGCCTGGGGCGCAGTCTGGGCGGGAAGGAGGGCTGGGGTGGAGCTTTGGAGACCCTGGCCCCTATGAAGCTGGTGAGCATCCCTGCCCGGCCACGTGACCTGACAGCCCCCTCTCTTCTCCCTCGGACTCAGGGCCCTGGGAATGCGGGCAGCCGGCTCCTGGATGGAGCCTGCCTGCTGCTGCCAGGGTGCCCTACGCCTGTGGGTGGGTGAGGGAAAGGGGACGGGGGAGGGAGCGCGCGCTCCTCTCGGCCGCCACCAGAGGGCGCGCGCGCCGGGCCAGGGGACCGGGCTCCACCGCCGGACAGGTGCGCCCCGAGCCCCCCCCCCCCCCCCCGAGCAGACCCTCTCGGCGGGGCGCATAGGTGCAGTTCCCCTTTCGCAAACCGCCCTCCCACCCTGACGGGGGCCCCTGCCGTTTCTGGAAGCCCGAGGTCCTGGGCCCGGCGCGCCCGGGCGAGCCGGCTTGGCGGCGCCCAGGCCCCCGCCTGGGGAGGGCGAGCGCGAACCCCTCCCACCCCGAGAGCGTCCCCGGGCGCCCGGGCCCGGGCCGCGCCGGCGGGCGCCCGGACTGCGCCATCGGCGCGCGGCCCCGCTCGGCCCCGGGGGCGGCGGGGCGGGGCGGGCCGGGGGGGGGCGGGCCCCGGCGGCCCGGAGGTCACCGCGTCGTCACGGCGCCCGAGAGCCCGCCCCCGGCCCGCCCCCCGCCCCGGACCGGCTCCTTTTAATGGCGCGGCGCGCGGCAGCGGCGGGCTCCCGGGCGGCCCAGCGCAGCGGACGAGGTGAGCCGGCATGTCGGGGACCCGCGCCTCCAACGACCGGCCCCCCGGCGCGGGCGGCGTCAAGCGGGGGCGGCTGCAGCACGAGGCGGCGACCACCGGCTCCCGGGTGACCGTGGTGCTGGGCGCGCAGTGGGGGGACGAGGGCAAAGGCAAGGTGGTGGACCTGCTGGCCACGGACGCCGACATCATCAGCCGCTGCCAGGTGCGGGCCGGGCGTCGGGTCCCCCCTCCCTCCCCCCCCCGCCCCCGCCCAGCAAGGGCCACCCCCCCCACTCCCGGACCCAGAGGGACCCTCTCTTCCCTGCCCTCCAGCCGACCCGACACGCCTCTTGAATTCCTTCCCTCCCCGACACCCTGCCCAGCCGCCACCCCCACCCACTGACACGCACACCCCAGCCTCTCGCGCACCTGCCACTCACAGGCAGACAGATTCCTCCCCCTCTGTCTCCCCCAGGGACCCCGCCTTCCCCGCCAGCCCCACCCCCCAGAGCAGTGGACTGGGCAGAGCTATAAATACAAGTCGCTGAGCTGGGGACACTGGATCCTCAGGGGGTGGGGTGTGCCATGGGTGTGACACTAGGCCCTCCAGGAGGGGGGCGGGGACCCCAGCTCCCTGGGTGGTTAAGGGCCACTGAGACCCCTCTTTCTCATTCTGTCTGGTCTGGGACAGGGCTGCTGACCTCAGAGGCCAGTGCACGCTGGGAAGGCTGGAGGCTGAGTCCAAGGTGGGGCTGGAGCAAGGCCCCCCCTGGGGGGGGGCGGCGGCGGCAGGGGGGAGGTTCAGCCAAGAGGAGACAAACGCGAGGGCAGGACAGGAGGCCAGGGCCTGAAGGCCGGCAGGGCAGGGACAAGGAGGTGACGGAGGAGCCTCGGCGTCTGGCCAGGGTGACCCAGTGGCTGGTGGTGCCACCGAGGAGGCCAGACACAGGCTTTGTCCCCAGGGCGGGGCTCTGCCAGCTGCAGTCTGCTCTGTGCACCCCGTCTGTTCTGTCCCACTGGGTCGTCCCTCTGGGCCACTGCCCCCACGCCGGGCCCGTGCCACGCTTGCTGCTGTGGGCCCACTCACAGCCCAGGGTGCAGAGGGCTCAGCTCATGCGTGGCGCTGCTGGGCTCAGCCACGCCCAGGAGTGCTGCTGGAAATGAGGGGGGTTACCCCTGAGCTCCTGCCAAGCGACCTGGGGCTCCAGAGCCCCCAGAGGAGCCCACGCACTGGGCTCCAGAAAGACGCCACAGTCTGGACCCCTCCTGCTGGACGCAGACAGTGGGCTCCTAGAAGGTGCTTCCTGGGGTGGTGGGGGGCCTCCCACCCTCTCTGCCCTAAGCCGTGGCCCGCAAGCCCGCTCCTCTCCCCTGGACCCTGCAGCCGGGCTCATGGTCCATGCCCACTCCCCTCCCCATCAGCCCCTGCCACAGGGCGTCTCCCTCCCGCCTCCTTCAGCCCAGGGCCCTGCCCTCTGTGTGCCCTGCCTCGCTGGCCTGTCTGTGGCCATCTCTCCTCCTCAAGGTGACCTCAGGGCTTCGCAGGGACCCTCGATAGCCCTCATCTTGAAGCTGCTGGGTTCTCCCGGCTGTGGAGATGGTTCTGGAACAGGGCCCTCCCTGGGTCAGCAGGCCAGGCCCTGCCATCACTTAAAAGAGCTATGGGCAGAGCAGGCTGAAACCCTGCACCCGACCGGAGGGCCCACTAGGCCTCTCCCCAACCCAGCTTCTCCAGCCGAGACCAGATACGCCTGCACCTGCAGGCCTCAGCGCTCCAGCGTAGTGGGACTAATTCCAGGCCGTCCTGGGCGCGCACGGGGCTTTTTCCCTCCTGCCGCCAAACAAGCTGGCGAGGCGGGAAGATGGGCTGGAGAAGCTGAGCCGTTGGAGCAGGCGGCATGTCTGGGCCTCACACGTGCCACACCCGCACCGTGACAGCGCTGGGCGTCAGGGCTGGCACAGGGGCGTCCGGCCCCATCCCGGGAAGGCTGCTTTCGTACTTGGAGTGTGTGCGCGAAGCCCAGCATCGCAGCCGCACACTGCCCCATGGCCCTGCGAGCTGGGCAGTGCCCGTGAGCGAGGGGCCAGGGGAAGCCTGCCTCTGGTCCCTGCAATGGGTGGGGCGGGCTGGGCCGGACTCCCGTCTGGATGGCTGCCTAGAAGGACTGAAGGCCACCAGCCGCAGTGACCGGAAGAGTCGCCTGGCCTGTTCCCGGGGCCGGAGCTGTCCCAAGTGGCAGCTGTGCCCCCCAGGGCTGCCCTGGCCCCCAGCTCAGGTTGTGCTTCTGCCAACGGTCAGCCCGTCTCGGGGTCTGTGCACCTGTGAGGTCCCTGTGTGACCTCCGGTCGCCTCGCCACCTCGGCTGCCCCTTCCACCTGCCCAGAGGCAGCCTGCGGCCACATCCCCCTCCACCGGGCATCTGTCCTCGTCCACTCCCAACTCGGTGCTTTGGGGCCTGTGGTCAGCCTGTGCCCAGAGCCTCAGGCCTCAGGCCCGCTGCTGTTCTCTGGGCCCTTCTCCTGGAATGGATGGCGCCTGTCGCTGCCCCCACCGGCAGCACCCGCCCTGCATCCTGGGCTCCATCTGTGGGGGCGGCTTCGGCCCCTCTGCCCCCTGGCCGCCTCCCCCTCGCTTCGCTCCCGGCCTGGCCCTGGGGGTCGGGGCATGGCCGTGCAGGCGCCCCCTTTCCTCTTTCTGGTCCAGGTCCTGCCACAGCCACACGACAGGGAGGCCGTGAGCAGGCTCCCTGTGTGGCACCCAGTGTGCCCTCTGCTCTCTCCGGGAACGCCTGCACCTCCGCTCTTCCGTGTCCGCCAAGCTCCTTCCTGCTGTCTGACAGCCCCGTGGCCCCGACGGGACTGGCCCAGCCATCAGTGTCCCCTGCTGCGTCCTGTCCTGGCCGCAGCACCCGCCCTACCTCTGTTCCCAGAGTTAGCTTCATCAGGCTCTGGGCCTGCCCAGGCCCCCTGCCCACGTCCCCTGCCCAGGCCCCTGCCCTCGTCCCCTGCCCAGGCCCCCGAGGCCTTGGCACACCGGTCAGGATTCAAGATCCTCCTCCCAGGGACAGCGAGACGGCTTGGCACAAGGGCGCCGGGGCAGGCTTCCCTTGCCGGGCGCCGTGCACCCCAGGGGCTGTGGCGACAGGGCACAGTGGTCTCGCTCGTCGAAGGGCCACCTGCGGCTTGTGGGTGCTCCAGGACCTCTCCCCCGGAGAGGGACCAGGAGATGCCTAACCTCAACCCCGGGCTGGCCCAGGGGCAGGGGCTGGCGGAAAGGCCCAGTGTTGCCTCCAGAAGCAGCCCCCCCTCCGCGTGTGCACCCTCTGGTGACACCAGTCACCTGTGGCCTCCCTGGGGTCACACGGCCCGGGCGGCTCTGGGGACGGCTGCCCTGGGCAGGAGAGCCTCTTGGGTGACGGGTGAGCGCCGGGTGGGAGGGGCCTGCGAGCTGACCCCTGAGGGGAGGGAGGCCCGCATGGGGACGCGCCTCACACCTTCTCCCAGACGTGGGGGGCAGGGTCACAAGTGTGCCCTCCCCGAAGGCGGGGCCCTTGCTGCAGGTTGTGCAGGATCCAGATAGAGCCTGTCCCTGGCACCCAGGGGCCTCCGCCCCCAGCCACGACCCCACCCAGGAGCCCAGAGCCCCAGGGCAGCTTCGCAGCCACTGAAACGCTGCAGCCCGAGCTCCACCGTCCAGCTCTTTGTCTTCTTCCCTGGCCCCTAAAAGGGGGCCTGGCAGGGCGGCTGCAGGGGCAGGAAGGGTCAGCGCTGGCCAGACTCCTGAGTGGGCCCACCTTGGCCTTGGCCCCGGTCCTGTGTCTATGAGCAAGCACGCCCCCTCTCAGATCCCTGCCTCCAGGGAGCCAGCTGGTGGGAGCACCCACTGGGGTCTTGGAGGGACCGGGCAGGCTGTGGGGGGCTTCAGCGTCCCTCGGGGCTCGGAGTTGTGCCCGACCCGAGGCTCCATCGCAGGGGAGAGCCTGGGGGCAGGCACAGCCCTGAGCGGCTGACCCAGGCGGCCTCTGGGCCCAGCTCCCAGCCACCTTGGCCAGTGCCCGCGGCGCGGCAGTGGGGAGAGGGGACTCCAGCTCACTCCTGCAGGGCCCCTCGACGGGGTCCCCAGAACCTACTACCCTCAGGGGCACCTGGGACCTGGCCAACTCCCGCAAGTGCTTTTCCAAACCAGGCCCAGATGGACCGCTGGCCGACCAGCCCCTGCAGCCTACGGCTCTCGCCCAGCTCTCCCTGCAGCGGGGCTGGGCCTTAGGAGGGCAGCTGAGGTGTTCCTGCCCCCCCCACCTGCCCGCGGGCAGCGGAGGGAGGGCAGACAGGGCTCTGTCTGGGATGGTCACCTGGACCTGTGCCATGCTGCTGGGAGGTGCACCCTGCAGGTCACCGGGCCCTGGGCTCAGCATCCAGGGCTGGCTCTCGCCCCGGGGAGTGGCCTGTGGCCTGATGCCTGGGCCCTAGAGCCGGCAGGGGCCATCTGCCCCCCAAGGCCTGTGGCTGTTCCTAGGCGCGGCTGTTTACCCCAAACAAAGACGGGGCCCTGCGTGGGCCGGCTGACGTGGGGACGGGGCACCTGGAGAGCGGGGGAGGGAGGCTGGTGTCGGAGCTCTCTGGTCCCCTGCCCTGGCAGGCGGGATGCAGCCGGGGGTAGGGGTGCAAGTCTGCCTGGGCTCGGCGGTCACCCCCCTTCTCGGGGCCCCAGTTTCCCACCCCCGGGCCACCCCTCCTCCAGTGGCGCATGTGCTCATGGGCATGACTGCATGGGTCCCCAGGCGAGGGCAGGGGTCTCCGGGGGCCTGTAAGTCACGTGACTCATGTCAAGGCTGAGCCCACCACCTCTGCTTCCCCCTCCCCCCTTCACCTCATCAGCATCAGCTCCCCTCCCCCGCCTCCCGAAGCCCCTTTGGGGTCCCTCCCACGCCTCCCTCCGTGGCGGTCCACCCGGTGGACCCCCAGCACCGTCCTGAGCCACCGTGGCCTGGCGCCCCCCCCCACCCCGGCCTGCCCATCTCGGGGGCGGAGGGCGCCCCTCCTTGGCTCCCAGGCCCCGCACTGTCCCCTTTGTCCTTCTGCTTCTCCATCATTTACGCAGAGCCTGTGGTCAGTTGTGAGAGCCTGGGCACCGGGGGGCAGCAGGCCTGCCTCCAGGGGCAGCTGAGCCGGGGACACGCGGCAGGATGGCAGTGATCCCAGGAGTCACGTACCGTGAACCTGCCTTCATCCGGCCCCCACGGCAGGCCAGACGGGCCTCGCACGTGCATTTACAGGCGGATGGCCCCGTGTGGAGCCCCTGGAGGAGTGGGCTTCTAGCGCTGCCCTTCCAGGGGGGCTGGTCCTGGCTGCAGGGCTGAGCCTGGGTGAAAGGGCCATGCAGCCTCACTTCTTTTTCTTTTTTTTTTTTTGTCTTTTTGCTATTTCTTGGGACGCTCCCGCGGCATGTGGAGGTTCCCAGACTAGGGGTCGAATCGGAGCTGTAGCCACCGGCCTACGCCAGAGCCACAGCAACGCGGGATGCGAGCCGTGTCTGCGACCTACCCCACAGCTCACGGCAATGCCGGACCCTTAACCCACTGAGCAAGGGCAGGGACCGAACCCGCAACCTCATGGTTCCTAGTCGGATTCGTTAACCACTGCGCCACGACGGGAACTCCTAGCCTCACTTCTTAAGTGAGGCCCTGGAGGAAGAGCCCCCGGCCGAGGTCACGCGGCGCCTGCCCCCTTCACGGTGCCAGACCCCACCACCACCACCACCGCTTGGGCTGTTTTGGTGGAGAGCTGAGAATCCTGTCCAGGCTAACGAGGAGCAGGTGCTCCTGGCAGGAAAGAGGCTGCCTCCTCCAGCCCTGCCTGGGCGGGGCAAGGAGGGGCCCCGAATGTGGGGCACCCACCCTGCCCGCCTGAGGAGGGCTCTGGAGCCCTCACAGCCCGCAGCCCATCACCCCCCACCCCCGCAAGGCAGGAGGACACGGGGGTGTGGGGGGCAGAGGCCCAGCCACGGAGAGGCCCCGCCAATAGGCTTGTGTTTCTGCAGGAGATTCAGGCCCAAAGGAGGGAGAGAGGGGCTGGGCTGGGCTTCAGGGTTCCGGGCAGAGTGGGCCCAGCAGGGCACCGCCTTGGGCACCTGCCGGAACGGGCCCTTCCCCGGGGCCCTGCCCCCCTGGCCATGGGGACCCATACCCTGGGGGCCACCATGCCCTCTAGTGACAGGAGATGGAACTGAGGGCCAGCACCCCTCAAGGGTGGGGCCCTCCCCCGGGCTCCACCGGCTGAGCCCTGGTCAGTAGTTTAAAGGGGAGGGAGCCAGCCGCGGGGACCTCCTCCAGCACAGGACTGGTCTCAGGTCAGCTTTCTCCTTTGGCTTCTCCGATGGGAGACGCAGGCCCCAGGGAGGGTCCCTGTGAGGGGCGAGCGGGCCTGAGGGTAAGCCTCCCGGCGTGGCAGGGCCCCTCCTTCCCGCATCAGAGGAGGGAACCCCAGAGGGGCTGGTGGGTGGGCAGGCTCCGCGTGCCCGCAGCCTCGCCTCCGTGGAGCGTCAGCATGAGATGGTCCTAGGCGGTGGGACCCGCTGGGCCAGCCGCTCTCCTGGGCCCAGGCCCCTGCCCTTCATCCCGGCATCAGGGCTGAAGCCGGCACCCAGACTCCCCAAGTGTGGGCTGCGTCTCACACTCCTGGGGGCAGAACAACCCCCCTAGGGGCCCGGAGGCGGCTCCTGGGTGCCTGCACTTAGAGCCACCAGAGCGAGGCCGGGCGCCCCTCGGTGGGTCCGGGTCTCGGGTGCTGAGCGGGTCTCTGTTCCCAGGGGGGCAACAATGCTGGCCACACCGTGGTGGTGGACGGCAAGGAGTACGACTTCCACCTTCTGCCCAGCGGCATCATCAACACCAAGGCCGTGTCCTTCATCGGTGAGTGCCCCGCCCGGGGATCCCACGTGTGTGAGCACAAGGGGCCCGACGTGCGGACTGGACCTCGGCCGGCCTGCCCTGCCCAGCGCCCGCGGGGATGACCCGCACAGCGGGCCCTGGGCTGGGAAGTTCAAGGAGCCCTTGCAGGGGCCTGTGGTTCAGGAGCCTCCCCCAGAGCCTCGCAGGGCAGGGGCCACAGCCCGGGACCCCTCCCAGCCTGGGCCCGAGGGAAGAAGGGTACACGAGGCTCTGCTGAGCTCTCGGAGCCCCCGTGTGTGCGTGTGCATGCATGCATGTGTGCGTGTGCATGCATGCGTGTGTGCAAGGGTGAGTGTGTGCTCCCGTGCACGCTCCTGGGCCGGCCTGGCCCTCCTGCGGCCCTCTGCAGCCCCTGCCCAGGCTCGCCCCCGGGCCCTTCTCAGGCTTTTCCTTCAGGCTCTTTCCACAACTTAGCAGGGCCAGTTTCCTTTTCCTCCTGACTTATCTGCCCCCTGGCCCCGCCGGGCCGGGCGGCAGAGGTGGGGCCGCAGGTGTGCGCCAGCCGTGGCACCGGGTCTGGCCCACCCTGGCACGTGAGCAGAGGAAGGTGTCGGCAGAGGGCCCGAAGGGGCTGTGAGCAGTCAGGCTGAGCAGGAGGAGAGGGTTGTCCGGAGCCTTCTCCACCCACGGGTACAGGCTGGGCCCCAGCAGTGGGTGAGGACCCGGGCTTGCCCTGGGACCCACGGGCTGGAGGTGAGGCTCTGCTGCCGAAGCACCTGGGCACCAGCCTGGTCTGCCGGGCCCCAGGCTCCACGTGGTGGGAAACGGGGCCAAGGAGGCACGCTTGACCCGGAGGGCCCTCTGCCCGGTCTCCGAAGAGCTGGGGATGCGCTGGAGCCGGGGGTTACCCGGGAGCTCCGGGGAGGGGTTGGCTCTGCGGTCCACGTGGCTGCCCCTTGGCCTGCATCCCTCCCCCAGCCTGGCCACGTGGTCATTTCGGGACTCGTGGCATTTAGGTGACCTTTTGTGCCCAGTGTGGCTTGCGTCGTCTCTGAGTCACCCACCTGGATGGCTGTCCCGTCTCGCTCGGCCAGAGCCAGTCCATGGGGAGCGGCGCCAGAAGGGCTCCTCCGGGAAGCAGCGCTGCCCCCCAGCCCCCAGCCGGGGCCTGGCTGCCTTCGGTCCTGTGGGAAAGGGCTGCAGCCTGGGCCCGCAGCAACACGCTTGTCACCCGGGCGAGCGCCTTCCTTCTCTGGCCTGGTCTCTGGCGCTGTGGACCGTCTCGGTCGACCCCACTTGAGTTTTCCGTGGACGGGGAAGCGGGCCCGGCTTTGGTCCTGGGAGCGGATGGAGACTGCATTTCTCCACGTTTCCAAGCTGTTTAAAGGACACACAGCGGCTTCACCCGGGGCCCCTCCACCCCCTGTGGAGGCTCGACCGTACAGCCGGCAGCATCCAGCCCGAGGGCACTGTCCCCGGCCGGCCATTCGCGGGGGTAATCCCCCCTCCCACCCCAAGGGTCTCCACAAATGCTTCATGATGGTTTTTTTTTTTTTTTTTTAATTGTGATAAAACATTCGTACGTTTACCGCCTCGGCCGTTTCTCACGGTGTGGTTTGGAAACGGCACATCCGTTCGCATTGTCGTGCTGCCGGCAGCACCATCACCTCCAGAAGGTTCCATCTCCCTGGACAGACCCTCGGCCCCTTGAACCCTCACTCCCCCTTTCGCTCGTCCAGCCCTGGGCAGCACTGTTGTATTTCCTGTCTCCCAGAGGCTCATCCTCCAGGGACCTCAGGACTGGACCGTCCAGAACCGGTCCTTTTGCGTCTGCCGTAGGCCACCGTGTGTGAGGTCCTCAGGTCACGGCCCACGTCGGGACCCCCTGCCTCTGTAAGGCGAACGTCCCCTCGTGTGCGGCGTGTTCTTTACCCGTTCAGCTGCTGCGTCGCGTCCGTGTCTCAGCCGCTGTGAATGACGCTGCTCTGAGCTCCGGGTGCCTGTTCACACTGGGGTGTTTGCGTTTGCGTCTGCGTTTGCGTTTGTGGCCGGCCTACAGCAGGTGGAAGTTCTTGGGCCAGGGATCAACCCTGCCCCAGAGCACCGAGTGAGCCGAACCGCTGCAGTGACAACGCCAGGTCCTTAACCCACTGCACCACCGGGGAACTGCTTCTTTTTTTTTTTTTTTAATTTCATGCTGTTTTAAACCTAAGTCCCTGTGCTCTGTGATGCAGTTCAGTCTCGTGTCCCTGTGTTGCAGGCAACGGAGTGGTTGTCCACTTACCAGGCTTGTTTGAAGAAGCGGAAAAGAATGAGAAGAAAGGTATGCCTGCGTCCTGCAAACCCACTCCATCCAGGGCGCGGGGGTGTTCCCGGCCACAGGCTGGCTTGTGTCTGTGCGCTTTCTCCCGGGGGTGGCCGATGGGCAGAGGGGGCTGCTTCCACGGCCTGAGGGCTCTGCCTGTGCTGGAGGCGGGGTGCTCGCTCAGGAAGCCGAGCGTGGGCAGCCCAGAGACCCCGAACTCTGGCTTTGGGCCATGGCCTCAGCGTCACAGGGGAGCTTTCATGACACTGGGGACAGCTGGCACTAGGAGATGCAGGCTCGGGCAGTCCTGGGAGGAGCCCTGGCACATGGAATTTGACAAGGCTCCCAGGGGACCCTGGGGTCCAGCTGAGACCGGGGACCATAGAGCCGCCACATCTGCAAAGAAGGATGTGGTTCCTGGGGCGGCTGGGGGGTGGCAGACAGTGGCAGTGACTGAGGCCACCAGCCAGGCGGTCAGGCAGGTGGGGCCCGGAAGGTGGTCTAGGGGCAGGCAGACAGCACAGCAAGCCCGACGCTGTGAGACGGTCCGTGGAGGAAGCAGAGCCTTGGCCGCGGGCTTGGGCTCAGGGCATGAGAAGAGTGTGTGGGAACCTGACCTGGACGGAGGCCCCGCGGGGCCGGGGTGGACGTCCTCCTGGGGGGGCCCTGCCCTGCCCTGCCCCAGAGCTGACTCTGCGGCCTGTTGCCGGCTGCGTGCGACGTCCGCAGGCCTGAAGGACTGGGAGAAGAGGCTCATCATCTCTGACCGGGCCCACCTCGGTGAGTTCCAGACCCCGCTTCCCTGTGAACAAGGGACCCACAGGCCCGGAGCCCCACCGGGCCTTCTGCCAGCCTTCTGGGGGCGGGGGGGCAGGACCACTGCCCCACTGGCAGGCAGGGAACCTGAGGCCCCGGGGACTCTAGCTGGTCTCCAGAGGCTCCGTAACCATGTGTCTCTCCCTGGCAGTGTTCGATTTTCACCAGGCGGTGGATGGGCTCCAGGAGGTGCAGCGGCAGGCGCAGGAGGGCAAGAAGTGAGTTTTGCCCACGGCTTTCAAAGCCAACAGCTGGAGGGCTGGGGGTTGTCAGGTGGGGACACTGTCCACAAAAAGCCCCTCAGGACAGCGCAGTCGGTTCACCCCAGGCCACCATCACCTGAATCGCGAGCAAGCACCTCTCCCCAGCCTGTGCCGTCCTCCCCCGCTGCCACCTCCAAGGAGTGTCCCCATATGGGCATGCGCTCTGAAACACACACACACACACACACACACGGCTCAGCCACATGCAGGTGGCAAAGCTGAGCATCCCCATGGGCTAAACCTGGGCCAGGCTGTGACGGGCAGTGGGTTCAGGGTGGGCACAGTGGGGTCACCCCAGGGGAGGCAGCAGACGCCCAGAGCAGCAGCCTTGGTGCTGGGCAGAGGGCAGAGAACAGGCAGGGAGGGGACAGCTGGGCGCTGGGCCTCAGAGCAGGGGACGGGGACGGGGACGGGGGGGGGGGGATCAGGACCCACCCCCGCAGCCCCTGGGTCCGTGAACCTGGCCGTCTGAGGAGGCGGGGTTCTCGAGGCTCCCAGCTCCGGCGCAGCACCTGGGAACGGGCCTCGGGATCCCCCAGCCCAGCCTCTGTTGACGGAGTGGAGGCCGAGGCCTGAGGGGACGGCCGGGCAGCCTGTGTTTCCAGGCAGGCCCCCGGCAGGCCTCTGGGCAGGGCTCAGGTGCCACCTGTCTCCCAGCATCGGCACCACCAGGAAGGGGATCGGACCAGCCTACTCGTCCAAGGCGGCCCGCGCGGGCCTCCGCGTCTGCGACCTCCTGTCGGACTTTGACGAGTTTTCCACCCGGTACCGACACCATCCTAGGCCCGAGGGGGAGGGCCCGGGGGCCCCAGCGGGGGCAGGGGTCGCAGTCACTGTCGCCTCCGCAGGTTCAGGAACCTGGCCCGCCAGCACCAGTCCATGTTCCCCACGTTGGAGACAGACGTCGAAGGTCAACTCAAGAAGCTCAAGGTGCAGCGGGGGCGCCGCCGTGTCCCATCCGACGTCACTCACGGAGCGTCGCCCCGGGCATCTTCGCAGGCAGCGGGCGTGGGGACCACAGGCCTCCTGTGCGGACCCCGGCCGGCCGAGGGCGGGTGGTCCTCTTACCGGCTTGGCCTGGCCCCTCGCATCCTCCGAGGCTGCCCCGGGGGTGCCTGGGGACGGAGTCCACGGCGTCTGTCTGCAGGAGTTAGAGGTGGCCCAGCTCCCTCCTAGAGGGACAGAGCAGGCAGGGGACAGGAGGATGCCCACGCAGTGCCCTTCTGGACGTTTCCATGGCTGGACCCAGCCCCTGCAGCCCTTGTCGGGGGCCGAGCCGAGAGCAGGGATGGACGGGTGGGGAAGGAACTTGCCGGGAGACAGAGGCTGCGGGGAGGAGGCCGGGCTGGGCGGCCGGGTTCCCGCACGTTCACCCTCCGCGCCCCTCCCCTCAGGGCTTTGCCGAGCGGATCCGGCCCATGGTCCGGGACGGCGTCTACTTCATGTACGAGGCGCTGCACGGGCCCCCCAAGAAGATTCTCGTGGAGGGCGCCAACGCAGCTCTTCTCGACATCGACTTCGGTACGTGCCCAGCCCGACCCCCACAAACCCTCGCGTCCGCGTCTGCCGGGACGAGGCGCCCCCTCCCACGGCCACGGTGCCGCCCGTGCCCAGCAAAGGGTCGTACCGCCCCATTTTCCTAAGTTCCGCCGGCAAGAGAGGAGCGTCCGAGCGAGGGATTCGGGATGGAGGGCGGGAGGGCCTCCCCGGGGCCGGGGGCCCCCCAGCTCCCCCGCGAAGGGCCGTGTCCACCCTGTGCCCACCCTGGGGACCCCCCAGCACTGAGGTGCCTGACACAGAAAAGGCAGGCACCCACCGTCTGATCCCGAGTGTCCTCCCTCCCTCACCACCTGTGCTGGCTGCTCCCCAGACGACCCCTCAGGCTGCTGGCCCCGGAGCCCCTCGGAGGGGACATGCGGGCACTGAATCTGCCCGGGGGGGGAACCGCTGGGCCGGGGTGGTCCGCAGGGGGCGGCCTGACCGTCTGCCTCGCAGGGACCTACCCGTTTGTGACGTCCTCCAACTGCACGGTGGGCGGCGTGTGCACCGGCCTGGGCATCCCCCCCCAGAACATCGGCGAGGTCTACGGCGTGGTGAAGGCCTACACCACCCGCGTGGGCGTCGGCGCCTTCCCCACCGAGCAGATCAACGTGAGTCCCCAGCCCCGGGGACCCTGTGGGCGCTCCCCTCAGCTCAGGAAGGGTCCCGGGCTCCATCCTTGGGGGCCTGGGCCAGCCTGGGTTTCCGTCTCGGCCGAGTGAGGACGGATTAGAGGCAGCGCCCCGGCCGCGCCCAGCAGCCTCGCCAGCCTCCTGGGTGTTTCTGGAAGCTGGGGACACCAGCAGCCCTCTGCCTCACATGGCCTCGCGCCCTCGTGGCCAGCAGGACATGAGGCTGTTGTCCTGGGCAAAGCTGTGAGCGCTGGGGGGTAGGGGGCATACCGGCGGCTTTAACAGGGCCTAGGGTGAAAGGGGGGCTAGGGCGCCCCGAGGAATAGACACACACCCCGCCAAGGCCAGGCTGCAGGGCCAGGTCGACCCACCCTCACCGGCAGGTGGACAAGCCGGGCCCCTGCCCCTCACGAGGCCTGGGAGGAGGCCTTCCCCTTGGGGCAACAGCTGGGCCATGTGTGCCAGGGACCAGGGACCCAGACACAGGGGGGAGGGGCGTCATGGGGGCCGCGGGGGAGGCAGCAGAGAGGGCAGCAGAGTGCTGAGCGCCGGGCAGCCCAGACGGCTCCCACTCACAGGGGCCCGGGCCCTGCTCTGTTCCCACCCAGGAAATTGGAGACCTGCTGCAGAGCCGCGGCCACGAGTGGGGCGTGACCACGGGCAGGAAGAGGCGCTGCGGCTGGTTAGACCTCATGATCCTGAGATATGCCCACATGATCAACGGATTCACCGCGTAAGCGCCCGCCCGCTGCCCGCCCCCCCGGGCTGATGCCCTGGCACCTCGGGCATGGGCTCAGGGCCTCGGGCTCCCCACACAGTGATGTCACCCAGGGCAGGCCCTCCCACAGGGCGGGGCCACAGTGAGGGTGACATGGAGGCCAGTGCAGGGCCCTCCGAGCCAGTTCTGCAGCCTGGCACTGCGACCACTCCTGAGTGCAGGCAGGGAAGGCCGCGGTGGCGGCCTGGCACCTGTGAGAGGTGAACATGATTCCTCCGGAGCCCGGCTGGGCGTGAGCCCAGAGCAGAGGGCCTGCACTTGAACCGAGGGCCCACCGCCCTGCTGAGTGGACCTGGCCCAGGCTGGCCCAACCTGCCGTCCAACCTCAGTTCTTGGCGCAGGACAGGGGCTGCAGGGACGGGAGGGCAGACCCACCCCAGCGCCGAGCGCAGCCGAGCGCTGACCGCCGCTCCAAGAAGGCCCTGGAGCAGGGGCTGAGGCCCCATCCCACAAGCAGCACCTCCCGCAAACCATCAGGGCACACAAGAAGGGTGCCCACAGACCCCTGCCTACGGGAACGCTGCCCAGACCAGCAGAGCTGCAGCCGTGGGGCAGAGCCCGGGTTGGGCCTGGAGACCGTCCGTGGTGGGGCGGGGGGTCTGGGGCCAGCCCGCTCTGGAGCCCCAGTCCACGTGGCTGTAAACAGGAGGGTGACCCCGAGGGTACCAGGAGTGGGAGCCCCCCCCCCGCACGTTAGTGGGAAGGGCTGAAGGGGCGCCCCCCGCCTGAGTGCTCCTGAGACTGACCAGGCAGCCCACTGCCCTTGGTGACAGGCATAGTTCTGGTGACTCGGACCCTCTCCGGAGGAAGGCGGGCCTTTGGGCAGACAGGGGACGTGCTGCGTCTTCCTCAGAGGGACGGGCCAGGGTTCAAGGCACTCGGCGTCGCAGGGAAAGAGTGCTTTTACCAAAACCGTGTGGCACACAAATGAACCACAGCCACACGCGGTGCATGGAGAGCCGTCCACCAGCGGGAGCCACAGGGACGAATTGGCTGAGGACACGGTGTCCCGGCCTTCGGTCCTCGAGAGCAGAATGGAGAGATGCAGCCGCAGGCGACCCCAGGCCAGGGGTGCCACGCGGGGAGCGGAAGGGAGCGGGACGAGACACACGAAGCCCCGTGGCCCGCGCTGGGCGGGGAGACCCGCGGTGTGGACGCCGTCGTGGGCACCGGCACGCTCACTCGGCCGCGGGGTCTCCTCGGGGCAGAGGGGCGTGAACAGGCCTGAGGGTCGCCTCTGAAACCCTAAACCCGGGTACAAGGAGGGCAGGAGGGGCAAAGCCGAGGGAGCCGGACGGCAGCTGGGCTCGGGGCCTGGCTGCCCGTGGTCTCTGCGGTTCTCCTTTCCTTTCCTTCTCCCGCCAAACGGAGGAGAAGCGAGGGGTGGACCCCACACGGGGAAACGGCCCGCGGTGACCGCGGCTCGGCCTCTCTCCGGTTTGGGGCAGGCTGGCCTTGACGAAGCTGGACATCCTGGACACCCTGGATGAGATTAAAGTCGGCGTCTCGTACAAGCTGAGCGGGAAGCGGATCCCCTACTTCCCAGGTGCGTGGGGCCCTCCTGGCCCCGGGCCCTCGCGCTGGACCCGTGGCTTCCGGGCCCGGGGTCCGCATGGCGAAGACGCAGAGGGGCCCGGCCTCCGGGCGGCTGCGAGGTGTCCGTGGTTTGGGGAGAGTCAGAGGGGCTCGGAGGGAACCAGGCCGGGACCCTAGGGGGCCCTCAGGCACCTGAGAGGGTCAAGGCCCACCTCCCAAGAGCGCTGGGGCCTCAGCTGAAACGGCAGGCAGACGCGGGCACACGGGAGGGTGATACTCGACCAAAGGAAACTCGTTCTGGTTGGACTCTTGTGAGGCCAACGGGCGTCTCCGCCGCCAAGCCAGCATCCCTTCTCTTCAAAGGTTTTCCTGGGACTTCCCATCGTGCCTCAGCGGGTTAAGAACCCCACACTGTGTCCCTGAGGAGGAGGGTCCGATCCCTGGCCTCACTCAGTGGGTTAGGGATCCAGCAGTGCCGTGAGCTGTGGTGTAGGTCACAGACGAGGTTCGGATCCTGCGTTGCTGTGGCTGTGGCGTAGGCCGGCAGCTGTAGCTCCGATTCGACCCCTAACCTGGGAACCTCCATGTGCCATGGGTACTGCCTTACCAAAAAAAAAAAAAAAAAAATTTTCCTGGATCTCACAGCTACTTGTGCATCTGCACGGGGGTCACACTCTGACACCGCCCCCCACCCCACAGCTGTAGTGGATCTGCCCCCTCCCCGCTCGGCACCCAAGTGCACACCGCCAGCTGGGGGTGCCCTGCCCGGGCAGGTCTCAGCCAGCGTCCCTAAGCTGGCGTGTGCTGTGACTCCAGGAGCCTCTAACTCGAAGCATGTCCAGGGCCCTTGCAGGGGACGGCTCACTCTAGCCTCTTCTGACAATGAGGGGTGGCTGACCAGCCAAGTGGGGTCCCTGCCCCGGGAGGGGGCACAGGTTCTTCGGGATCTCTAGCCCTTCAGGGTCTGAGACCCCGTGGAGTTTCCCAGCGGGGTCACCTGAGGACGTTCCAGCAGCGCTTTGTGAATCTGTGTCCAGAGGGGCCTGTCCCCGGGTGGAAGGGGCGCGGTTACGGTCCAAAACTGGCTTCCCACTGCAGAGCAAGCAGACGGGGGTGGGCAGTCCGGGGCCTGTGGCCAAGCTCACATGGGATGGTTCGACCCCCGCCCCGTGTCCGCAGCCAACCAGGAGATTCTGCAGAAGGTGGAGGTGGAGTACGAAACGCTCCCGGGCTGGAAAACGGACACCACGGGCGCCAGGAAGTGGGAGGACCTCCCCCCCCAGGCCCAGAGCTACATCCGGTTCGTGGAGAACCACGTGGGAGTGGCAGGTGGGTGCCCTGCCGCCCCGCCCCCCCTGCCCCCCTGCGCCCCCCGCCCTGGGCTGAACCGCCTTGCCCTTCTCTTTCAGTGAAATGGGTTGGCGTCGGCAAATCCAGAGATTCGATGATCCAGCTATTTTAGACAGAGACGGAGCTGAGCCCAGCAGGCCACGGCGGGTCCCTGTGCACACAAACAGCCACAATCGTGTTCTCTCCTCGGCCGTAAACAAAGAGAAATGAAAACTATTTTCTGTATTTTTATATTTCTCTTTAAGCCTTCAGCTTAACGCACTGATTTCTACAGTGACTTTAAAGCCAGCATTGTGTCCATTTCAAAAAACCCTGCTGAGTCAAAGGAGCCGCGGGGCTCAAAACAGAGACTTCCTGGCACATGAATCGTCACGCGGTTGGTTGTCTGTCCAGTTGGAGCTGTTTGATAATAAACGAATCCAACAGCCGCTGAACAGCTGGGATCCGTGCATGTTCCGTTCTGACTGTGGTGGTGTCGTTTTGACTTTTAAACACTGAGAGGTGCCCCCGAGGCTTTGCCACATCCGTAGTGAGATTTTTGGTGTCCTGAAGCCAAGCCTTCTGTTTGTTCGGGCAGCAAAAGGAAACCAGCCTGGCGAAGAGAGACCCAGCCGGCAAACATGTTTTCCAAAACCAAGCGTTTCAACGCCATCGGCTTGAGAGCCCCAAGCCCCTCCCCGCAGGCAGCCCCCTCCCCGGCAGTGGCAGGACCCCTCGCCCTCCTCCCTCCAAGTCCCCAGGACTGAGAAGCCCCTTCCTAACTGGCCCAGGCCGCCCGGAGCCTGCTGGGTGGGGTCTCTGTTCCAACGGAAGCCGAGTGGCCTCCTTAAACAGCTCTTCCGAGTCTGGGGTAAGTTTAGAAAAATAACTGGCCTCTGGGTATCATTTCCGAGAGGGAAGGAGCTGTACTAACAGAGAGACCCGGACTCCGCCAGCCTTACTAGCTTCGTAGAGCTGATGATGTCAGCCGGGTTCTGAAATCTGGCCAGTGCCACCTTGGACGCCACCTCGGAAGAGGGTGCCATCTCGCTGGCTCACACCAGAGAATCCCAAACTCACACGCCAGCGCATTGCGTGGCCTGGCCAGATGCTGACGCTCCTGTGACCTGACCTGCTAGCACGCTTCCCAAGTGCCGAGTTTGAAAGCCGAAAGCTGGCAGGAGAACCGATGGGGTCCAGCCTCCGCGGGCAGCTTGGCGAGAGGCAAGAAGCACCAGCCAGAACGGAGCTTCGGGTTTTCCGAGAATTATTTCCTTCACGACAGAGCAAGAGGGATGAAACGAGAGAGACCTGACCCAGGGAGCTTTTGGAGAAAGCAGGGCCATGTGGTCCCCAGGTGTCTCTCGGCGACAGAGAGGTGCGACGTGGGGCGCTCAGCGGAGCAGGCATTTTCCAAAAGAAAGAGAAATCGTATCGTTCTGCCTCAAAAGCTGCACACCCGGCATTGCAAGGTCCAGCTGCAGCGGGAATCAGAAAGCGGCAAAGACAACGCCTGCGTTTTGCGCGGTGGCTGCTTCACTCCCGCCTTGAGCCCAGGCTGCCTTTCCCTTCCGTCTCTGGAGCAGGTCTGGAGCCCTGGCCGTGTCCCTGAGCATCTGCGGACGTTTTACGGGATGAACAGACACCACGTTGGAGGGGAACTGATCCTTCTCCGGCCCCAGCCTTGGCACTCTCGGGTGGCCCAGGGCCAGGAGGCTCTGCCCGCTGGGCTGGGTCAGGGCAGACAGCCCCCCTTTCTCTCAGTCATTGGAATAAGATGCTCTTTCTGTTGCTCCAAGAACCCGGCCACAGTGTGGACGAGCTCACAGCGGTCTCAGTTCAGTTCACGGGTGGAGGAAGGGCAAGTGCTTTGCCGGACCCTTCGGAAAAGCTGCTCGTCTCCTTAGAAGGTGCACATGCACCTGCCTCCCTCGGGGCCGTTTCCATCCCACAGCCGATGACTACAAACGTCCAGGAACAGCCTCCATGAGACTGTTCCGAGCAACTGCTTCACTGCAGCCGACACCTGCCGCGCCCCCACCCCCCACGGTGTCCACTGACACGTGATCGAGCTGTGGCCCCTCCACACGCAGATGCCCCCAAGGAGCCACTGAGAGCGCAAGACCCGGGCCGCTCTCAAGGTCAGCCTGCTGAGGGACAGAGCCGCACGAAGGCACACGTGCAGAAGGAGCCCGAGCACATGAGGTTCTGGGACAGCAAGGCAACCCCGTGGGGACAAAAGCGGAGCCACGGCTGCGTGTGCCTGGGGAGGGAAGGGCAACTGCGACGCCATCTTAACAGAGTGGCTCCCTCGCTCAGGGCGCTCTCCCTTCGTCCCTCTTGCTGTGTCGTGGAAGGAAATAACCTGCCCTCTGGGCGAGAATACATACACCTGCACCGTGGGTGAACGACTCCCCAGTCATAAACTACTCACAGTGGTACAACCCCAGGACACGACTGGGGAACAGCCGAGACGGCGAGGACTCGAGAGCCTGGGACTCTGAAGCAGCTTTGGTTAAACATTTTAATAAATACGTTTCCTGCTGGCTCTATCCTCTGTGCATTTGTTGGAGGGGAAAGAGGACTCCTTTCGTTCTTTCTGTCTTTCTGGTCTTTTTAGGGCCACACCCACGGCATATGGAAGTTCCCAGGCTAGGGGTCCAATCGGAGCTACAGCCGCCGGCCTACACCACAGCCACAACAACTCCGGATGCCACTGAGCGAGACCAGGGAGCAAATCCTCATCCTCATGGAGACTCGGCAGATTTGTTTCCGCAGCGCCATGACGGGAACTCCTCTTATTCACTTTTAGAATGCCCAATTTTGTGGTTCCTGCTGTGGCACAGTGGGATTGGTGGCGTCTCTGGAGTGCTGGGATGCAGGTGTGATTCCCAGCCGGGCACAGGGGGTAGGTCAAAGCTGTGGCTCAGACTCAACCACTGGCCCAGGAACTCCATATGCTAAGGGGTGGCAAAATAAATAAATAAAATAAAAAGAGAGAAGAAAAGGAAAAAAAGGAGAACACCCAACTTTCCAAGGTCAAATTAGGCCATTCTGCGAATGTTTTGCATGAGTTCGGTTCTGGCCAGCCAGCGTTCCTGGGGTGTCCCCGGCCCCAAGCAAGGCGGGGCTCCATACTTGGCTTTCACAGCCCCCCACACTTCCCCTTTGGTGCTATTTGTCCCACCAGAGGGAAGGGACCCTGCTGGCCCTGATCAACACCACCCCCAGAGGCCTGGCACCCAGCTTGGCACGTATCATGGGCTGAATCACGTCCCTAAAACTTACATGAAGTCTCGACTTCCAGGACCTCAGACTGACTGCACTGGGAGAAGGGGTCTTTACAAAGGCCATCAGGTCAAAACCAGGCGCCTAGGGTGGTCCTAGTCTAGCTTCACTGGCATCCATATAAGAAGAGACGAGGACACAGACACACACAGAAGGCAGGCCACGTGAGCACACGAGGAGGTGGCAGCTGTCTGCCAGCCAAGGAGAGAGGCCTCGGAGAATCCAACCCCACAGATGCCTGCTTCTTGGATTTCCAGTCTCTAGGACGCTAAGAGAATAAATAGCTGTTGTTTAAGCTACCCCATCTGACTACTTCAGCTGAGGACTTTGGCAGCTTCAGAAAACTAATCCAACACTTCATGAGCCCTCGACAAAAATTTCTTAAATTAACATTAGGTTGAAACATAAGAACTGACCAGGCTCCCTCCTTTTTTTCTCTTTTGGTTGCCCCTCGGCATATGGATTTCCTGGGCCAAGGATCAGATCAGAGCCACAGTTGCAACCTACTGGGCAGTGCCAGCCAGGGATGGACCTGCACCACAACAGAAACTCCAAGCTTCTCTCTCTCTCCCTCTCTCTTTTTTTTTTTTCCAGGGCTGCACCTGCAGCATAAGGAAGTTCCCTGGCTAGGGGTCCAATCAGAGCTACAGCTGGCAACCTACACCACAGCCACAGCAACGCCAGCTCCAAGCCTCGCCTGCCACCTACACCACACCTCACGGCAAGGCAGGATCCTTAACCCACTGATAGAGGCTAGAGATTGAACGCACATCTTCCTGGATACTAGTCAGGTTCTTAGCCCACTGAGCCAGGAGGGGATCGCCACCAAGGTTCTCTTTTAATCACAATGTTTTGCATTTATTTATTGTATCTTAAAAGAGCTTTAAGGCAGTTTCAAATCTAAAGGTGAAGTTTTTTAAACATTGTGATGATCATTATACGACTACAGATGTGATAAATTCATTGAGTAGTAAAAAAAAATAAATAAATAAAATTCCCAAGACATGTAAGATTAAAAACAACACTCCGGGGAGTTTCATCTATTTCCCGTATACAACAAACCAAGCGTCTGTTCGGGTGCAACTGACTGTAGAATCCTTACGAGAGCAGCGCACAGTCTGGCCGGCCACGCCGCAAGGAAAACACGTCTTAAGCCCCCCTCCGTCAGCCGGTCTCCCCGGACCCAGGCAGAGGCAGCGAGGACCACGTGATCAGAGACTGGTCCCGCCCCATTCCCCGCGGGGAGGGTTCCAGGCTGTGACGTAGAGTCACGTGGACGTGGCGTCACGTGGGACTCGGCCTGTAAGGCTCGGCCACGTCACCGGAAATCCAGGCCACAGGGGAGCTGGCCGGTCGAGGGCTGAGTGGGTGGCTGGCCCGCCGAGGCGGAGCTGGGCTCGGGTCGTGGCCAGGCCGGAGCCCGATGACTCGGCTGTATAAAGGCACCTTCGTGCGGCAGAGGGCACCTGCCTGCCCCGCAGGGGAAAGTACGGCCCGTAAGGCGGCCCCTGAAGTGTGCCCTGGGCGTTCAGGCCTCACTCTGCACTTCTTGAAGGCGGGGAATTCCTCCAAATTGAAGAAAAGTGGCTCATCCTCGAACTTTGAGTGATTTATGCGAGGACGTATAAGAGCTTCCGGAACTGTTTGGGGAGCAACAACAAAGAAAACCCAGCACGCCCGCCCTTACGCGCAGCCTCATACGAGTCCCACCCCCATCTCGCCTCCGACCTATTGCAGGCCGCGCCTAACGCGAGTCCCGCCCCCGGCGCGCCCACTGCGACCCTTGACCTCTGCTGGACTTTCCCGCGCCGCCGAGTCCCGCCTCCCGGCGCACGAGCCCCGCCCCGCCCTCGCTCCCGGCCTATCCCGCGTCGCGCCGCGCACGAGCCCCGCCCCGCCCTCGCTCCCGGCCTATCCCGCGTCGCGCCGCGCACGAGCCCCGCCCCCGCCCCCCGCGGGGGTTGGCGCGCGGCCGTGACGTCGCTGGCGGGCCAGGCGCGGCCGCCGAGCCGAGCCGCTCCGGGCCCGCGGCCATGCCCAAGCGGGGCTGCCGCTTCGCGGACGCGGCCCCGCTGCAGCTCAAGGTTCGTGTGGGCCAGAGGGAGCTGAGTCGCGGCGTGTGCGCCGAGCGCCTCACTCGGGAGATTTTCGGTGAGTGCCGGGTAGAGGGATTTCTCGCTGCGAAGCGGGGCCGGGGCAGGCGGGCCCCGCGGGCCGCGCCCCCTGGAGCCGGGGGTCCGGAGCTAGCTGTCCGACTGGGGTTTGGGAGCAATGAGTAGGGCGTCCTGAGTAAGCCCTTGTCCGCTACCTCCTGCCCCATGCCACCCCCACCTCCCTGAACCGCGAGGTGTCGAGTCGGGGCTGTGTCTTGTGGGGATGCCGGACTCGCGCGGTAACCAGCCCTGGTCCGACCAGCACTGAGATCCCTCAGGCGCACTTGGAGGCCGGGGAGGGGGATGTCCTGGTGGAACGAGTCCGCAGCAGTACCCATTCTAACCCCAGACGTATTTCTGGAGCGCGCCTTCTCTGCCAGGCGCTGCAGCTGCGCAGGAGACCCTGCCTCCCAGTCTAGTGGGGGGACCTACCAGAGAAGGACGTGCCGGAGGTCATCAGGGCAGCGACGGGTTGCTGCAGGACCACCTGCAGGCTGTCAGTGGTCTCATGGAGAAAGAGAGTCCTGCAGAGATAGGCAGGCGGAGAGGGAGAGGAAGGGAATTCCAGGCAGAGGGAACAGCCTTCGCGAAAACCAGGAAGCAGCAGAGTGCAGCAGGGCTCAGGGTAGCTGGACTGTCCAGGTCAGACCGGTGAGGGCAGCGAGCTCGGAGGCCTTCTCGTCTGACTCGGTCATGCCGATTTTGAGGTGCACGGGTGCTGTTGATCACCCCTCTGGGGTGGTCCATCCACCGTGGAGTTTGCTTTATCTGGTGGTTGAGGGCCCAAGGTTTGTGGCCTGAGTGTTTGTAATTGAGCGATGCTGCTGTGCTTTAGGGGTGTGGGGAAGAGCCTAGCCGGGGGAGACCCTGCTTGTCTCACTCCTGCTCCCCCAGCCTGGCCCACCGCCCCCCTCAGCAGCTGCTCTGCCTTTTTTCCTTGCACACTGGGGTTGCAAATGCAAATCCTTTCCGAGGCCACGCAGGCAATAGAAATGAGTGAAGCTGTGGGTGCTCAACTGTTATTCCCGCCCTGAACAGTCAAAAAATGTAAACACTGCAGGCAGAAGAATTAAAAGTCGATAGGGATTAAGTCAGGCTGGTTCTTGACCTTCCTTGACCACAGTGTCAGGGTTTGCAGGGGCTTGTCCCTCACAGGCCCGTGGCGGGGGGGGGGGGGGGGTTGCTGGGCTTCCCGGACATTTCCCGAGGGCAGGACCTAAGGTGGCCTGTGTGAACTCAGGGGTAGTGAATGCCAAGCCTGACCGTGGCCTCTTTATCTTGATGGACCACAGGCCTTGGGGGCAGGGGGCTGGTCTCCCCTCAATCCTCCCATCCTGCTCCAAGGGGGAGGATGCTGGGGCTGTCACCAGCCACTCAAGCTCTGTCACCCGGCAGCTCGTTTCTGTCAGTCACAGAGCGCCGCCAGCTTCTAAGCGCGCCTCCCTGGCTCTGTTGGGATACGGCAGAGAACCACAGACAACGCATTTCTGGGGCTGGCGCCTGGCATTTGACCCTGCGAAAGCCCCCAGCCCTGATGGAAAGCCACTGCTCTAGGTGCTGAGACACCACCTCAGCTCCGAGGGTGGGGCTGTCTGTCCAGGACCCACAGAGGTCTCGAAAATTCTGGAGTACTTGTCAGGAGCCCGTTGCTGCCATGTCTTTGGCCCGCAGCTCCATGGTCGGGGAAGGGGTGTGTACCAGCCGGGGCTGGGTGCTGCACAGGAACGAAGCTGGCTGCTGGGTGTGAAGGCCGAAAGGGACAGCAAGCATGTGAGGCCACCGTGTGGAAAATGAGCAGAGTGACAGGAGAGGAGCCCGGAGGGGCTTGTGGAGCCCAGAGCCTTCCTGGAGGAGGTGGCCGCTGAGCCCAGGCAGCGGGGGAAGGTGGGACCCAGCTCGCCAGGGCACAGCGTCGTCCTGGTGGCTGGATGACAGCTCAGAGGCCTGGCTGGGCGCAGCCCGCAGGACGAGGAGGCTGTGCGGGGGTGGCAACGGAGGAATGACTCCTCTTCCCCAGAGAAGACCACCCAGCTCCTCTTCCGAGGGGCCCAGGCCTACATGGACCACGCGTGGGAGGAAGGCTGTGCCACCGTTGACCTGCCAGAGTCCCCGAAGCCCGGCCCCACGGAAGCCCCTCGGGCCTCGCGGGGGCAGATGCTGATCGGGCCCGACGGCCGACTGACCAGGAGCCGAGCCCAGGCCTCCGAAGCCGGTGAGTGGGGCTGCGCAGGTGCACTTGGGACACGGCAAGGGCGTTCCCTTTACTCTCAGCACGTTTCCTACCTGGGCCGGCGGGCACCGGGTCCCGTCTAGGTGGGGAGAGGCTATTTGGGTCCCTGCGCAGCGTGGTGTGCATCCCAGGCTGTCACCTGGGTCGCTGGTTAGAAACTCCCTCACCCCCAGTCTGGGTGGCGCAGGAACCTCTGTGCTTCCCCCGAGCCGCAGAAGGGACACTGGCACCAGCCGTCGGGAGCCGTGGGGCGGGGGTCCGGGCACCGGGCGCCCTCCCTGCTGACACCGGCTGCGTGCTGTGCTCACACACCGGCTGTCCGGAGCACCTCGTGGTAGATCAGGTGCGGGAGGAGGGTCGCCTCGTCCTCAGGTGGGGAGTTGGGGGCCCCCAGCACTCTGGGTCCCTTTGGGCTGACAGGTGTTCTTCCTTGCAGAGCCGGCCGGGGCCGCGTCGGGGGCCTGCTCGTCGTGCGTGCGCGCCGCGGACGGGAAGGCGGCGTGCGGCCAGTGTGAGCGAGCCCTGTGCGGGCGCTGTGTGCACACCTGCTGCAGCTGCGGGGCCCTGGCCTGCCCCCTGTGCGCCGTCGTGGAGTGAGTGCGGGCCCCGGCGGGCTGGCGGGCGGGCCTGATGGGACCATGTGACGGCAGTAAATGCTTCCGCCAGCCGGCGCTTTTCTTGAAGGCGCCGGGACCCTTGCTGAGGCAATCCAGCCCCCGCAGCTTGCCCGCCCCGCCCCGCCCCGCCCTGCCGTGGCCTGTCCGTCCCCTTGGTGCTCTGGTGCTTTAGCGCCTCGAGTTAGGATGTCTCACCTGGCCTCTCAGTGCCGTTGGCTCACTCCTTGGTGGCTGACACCTGTCGGGTGAGGGCAGGAGACGAGCGTCTGTAATCTGAGCTCGTGTCTGCTGCAGGTGGCTGGTCCACCCTTGCTCAGGAGGTGCCGGGCGCTGGCCCGTCCAGCGTCCACTCCACTGACCGGTGTGGCTGGGCTGTGCCCTCTAAGGAAGGTTCTGCACGCTTCAAACTAATTTAGTCCCAGGGGTCTTCTGTTTTTCTACTTTTTTGAAATCAGAGCGCAGTCCGTTTACAATGTGCAGACCGAGCAAAGCGACCCAGGCCCACATGGACACGTGCTCGCTTGTCCCCAGCACGCTCGATCCCAGAAGGTTGGACACAGTTCCCTGTGCGCACAGTAGGCCCAGGCGTCTTTAAAACCAACCAGGGGGGTTCCCTGGTGGTCTGGCAGGTTAAAGATCGCGCATGGTGGCTGCCGTGGCACAGGTTCCCTCCCACCACAGGTGTGGCCACAAGATAAATGCAGAAGTAAACATCACACTAACCAGGAAGAGTTAAAAACATACCTCCCAGCTGGGGGCAGGGCAGGGTGGGTGGCGCTGGCGAGGACTGGCGACCCTGTGCCATTGGTTTGAGGATTAAGACGGCGGGTGGGTGACGAATGTGGACTCTGTTTTGTGTTCGCCAGCTTAAATCTTCTCTTCCTGCTTCCGTGTTAAGTGAGGAGGCAGGGCCTGGCCAGTGGCCTTTCTCTGGAGCAGGGCTGCCCACAGTGCCGGGCACCCCGCGGGTCCTGGCCCAGGCGCTGCTGGAGCCTCTGCATCCCAAAACCGCCTCCCTCCCCAGGGCGGGTCCTGGGGGCTTCGCTGGTCTCCTCCCTCCTCCCCAGACACCAGCCGCGCCAGGGCGGGGGCTTTGTCCCCGCTGATAAGCAGGTGACTTGCTCCAGGCCACCGCCCTGTTGGTCCCCCCGCACCCTCCACCTGCAGCCCGGGGTGGGGCTGGCAGGAGCTGGGGCCTGGACTTGGGGCCCTAAGCGCCCGGTGGCACCAGGCGCTGACTGCCCCGCAGACCTGTCTGGACGGGCGCTCCTGCCGGATCCCCCGCGTCTGCTGACTTGCGGGTCCTCGCCCTCCCTGTCCTGCTCCCCATGTGGCCCCGGGGGCGGGAAATCCTCGCCACGCCCCTCGGGGGGCAGCTTCAGGACCAGACCGCAGGCCCACAGGCGGGGCCGGGGACAGGGCTGGTTCGCGCCGCGCTCCGTGGGTGCCGAGCTTCGGCCTCTGCCTGGGCTCTCGGCACCTCCCCTCCGGTCGCGAGTCTACCCGCCTTGTGGGCCGAGGAGGTGAGGGCCGGGATCAGTGCCTCGGCACGTCACCCGGGGGCACACAAGGCGGCGCTGACACCAGCTCCCCGCCCCCTCCCCACAGCTGCAGCAACATTCAGGAGAAAGTGCTGTGCGCCAGCTGCGCCGTGTTCGAGACCTGAGGCAGGAGTGGACAGCGGCCTTGCCTGGACAGCCCCGCTGGTGTGGACGCTGGGACCCGTGTGGTGGGCGGGAGGGGGCCTTTCTAGTCCGTATTTTGTGCTCCTGACAACAGGAGTGAATAAACCGTTTATGTTTGGACGTGGGGACTCCCTGGGGCCTGCGGGGAGCAGTTGGTGAGCTCTGCCAGGTGCCACCCCATCGCCCTGCGGCCGGCAGGGGGGCCGGGGCCCCGTCCAGGCCGACCCTGAAATGCCACCAAAACACCTCGACGGGAGGTCGGGGCCCCGCCTGACCTGCCAGTCGGTTCCTTGGAGTGCTGGCTGGCTGGGCAACGGCCTTGCTCACCTGGGGGAGGTGCGGTGTATGGTCCAGGGAGGGGACGGGCCTGGAGGGAGAGTCGCAGGCCTGCCGGCTGTGCTTGGGGCCTCCCCTCCAGGCACTTGGGTCCCGGCTCCCACACCAGGGTCCCTGCAGGGCCGCCTCAGCGCAGTAGGCCCTGCCCCCTGAGGAACCCTGGGCCACAGAATAGGGCGGGAGCGGCACAGGGCTGGCCAGCTTGGAGGGTCCCTGACGCCAAAGAGGCTGGGCCCATGTGGGGCACAGGCTGCTGAGGCGGGGGTGGGAGGGTATGCGGAGTCACTGCATGTGAGCGGGGGTTGCAGGTGCATGTTCCTGAGCGAGGGCGTGGGACACTCTGGGGCCGCCTTGGCCTCGCCCCGTGAGGCCGTGGCTGGTGGGCGTCTGTGCCACTGGCACTGGACCTGGAGAGCCCACCGTTGGCCGTCCTCACGGGGGCCACCTGGCTTCCTGCAGAGGCCCTGCGCCTCCAGCAGTGTCCAGTGTCTGATCGTTAGGGAGATGTGGGTCCGTGTCACAGGAGAGGCCACCTCACACCTATCAGGACGGCTGCCGTGTAAACAGCAGCAGACCCCAGGTGCTGGCGAGGGTGTGGGGAGCTGGTGGCCTGTGCCCTGGCGGCAGGGCTGTGAGATGCCACAGCCCCGGCGGGAGGCGGTGAAGCAGTTCCTCGGAAAACTGCAGGGGGAACTCAGCGACGCCGCAGTCCCCCCGGGGTGTCCACGGCCACGCACAGCGGCGGTCCCAGTAGGGAAGGTGTGGGGACAAACCCGTGTCCTGTGGGCTGAATGGAGGGGCCCGCAGGTCTGTCTGACCTCGAGACAGCAGTCAGCGACGGCTTCCAGTGGGGTCTTTTCTTTCTTTTTCCTTCTTCTTCTTCTTCTTCTTCTTTTTTTTTTTTTTTTCTGGCTGCACCCACAGCATGTGGAAGTTCCCAGGCCAGGGATCCCGTCTGACCTGGAGCTGTGACCTTCGTCACAGCTGCAGCAACGCGGGGTCCTTACCCCCTGTGCCACCGCAGGAACCGCCTTGAAGTGATACCTGGATTCTCTGCTCAGGACTTGAACCTGGGCAGCCTGGGTGAAAGCCAGGGACGCCACCGCTAGACCAGCTGGAAGCAAGAGCAGAATCGCCCTGATTCTCGCCCCTGATGAAAACAGTGTTTCCCGGCGGCCAAGCCTGCAGACAGGTCAAAGGTTATCGTAGAGACAGTGCAGCGAGCGGGGAGAGCACGGAGAAGCGGCTTATTGTAGACACGAGCAGAGCAGGAGGACCCACCCGAAGGAGGAGTGCGGGTGTGGGCGTCCCCCCAGCGAGGCGCGCGCCAGACAGGTGACCTGAGGCGCTCAGGCGGCGCGGCTCTCCGGCCCCTGCCCTCCTCTGGCCGCTTCTCCTGTGTCTCCCACCAGACCGGGTCCAGGGCCCTTCCGGATAGGCGTGCGCGTCTTTGGGCCGAGTCGGTTCCAGAGCAGAGGGTTCTGGCGCCCCTCCCCTCCGATCCCGGGAGTCTGTGCATGTGGAGTGGGGGGAATCGCCGCCACCCCGGGAGTGGTTGACGTCGTTGCTGTCACTCCAGCAGAGCTCAGCTCCTGCCGCTACCTTCCTCCTCGAGGCGTCAAAGAGAAGCCGGGCCCAGCGGGTCCCAGCGGGTCCCAGCCCAGGGGCGCATCTACCTCCCACCTCGTGTCTGCACAGCGGAATATCATTCGGCCTAAAAAGGAAGGAGCTCCGGGCACGGGCTACAGCACGGATGGTCCTGCGGACGCCTCGCTGAGTGCAGTGGCCCAGTCACAAAGTGACAGGCCCTATGTGACTCCGCTTCCGGAGGCCCCTGGAGACAGTGGAGGGTGGGGGCCGGGAGGCCGGGGCTGGGTGTCAGCTTGTGATGAAGAGCTCCGGGTGGGAGGCACGATCACCCGGATGCACTTAGCGCAACAAAGTGGGGCTCCCGTGTGCCTCAGCCAGTTAAGAACCCAGCACAGTGTCCGTGACAGCGTGGGTTTGATCCCTGGCCTCGCTCAGTGGGTTAAGGATCCGGCGTTGCCATGAGCTGTGCTGTGTGTCGCAGATACGGCTCGGGTCTGGCGTGGCTGTGGCGTAGGCCGGAGGCTACAGCTCTGATTGGACCCCTAGCCTGGGAACCTCCCTGTGCTGTGGGTGCGGCCCTAGAAAGACAAAAACAAAAAAACAAACAAAAAAACCTACACATCACATCAAGCCATCTTAGCCCGTTTTCAGTGCACAGATCCGTGGTACTAAGCACAGCCTCTCCAGAACGTTCATCTTCCCAAACAAATTCTGTCCCCATTAAACAGTCCCTCCCCACTCCTTCCCCAGCCTCCGGCACCCACCATCCTTCTGTCTCCTGGAATCTGACTACTCCAGGGATCTCAAGTAAGTGGAATGCACTGCTTCTGTCCCTTATGATTGGCCTCTTTCCCTCGGCCTCGTGTCCTCAAGGTTCATCCATGCTGCAGCAGGTGTCAGAATGCCTTTTGTCTTTTGTTTTTTTGCCTTTTTTTAAGGGCCGCACCCACGGCACATGGGAATTCCCAGGCTAGGGGTCTAATTGGAGCTGTTGCTGCCAGCCTACACCACAGCCACAGCAACACAGGATCCAAGCCGCATCTGCAGCCTACACCACAGCTCACGGCAACACCAGATCCTTAGCCCACTGAGCGAGGCCAGGGATCGAACGGGTTTGTTGCCGTCGCGCCACGATGGGAACTCCTCCAGAATGTCCTTTCTAAGGCTGGATAGCATCCCGTCGTACGGATGGGCCACATTTTGCTGATCCATTCATTGGTCCATGGACAGTGGTGGTGCATCCACATTTTAAAGCTATTGCGAAGGATGCTGCTGTAAACACACGTGCACCGGTATCTCAAGACCTTGCTTCCAGGAGTTGCCGCTGTGGTGCAGGGGGACCAATGGCATCTCTGGAGCCCTGGGACGCGGGTTCAGTCCCTGGCCTGGCGGGGAGTTAAGCAGCCAGTTGGGTTGCCACAGTTGTGGCATAGATCTCAACTGCAGCTCGGATCTGACCCCAGGCCAGGAACTCCATATGCCTCAGGGCGGCCAAAAAGGAAAAAAGACCCTGCTTTTGGCTCTTTGGGGTGATCTGTGTACCCAGGAGCGGAACTGCTGGCTCGCGTGGCATTCTGTACTTTAATTTCGTGGGGAACCTCCATACGGTCTTCCAGAGGCTGCACCATCTCTCGTTCCTGCCAGACGTGGACAGGCTTCCAGTTTGATGCATTTTTATGTATCTGAAACCTGGGTCCAAAGTCTTGTTTGGTAGGTAACATTTGCTGTGGTTTGGGTATCCCCAAAAGCTGTGTCCTGGAGCCTGTCAAAACGGAGGTAGTGAGGGACCACCCGGCGGAGAACCAGGCTGCTCTGGATGCCCCCGGCCCCATGCTCCTTGCAGCCGCCCCACCCCAAGGCCTTAATGGTCAGAGTCAGCTGCCGCGGAGCCTGGGGAGACAGGCAGCTCTGCCCCCTCCCCCAGGCCCCGGCGCCAGGTCCGGCAAACGTCGTGCCCTATGACGGTCCCCGCGTCCTGGCCACACCTGCGAGGTTGAGTCCACCAGGGACAGGAAGCAGCAGGCTCGTGCTGGGCAGCTGGTTCCTCTCCGTGCCCACCAGGTGGCGCCCGCGGCACGTCCTGCCCTCCCGCGCCGCCAGACTCGGCGCGGGTCCTAGGGCGGGGCACCTGGGTACCCCCAGGTTGGCTGTGAGCCCCCCCCCTTCCCCCCGCAGGTTGCTTTTTCGGACCTCCTCAGGTCCCAGGGCCTGGCGGTGGCCCTGTCTCGACCTTGGCCGGCTCTGGGCCCTTCAGGGTCCCGGTCCTTCCCCGTGACCAGGGTCTGCTGGAAGGACAGGGCTGGTGCGCAGGTGGCCGTGCAGTCTGGGTGGCCGCCTCGGGGCGTGGGGCTGGGGCGAAGCCACCGAGTCCTGCCAGAGCTGCGTGGGGGAACACCTATCCTCGTAGGCTGCCCTCGGGACCGCGAGGCAGGAAGGACAGGGCGCTCCACACCAGTGGGCTGGCCACCCAACTAAACAAGCCACGGAGTTGAAAAGCAAGTTTTATTGAGGAATTTGGAGGGAAAGTCTCATAATAGTAAAAATACTAAAGTTGAATATAAAAAACCGCCGTGGTGCAGCGTAGCGTCTGGCCGGAGGGCGGAGCGATGGCCCCTGCAAAGGGCGTGGGGCGGGGCCGCGGCGACAGCAGGAGGGTGAAGCTTCTATGAGGACAAATGCTAACCAGGGGAGCCATCGGATGGGATGGTCCCAACGGGCAGGGGCAGAGGGGGAGCTTCCTTCTGAGATGAAGCCCCCAGGACGCGCGTGAACAGAGCAGGATCTCGCCCGGCCCAGCCCCACGCAGGGGCCAACCGCCTCCAGCCCCGGCGAGGCCCCGGCCGGCGCTCCTCGCCCGGCTTGCTTCCGGGCCGAGGCGGTGCGGCCGGGACCGCGGGCGAGGCCCACCCGGGCCCGAGAGCGCGCGGCGCGTGGCCGCGTCTGGAGAACCGGATGAATAAATTAGGAAAAACTGCAGGGCGTTTTCCTCCCGGCCTGGCTGGCGGCTGGGGAGGCGGCCCGGGCCGGGCGGGCAGCCCCGGCTACAGCGGCCACAGCGCGAGCCGCGCATCCCTGGTGGGAGGAGCAGCCCGGTGCGGCCCAAACGCGTCCAGAAACAAAACCCATTAAATACAGGAGGCCCGAGCGCGGCTTCCCGCCTCCCTTCGAAGCCGTCGTCCGGAGAGCGCGCCCGGCTGGCCGCCTCAGGCCGTGCCGCTGGCCGAGTAGGAGAACTGGGGGAAGTGAGGCCTCCGCTCGCTGTCCACGCCCTCCATGCTGTCGTCTGCGGGCACGCGCGGGGCGGCTCAGAGCCCGGGCACCAGCGAGACCCCAGCGCCCGGCAGGCTCGCCTCCTCACCCCGCGAGGCCCTCCTGCCGCGGCCGCCACCCCCCAAAGGCAGCCTTGCCCAGGGCCGCTGGACGGGGCCGGCCTCCCGCCGAGGGCAGCGCCCAGGGATGGTGCGCGCGCGGGGGAGCGGAGGGGACGGCGCGGCCCTCACCTTGGTCGGGCGGCGTGATGGTGATCATCTGCGCCGTGAACTCCTCGTCGAAATACCTAGTGTCCGTCTCGGACGTGACCTGAGGCTTGAACGGTGGGCTGAGCTGCGGAAAGGGGGGCTGGGTTACAGACCCGGACGCGCCCGGACCACGGCCCCCAGGGAGCTGTGCCCCTGGCTTGGGAAACGACTCCTGTCTCCCAGGGGACGGTGTCCAGGCAGCCGTCCCCACCCACAGGCAGAGTTCTGGAAGGAGACCTGCACAGGAGGGGACCCACCTAGGGCCTAGGTGGGTGCCCCCTCAACCAAGAGCCCGCAAGCAGTGGCACGGCGCCCCTGCAGGTGGAAGGAGGCAGTGCAGCCCAGCTCCGAGGACCCCACCCCCGGGGCAGAAGGGGCCCTGGCCACTTTTCTCTTTCTCCAGCGCTCCTATTTTCCTTTCCGGGTGTCTCAGACACCGCCGGCAGGCCCAGGCAGCAGAGGCTAATGCCAGACAAGGGGAGGGCAGGGCTCGGGGACCCACTGCCACCTGGGAGGGGGCCCCGGGAGCAGCCGGCCACTGCCCCCTGCCCAGGGCCTGTGCCAACCCCACCAGGTGCCCTGGGGAGGGAGGGGTATGCGATGCCCAAGCCCCACCCAGGAGATGCGGATGGGGCCCCGCCCTCCCCTGCCCGCTTCCCCTGGCGGGGGGGGGCCTGGTCCTTCAGGGGTCCACCTGAGGGAGTCTGGTGCCTCACTCGCAGCTCCCGGGTAGCAGAGTGGCCCTGAGCGTCGGCCACAGGGAGGACTCCCCACGACGCAGAACGAGAGGCCAAGTGTAAGGGGCCAGGCAGGGGGAGAAGCAAGCGCCCCACCCCACCCCACCCCCACCAGGGCCCTGGCCTGGGGGTGGGGCTGCCCTGGGAACTAGCAGGAACCAGCAGGGTGGGCACTGCAGCCCCCAGAGGGCAGGCCCCTGGCCTGGAGTTGAGCAGGGTGGGGCGCCCGTCTCTCAGGGGCAGAGGCCCAGCCGGCTGCGTGTGGCCTGCAGGCGAGGGAGACTGGAAATGGGGGCGAGGTGTGCTTGTGACAGGACACCAACGAGCCCGGGGACATCCCCCTCCCGCCCCCAGCCTGCTGGGCCAGGGCCTGGGGCTCCCGAGTCCCTCAGAGGCAACAGGCAGAGGCACATGTTTAGGAAGCAGCTGCCTCGCTCCTCAGGGGCCTCCTCACGTGTGGGTGAGCAGGTGTGTGTGTGCAGGTGTGTGAGCAGGTGTGAGCCTGTGTGTGTGCAGGTGTAGGGTGTGTGAGAACAGGTGTGCCAGCAGGGAAGGGGGTGGGGGTGTGAGCAGGTGTGTGAGTGGATGTGTGTGTGAGCGTGTGTGCGCAGGTGTGCCACCGTGTGGGGGTGGGGGTGAGAGCCTGAGTAAGGGTGTGGCTGGTGGGGGGGGCCGGCCCACAGGCCCCCACGCACCTTCTTCTCGTACACGTCCTGCCACACGATGCTGGCGAAGAAACGGTGCTGCATGATCTCCTTGGCGTCCTCGGAGCCCCCGCCGAGCCTGGGGGAGACGAGGCCATGGTGACGGGGGCTGCCTCCTGCCCGGCCCAGGGCTCGGCCCTTCCCCCACGAGGTCTCGGGCAGCGGGGGGACAGGCAGCCTCCCTGGGGGCCCCGGGGCTGAGCCCCGCGGCTGGAGGGGGCGCCCACCGCTGCTTGGGGTCCTTCTTGAGCAGCCCTGAGAGCAGGGACTTGGCCTCGGGGCTGAGCGTGCGCGGGAAGCGGATCTCCTCCATGAGGATGAGCTCGAAGAGCTTCTCGTGGTCCTGGTTGTAGAAGGGCAGGCGGCCGCACATCATCTCGTACATGACCACGCCCAGCCCCCACCAGTCCACCGCCCGGCCGTAGTCGTTGTCCTCCAGCACCTGGGGACATGGGCGCGGGCTCGTGGGGCGCTCAGGCCACAGGGACGGGACGGGGCGGGGCGGGACGGGGCGGGGGGGGGGGGCGGGGGACCCGGAAGCACACGGACGCACCTCGGGGGCCAGGTACTCGGGCGTCCCACAGAAGGTCTTCATGGTGGCGCCGTCCTTGATGCCCTCCTTGCAGAGCCCGAAGTCGGTGATCTTGATGTGCCCGTCCTTGTCCAGCATGAGGTTCTCCAGCTGCGCGAGACGGCCTCGGGGTCAGCCTGCTCCGCGACCCCGGCCCTGGGTCCCCGGCACGCGAGTGGCCGGCGGCCTGGGGGCGGGGTCAGCAAGGCCCCGCCCCGGCCCCGCCCCCCCGCGGTCCCGGCACGCCCGCGGCGGCGGCGGCGGCGGCCTGGGGGGAGGAGTGTCGGGCCGGCCCCGCCCCCGGCCCCGCCCACCTTGAGGTCCCGATACACCACGTTCTTCTCCGAGTGCAGGTAGTCCAAGGCCGACACGATCTCGGCGCCGTAGAAGCGGGCCCGATCCTCGGGGAACACCCGCTCCCGGGACAGGTGGAAGAAGAGCTGCGGACGGACCGGAACTCAGAGGGGACCGGAACTCAGAGGGGCGGGCGGCCACCGCGGCGGGCATCGCGCGCTGGGGCCAGGCCCTACCTCGCCGCCGTTGGCGTACTCCATGACGAAGCACAGGCGGTCGTGGGTCTGGAAGGAGTACTTCAGGGCCTGTAGGGGAAGCAGCGCTGGAACGCGGCCCAGAGCCGCGCGGGGACGCCGGCTGCCCCACGTGGGCCGGCCGGGATCTCGGCAGCTGGCCTGTCCCCTGCAGGGCAGGCCCGGCCGCCTGGCACCTCAAGCCCAAACAAAGGCCCCCGCTGAGCGAGCGCCTCCCTGGCAGAACGCGGCCGCGAGCGGCCAGCCGGCCGCAGACCTCGGGCCTCGGGCCCCTCCCCGGAGCTCGGCCCCCACCCCCACCCCCGGGACCCAGCGCGGTTTCTGCAGGACAGGGCGGCGCGCGGCTGGCGCGTGGACCCACCGAGGGGCGGAGGGCGTGACAAAGCCTGGCCTCCTCCTCACCCTCCTCCAGCCAGACGGGGGCAAAGGGCGGCATGAAGCAAAGGAGACAAAGCCACAGTAATGAGCGGGTCTGGCCGGCTCTCAAAAACGCCTGCCGTTTCTCAGGAGAGAACATCCTTTGAGAGGCGAAATCGCCAGAAGCAGGACCGCTTCTCTGCTCTGCCGCTGCTCTGGATCAGGCCCTGCCCCGGCGCGAGGACATGGTGCCGAGCAGAGGGGACAGGCCCGCGGTGGTCCCAGGGACACGTCGTCCACCCCCCGAGTCCTGACCGCCCTCTCCCCGGCTTCCAGGAGCAGCTTCCAGGAGCAGACAATTCTGGCTCCTTCCCTGCTGCCCCCAAAGGCTGTGGGTTTTCCATGCACCCCCCAGAGCTGAGGAAGCCCGGGAAAGGCCCTGAGGAAGGGTGCGCCTGGGGCTGTGGCCTCCCAGGATCCTGGCGAGGAGGCGGAGGGAGGCCAGACCCGCTGCCCACCAGCACAGCCCCCCTGGCCCGGCACCGGGCACGTCCGCCCACACCTCCCGGAGGCCGGCTGAGGTCTGACGGGCTGGCGTGAGGGACGGCCGGACCCCAGCACCGTGCGGGCGCCCCGGGCAGGGGGACTCACCGTCAGGAACGGGTGCCGAGAGTTCTGGAGGACGCGGTTCTCCGTGAGCGTGTGGGCGACCTCGTCCTGGGAGACAGGGCCCCGTGAGCCGCCCGCGCCCCGGCCCCGCCCGCCCGCCCCACCCCCCCGCCGGCCCCGGGCCGCCCCCACCTTGGCCACGATGACCTCCTTCTTCAGGATCTTCATGGCGTAGTAGCGGCCCGTGGCCTTCTCCTTCACCAGGATCACCTTCCCGAAGGTGCCCTTGCCCAGCAGCTTCAGGTACTCGAACTCGTTCATGGTCTGCGGGCGGCAGGCAGGCGCCGGGGTCGGGGGGCGGCAGGGGGCTGCTGGCCGCCCGAGAGCGGTGAGGTCGACAGAGGCCTCGGGGCTGAACACAGCCGGGGGGGCTCAGGATGTCCACGGGGTCCAGGGGGCGGCGGGAGCGGCGGCCGGCACCTGGGCCTCCTGGAATCCAGCGCCTCTTCCTCGCTTCTCTCTTTTTAAATTCTACTGGCCTCTCCCGTGGCATGTGGCCGTTCCTGACCCAAGCCACTGCGGTGACAACGCCTGACCCTTAACCCCCTGTGCCACAAGGAAACCCCTCTCCCTCGCTTCTGACCCGGCGCTCTGGGCGGTCGGGACCCGAGGGCCAAGGTTCTCCTGGGCCACCTGTGGGGACCTGTGACCACAGAGCCCTGGGAGCAGGGGCGGGGCCTCACCACGCGGTGTTTGGGCTTAGCCAGGGACACCTCCATCTCCTCGGCCCCGGAGCTCTCGCTGGGCGAGCCCGACCGGAAGTCCATCATCTCTTCCTCCTGCCGCTTGAGCCCGTCGGCCACCGTCTGGATGGCGGTCGTCCACTCCTCCCTGCAGGGCGGTCGGTGAGGCCCCAGCCCCGCCCGGCCCGGGCCTCCCCGCCTCGGGAGCCCCAGCCCAGGGCCCCCCACGGAGACCCAGGGACACGGCCCGCCGCCGACGGAGGCCGGGCCCGCAGGGGCTGCAAGGGGCCGGGAGCGGTGGGGAGGGCGCGCCTACCGCTCCTCGGGCGTCTCCACGTGGAACGTTCGCTCGATGACGGTCGTCCACTGCAGGCAGCGGATGATGAAGGTGTTGGGCCGCGGCCGCTCCGTCTTCATCAGCTGGCATTCTGGTGGGGGCAGCGGCCATGTCCATCCGCACCGCCCCCCCGCCCCCGCAGCTGGGACCCTGCTCGGAGCTCGGAGGCGCCCGGTGGGGGGGTGGGAGGGGCCTCTGGGGCGCCCTCCTTCAGTCTCCCAACAACTCCCCGCCCCCTCCGCCGGCCAGGCCACCGCCCTCAGCCCCCCCCCCCGAAGGCGAGGCGTTTGGGGCCCTGGGGAGGGGCCCGCAGGGCAGAGGCACCCGCGTGGGCAGGAGCCGGCCCCCGTTCTCCCCCGCACACGAGGACAGCGGCCCGGCCGCCCCCTCTCAGGTGCGAGGCCAGTCCCACGCGGAGGCTGGAGGCGACTCACCCTCGGAGAGGCCGCCTGTCCTCCCTGGAGGCCGCCGGGGCTGTCTCCCCCCACCCCTCTGCGGCCCACACCCCGGAGGCACACGCGGCTTAACAGGAGCCGTGCTAACAGGAGCGCGGGCACACCTGCAGCCCGGGACCTGGGGGCGCCCCAGGCCTGGAGAGGAGCCGATGCTGGCCCAGCCCGCGCGAGGCGGAGGGGGCCGTGGGGCCCGCGCAGGGGCCTGACATTCCAGCGTCCAGGCCCTGGCAACCGTGAGGGGCCCCGGGCAGGCTCTGCCGAGAGCTCAAGGGAGCGAGGAATGGTCTGCCAGGCCTGGGGGCCGCGAGGGGGGCTGGCGCCCAGCCTTGTGGGCAGGGGACGGAGGAAGCTGTGTGGCCGGCTTTCTGGGTTCCCCTCCCCAACGTGCTCAGCCCACTGGAGCCCACCAGCCGCTCCCAGGACAAGGCGCCTGACACCCACCCCACCCCACCCCAGGGCCGATTTCTCCTCCCCACCAGGAAGAGCTCCTGGTGTAGAGGCCCCACACAGCCGCCTCCCCCTCCCGCCAGCTCTGCTCCTGGTTCAAGGCCCCAGCCCCGCCCAGCACCAAGAAAGCCCCTCTGGCTGGTGCCCCCACCCATGACCCCTGAGAGTCCCCACTCCCCGGCATTCACCCTGGAAATCGCTCCCAAGGGGCCTCTTTTGCCCAGTAAGGCAGCACCCCACATAGCCAAGCCTCCTTCCTGGGGGGCTCCCATGGGCCCCGAGGCGGCTGGGGGCAGGTATCTGCCTCCATGACCTCCCCTCACCCGGTCCCTACTCTACCCGCCGCTTTGCTGAGACTTAAGGAGCCGGGTGGGGGCGGGGGTGGGAGCGCTCAGGGCCCAGAGGAATGGGGCCTTGGTAAAGCACCCCCAGAAGCAGCCCCCCAGGCTGGGGCCTCGGAGGGCAGGGCCTCTGCTCCTCCCATTAGGCGCCCTGGAGTGGGGTATGCTGGCTGTGCCCCTGCGCCAGGACGGGCTCCCGTACCAGGACGGCCCTACCTCTGGGGGCCCGAAAGCTGGGAGTCCGTCAGCTTGGGGACAGGCCCCTCTGAAACCCTGGACCAGAACCTAGTGGGATGGGGGAGCTGGAGGACCCCGGGCTCCCAGGGCACCTGGCCCAGGGAGCAGAGCCAGCCGCCAGGTGGGGACACCTGAGGAGGCGCCTGGGGCAGAGCCAAGGCAGTGCTCTGCCCTTCCGACCACACCCGGCACCCCCTCTGGGCTCACAGCCTGGGCCAGCCCCGGGCAGCGCCCCCCTGTGGGGCTCCAGGACTGGGTCCCCCCCTGCGGGCACAGGACAAGGCCGCAGCAGCCCTGGGTCAGCTCAGCAGGTCTGAGACGCCCGGCCCCGGCTGTGCGCAGAGCCCACGCGCCGCCACGGGGGTGGGGGGCCGGGGCCTCTGAGAACCTGCGCCGGGGAGTGGGAAGCCGGCCGCCGCCCGCCCCCCCCCCCACCCCCCGTCCTGCGGCCCCAGGGCCCCAGGGCCATCGCGGGCAGAGCCCCGCCAGCTCTGCCGCTGCCGGGTGCCGCGGGCCCCGGCCCCGGCCCCGGGTGGCGAGGGGCCCCCACTCACGCGCCACGGAGAAGTTGTTGAGGGGCGACTCGCGCTGCTCCAGGTCCTGCGGCCGCTCCTTGTAGCCGATGAAGGTGCCATCGTTCTTGAGGAGGAAGTACCGCGGCCGCCACGTCTTGATGTACTCGCCTGCGACACGCGCGCGCCGTGAGGGCCTGCGCCGCCCGCCGCGTCCCACCCAGGGCGCCCCAACTCGACGCCCAGACCCTGACGCCTACCAGGGCGAGCAGAGGGTAGGCAGGAGGCAGGGCTCGGCGTGGCAGAGCGCCCACCTCGGATGGGAAGCCCGCCCCCACCTGTGCTGGAAAGGGGGCCTGGGGTCACCCAGACACGGAGGCCAGCCCAGTCCAGAGGGCCTTCCTGGAGGAGGCGGCGCCAAGCCAGCAGGTCTCCAGCAACAGGGCAGGCACCAGCGACAGCCACTCCCAGGGGGTTCAGAGCCGAGAGCTCCCCCCACCACCCTGGCTCCGGCAAGGTGGCGGCTGCAACAGTTACGGTGGTGACCATGGCAAGTGCCCGCCCACCAGAGCTGCCCCCGCCTCAACCCCGGGCAAGAGGACAGAGCCTGGCATCCAGTGGGAGGGGGCGGGCCGCATACTCAGAGTGGGACTCATGGGCTTGCCCGGCAGACACAAGCCACCTGCAGCCCGTCCCCAGGGTGGGCGCTCGGGAACAATGCCACGCACTGTCCAGGGGTCAGAGCAGTCGTGGGCATCCCGCGGAAGCCAGAGCCAGGCTGGGACCTGCCGTCCTGGACCCTGCATCCCGCCCGTGGGTCACCCAGGTCCTCAGCAAAGTTCCCCCCAGTTCTGCAGCATCAGCGGTGAACAGGCGCTCCCGCTTCAGAACCAAGCAGATGTCCTGCGATGTTCCAGCGACTGCCATTTTTCATACTGACACCCAGAAAAAATGTTCCATTTACATTTTGCCAAGCAAGGAGTTTGAACAGCAACACTGAACTTCCCAAGTAGGCAGCCGCCTCCGCAGAGGGCCACCGGGCAGCAGCCGGGAAAGGGGACGGGGTCCCTGAGCCCTGGATGCAGGCACCCGGAGGCCCGTCCCAGACCCCTGGCTGCCCCCGGCCCCGCCTGCTCCTGCTCCCACCCGCTGCCCAGCCCCTGCTCTGCATGGGTGCCCCGGAGACAGACGGAGGCTCCAGCCACTGCAGCTGTCCCTGCCCAGGGGGCCCAGGCAGGGGTCACCACCAGGCCCGGACACCACCTACACAGAGGACCCAGGGCCAGTCAGTGACCCGCCCCCACCTCCAGCACATAGAGCGCTGCCTCCACCCAGCTCTGCTGAGCCTCCAAGCCTCTGGGGACACGGGCTGGAAAGGCGGTGGTACAGCCACCTTCGGCTCCTGCCCTGGCCTGGCACCCCCCCCCCCCAGCCACAGGGCCCACCCAGCCTCCCAACCCCCTTCCCCGCTGGCGCAGGGGGCTGGCGAGCAGAGCTGGCTCCAGGGCTGTGCGGCCCACCGCCCGCGCCCTCCCAGGCCCCCACTGCTCGCTCCCACCCGCCTGTGCGCCAGTCTGGAGCTGTCGGCCCCTGATGGAGTGCCTCCCATCCCGCCAGCTGCTGCTCCCCGGGACGCTAACTGCGCAGGGAGAGGGATGAGCGCCTCACCCGTGCAGCCCCCGAATCCATCTCAACTCGCCAACTGCTTGCCAGCCCCCACCGTGCCCAGCGCGGCCCCCCCCCCCGCCGGCGCTGCCCCAGCGCAGGCAGCCGGCACAAGTGTGCCCGCAGAGGTCTCTGCGCTCGGGCGGCCTGGGCAGGACCCCCACACCACACCAGGCCTCGGAAGCCACTGTCGGTGACAACCTGGGATGGGGACCTGCCCCCACCAGCCACGTGGCCCTGCACCTGCTGTCTACCGGCTTTTGCCCCCCCAAGTGGACCCCCCAGGGTAGAGAAGGTTTTGGAACCAACACTGCTGAGCCGGGCGGGGGGGGCGGGGAGGGGGCGCGGTCAGGAGGATGGGCTGCTGGGTCGCCGCCAGCCCCCAGCCCCAGGGCACGAAAGGGGGCCAGGGCCAGCCCTGCACTGCCCCCCATTCCACACCACGTGGTCGAGCCCAGGAGCCAGGCACACAGACCCTGGAGGAGCAGGCGGACCCTGGGGTGAGGGGCCGGGGAGGCCAGGGCCGAGGCTCTGAGACACACAGACCCTTTTCTTCAGCCTCGGACACTCCTGCCTGCAGACGTCCAGCCAGGCGGTCACTTGGGGGCCGCCAGCTGCGACCTGGGCCGTGGCCTGCATGTGAATGAGCTCAGCCCAGACAGAACGCCTGGTGGGCAGCCGGTCCAGACAGACAGGGCCCTGGGGGGTGGGGCTGGGGGTGACACAGCATGGGGCGAGGGACGAGGCAGGACAGAAACACACAGCCCATGCTGGCAGTGGGGGCTGCGGGCACAGACATGGCAGGTGACAGGGAGGGAAGCCTGTTTGCCTCTCAGGCTGCCACTCCCAAAACAGGGGTCCCCTGGTCCCTGGGGCGAGATGCCCACCCACAAGCAGGGTGATGTCCCAGCAGCCACCACCACTCCAGGAGTCAGCAGTACTGGCTGGCACCCGTCTCCCTGGGGCCTCCACTCCCGCCCCGGCTCCACAGCCCCAGGCTCCAGAAGGACCAGCACAGCCTGCAGACTCTTGACCAGAGCCCTGGAGCCCCACGGGGCCTCAGTACAGCCTTCGGCACGGCTGGCTCAGCTCCCCTGCACCCAGGTCAGGCCCACCCAGTGGAGAGAACCCTGTGCCTGCGGCTGGGATGGGCATGGAGGCGGGCACTGGGAGGCACTGCTGGCCTGGTGCCCATCTCCAAAGGCCCCCCCCCCCCGAGGGTCTGTCCTGGGCTCCGTCGGGCAGGCAGCTCAGCCACCCCCACCCCCTGCAGTGCCCTCAGAAGCCCAACCCTGGCCTGGGGTGGGGGAGGAGCCACGCTGCCCCAGGCCCTCAGCACCAGACCCACCCCTGAGGCCTCGTCCTGCCCCAGCACTAGCAGAGGGGACCCTGCCGGGGGCGCTGGGGGGGCTTCCCGCACCTCGTTCACCAGGAGGGCCCTCCCACCATCCCAGCTCAGCCCCAGGAAGGGGCCGCAGGACCCTCACGGAAGCTTCCTCGCCAGCATCACGGGCCTCGCACAGCCCAGATCACCCCCACAGGCCCACAGCCAGGCCTGGGGACGGGATGGGCACAGCCGAGGACCTGCCCGCTCCACACCCCCAAGCACGCGTCCCAGACCAGGTTGTGGGTCAGCACACCCTGGGCAGGAGCCTGGGAAACCAGGACTCCAACTGCGGGGGCGGGGGGGGGGGGGCACAGCCTGCGGGCTCCCCACGGCCCAGGCCTGACACACGCGCGTTGCCCCCCCACCAGGTGTCTTGCGCCCCATGAGCACGGGCCACCAGCTGCCACGCCCTGAGCTGCGTGACCATTCTAAGTCCCCGGCTCTCGGGGAAACTGCTGGATAAACACTTTGCCGCGGCGGTGGTGGCGGTGGCAGGCGGTGGCTGGCAGGGCGCCAGGCGGCACCGAGCTGTTTCTCCACAGTAAAGCGAGCCCCAGCAGGCCCGGGGAGCGGGCGCCAGCTGACAGCGGCCACCGCGGGTCCCCCGCCGCCGACACATCCATCGCTCGCCGACAGCTGCCGGAGCGCCACCTCTTCCAGCACAGCAAGCAGGCACCCCGCTGCCGGCCTCATCCGCTGCCACCGGCCGGGTCATCCTCACGTCCCCCCCGCTGGCAGGACACGGGGCTGCGGACAGCCCAGCGCCCGCGCTCCAGCTAGGCCAGCGAAAGCCCTGGAGCCTGAGGACCACTGCGGGGCCGGGAGGGGCTGGTGTTCCGTCCCTGGGGTGCAGCCCTGCCGAGGGCAGCACTCCCGGTGCTCGTGGGGGCCAGGCGGCCAGTTTAGACAAGAGCAGAGAAGGGCTGTCCGCTCCGGCCCAGCGAGGAGGTGACATGGAGGCCAGGTGCTCCCTCAACGTAGCCCCTGAGCCCGGGGGGGCCGTCCCCAGGCTGCCTGGGTCATTAGCTCCCTGGGGAAACTGAGGCCCAAGCCAGCGCCGACCAGAGGCCCAGGTCTTGCCGCCCAGGCCGGGCTCCCTCCTTGACCCACGCAGAGAGCTCTTCGCAGGTCCTTGGTTCTGCCGTCCAGCCGGCAGGGCCCCAAGGCCTCAGCCCCACGCGACAGACGCGGGAGGAAAGGGGGTGGGCGGGTGGGGGGAGGGATGCAGTCGGGGACAGGGCGCACCCCCTCCGCCACCGTGGACTTACAGCCCTGGGGACCCCTCCTGCTGCCCCGGGGCCGTGCCTCTCACCAACCATTGCCCCCGCCAACCCCACCTGGCTACGTCTCCAAAAACCCCGCCTCCTCCCTGGGCACCAAACATCGCCCACTGCCCAGGCCAGAAAAAGGGGCCACCCTGAGCCCAGCCTGCCATGGCCAGGCCCATCAGGGCTCCACCCCAGGTCCCCCTGGGACCTGGCCCCCGGCCTGCCCACACTGCCCTCTCCCCTCAGGGCACCCGGCCTGATGGCTGCAGGGCTCAGAGAGCTGGGCCTCAAAGAGCTGCACAGGGTCCCAGGACAGCCACGCCTCTGCCTGCACAGGCGTCTGGGGGCTGACCCTTTGGGGTGGGGAGCTGGGAGGCGGAGCAGGCAGCCCCCAGATCTGTCAGTCTTCCAGCTGCGCCCATCTGCCGGCCCCCTGGGTCACAGGCCTCAGGTCCGCAGTCCTGGCCCGGGCCCTCAGGCAGCCCTGCGAAGCCGTGGGTTTCCAGAACGCCTCCCTGAGGACACACTCTCACTCCTGGGCCAAGAGCCACCCAACCAAACCCAGAAAGGCCTCGGGGTCCTGGGCAGGCAGAGGCGGAGACAGAGTGGGCGGGCGGCGGCGCACAGACGGGCCATGGTAGCTCCAGCAGGGTGGTTGGGGGGGGCGCAAGTGGGACGGCAGCCGAGCCCTCCCCGTGGACACAGCCCCGTGGGCAGGGGCCCTGCCCAAACCCCTTCCCTGCAAACACCCAGAGGAGGCAGAGGCAAGACCTCAGCGTCCAAGTGACCCCCGGCCTCCCTGAGCGAGGCCCGGGTCGGGGGGCGAGGGGCTCCGGGCACCGACACCCAGGAAGAAGCACAACCCGCACAGGAAGGGGCCAGGCCGGAGGCGCAGAGGAAGGCCTCCCAGCCCGACGCCTGCTCTTCCCTGACCGGAGTGACATCTGCGGCGGGACAGCCGGGAGGACAGCGGGGCCTGGTGGGGACAGGGCCCCCTCCCTCGGCCCCCTCCTCTGTGACCCGGGGGCAGGCTGCATCCTCCCCCTCTCCAGGCGTCACCTGGCTCCCGCGCCACAGCCCCCCGGCCCGGCCCCCATCATCACAGCCCCCAGCACTGGCTGTGAGGCCCCCGCGGCCCGAGGGGGGCGCCAGCGCCTCAGCAGCAGGGCCCAGGGTGGGCTCCCGCCCCTGCTGGGAGAAGCACTGAGGCCTCTGGGCGGGCCCGACCACCCTGGAGATGGTCGGGGCGGGGGGCAGGGATCGGTGACCCCAAACCCAGTGCCCCAGCCTAAAGCCCCCAGGGTCAGCAGAGGCGCCACCAAAGAACCGCCACCATCGATCCTGCTGTTTCTGACACACAAGCCTGTCCCTTCTGAAGGTTCAAGAGGAAGCAGGGCGTGGCTAAGCGGGGCGCACGCAGCTCCACCCCAGCCTGGAGCCAGGGCCCTCTGCCAACCCGCCAGGGGCCAGGTCCGGGCTGGGGGGCCTCCTCCTGGGGCCGCGGGGCCAGGCTCGGCGAGGGGGCGGGAGCAGCGGGCATCCACCCTCTGTGGGCGCAGAGGCAGCCACCGGCTCCTGCGCGGGAGGCCCGCGGGGAGGGCGCTGGCCGCGAGCCTGGCCGGGTGTGCCCGGGGAGAGGGGACGCCAGCCACAGCCGAGCCAGCCCCCCCGCCCCGCCCTCCCGTGGCACTTCTAGGAACTGGCCTGACGCAACCCAGCCCAGGCCTCTCCCTGGGGCTGGCGCTGGGTAGGGGTCCGGGCCCAGGGCTCCGGACTGCCCTGGCATCCCAGCCCATCCCGCCCAGACCTGGGTTCCCCTCCTGGGCGTGCACACCATGCCACCTGGGGCAGCTGGGCTGTCTGCAGAAGCCAGCCCGGGACCCCAGCGGCACCCCAGCCCCCTCCCCTGCCCGGCAGGGCCAGGAAGGAGGCAAGAGCACTGCCCACTCAGGGCCCATCAGACAGGAGCCCAGGGACACCGAGCGGGGCAGGCAGTGACCCCTCACCCCCCAGCCAAGGACGCCTGAGCTTCCTCTTTTGTTGTTTGTTTTGAAGAGAAAACTCAACGCGCTCACAAAACAGGAAACTCGGCCCCACACCGGCCGGCTGGCCACGGCCACGGCCACAGCCTGGTGCCGCCAGGGTCCCGAAGAGAGCACCCCAGCCCCAGGAGCAGGGGCCCAGCACCGTGCCCGCCCTCAGCCCGGCTGCCGGCTCGGATCTGCCCCAGGCCAGTGCTGGGCCCTCACAGAGGGCACCGCGTGTGGATGAGGGACCGCCCGGACCGGAGCCACAGTCACTGCAGCATGACCTGGGCGGCACCTGGGGAGCCCCTCACCTGGCCCGGGGCACAGGGCGAGGGGAGCAGACCCTGCCCCACGCTCCCGTGAGCCGCTCGCCCTGGCAGAGCCCCCGCAGGCCTCGGCCCACTGGCCACTCAGCAGAGGCACCGTCGCCTCGAAAGGGGAGCCAGGCTGCGCCCCCACAGCCCCCGCCCCATGCGAGCCCAGGGCCGGGACCGTGGGTTGCGTGTCAGCAAATGGAAGTGGCGTCTGGGCAGCTCAGAGCCGCCTGAGGGCAGGGAAGCCGCTGTGGCCACAGCAGGAAGCAGGATCCGGCCAGGGCTGAGCGGGGCAGGAAGAGGAGCCACCACGGCCAGGAAGCCCATTCCCCACCAGGGTGCCTGGCACCAGCGCAGCAGGGGTGGTGAGGGCCTGGAGCGGGCGAGGGTCCAGGCCAGAAAGGGGCTCAGGCGGGGGGCACAGCAAGGCCCAAGACACGCCAGGGACCGGCCCCCCCGGCCCCGTGCCTGGGGTGGAGCTCGGGTGGTGAGCAGGCCCGCGCCTCCCCTGTGCACACATGCCCGCGGGCCTTGCACGTGGCCGGTCCAGGCCGGGTCCAGGGGCAGGAGCCCCGCTCCCCTCCACCTGCCCGCTGGCTCCTTGGCAGGCCCAGGCCACCCCCCCGCCACCCAACTTCCCAGGCCTGGCTCGTCCTGTGAGCCCGCAACCCCTTCTTTCAGCCCATGGCCAGCATCTGGCTGCCCCCTTCCCTTCTCCCAACCCACCTGGTCCAGGCGGCCCATCCACGGGTGGGGTCACCCAGGAGGACAGCCAGACACGGCTCTAGGTTTGGGACCCCGCAGGGCTGGGCTGCCTCCGAGACGGTGCACAGACCGCGGGCACCAGGCCAAGTGGGCAGGGAGGCCCGGGCCTTGGGGGACGTCCCGAAGCAGCTGCGCACGCTGGCCCACGGCCTGGCACAGCACACGCAGTCTGAAGACACAGCAGGAGGCTGCAGCCGAGTCCAGCCAGACCTGCATCCTGAAGGAAGGTTGGTTTTCTTAACTATCAGCCTTCAAAAATCAGGAGAGCACACAAAAGACCGAATCTTTGAAAATGCGCATTTCTGAGCCACACGGAGCCCACCAGCCCCCAGCACCTGCGGCTGAGCTGAGCTGAGCTGCCTGGCACTCGCAGTGGCCGCCATAGCCTGGGGTGTCTGCCCGTCAGCTGCCTGGGATGCCCCACTTTGCTCAGGAAGTCGGCCTGCCTCTGGGGACACCCACTCATAGCTTGAGGGCCACCTGTCACACAGGCAGGGTCCCTGCAGGCCCCTCCCAGCCCAGTCCTCTCCCACCCCCCCACCCCCCCAACTTTCTGAGCCTTCAGCAGCCTGACTCCACCCTCCTGGGACCGGCTCCCTGGCCAGACACCAGGGGACAGAGGCCCGAGGGCTTGCCTGGTGCTGCAGGTCAGGCAGGGCTGGGACTCGAGCTGCAGCGCTGGCCACCCAGCCCGGCTCTCCTCGGCCCCCCTGGCAGTCAGGACACCGGGGAAGTAGCCGGGGCACTCCTCAGAGATGGAGCCCCTGCCCGGAGGGGCAGGAGAAGGACGCACCGCAGCCACCCCTCAACTTCCAAGTCTGTGCCCACGGGGCCCCTCGAGGGCAGGCCCTGGGCTGGACGCAGGACAGACGCGACAGAAGGCAGACCAGGTCCTTGTACCCCGTCACCTGCGTGGCGGGAGCCGCACTGGCAGTGGCGGCGGGGGATCAGGGGTCTGCGAGGAGCTGGAGGGCAGGCACAGTCCCCCCCCCTCACTCACAATCAGACCCTGGCGGGGGGCGGGGGGGGGTCCAGCCTCTCACCTGTGCTACAGGTGGCGCCGTCTGCCCCCCCAGCCCAGGGCCCCCCCCACTGCTCCCAGAGCTGCCCCCAAAGGAGGCTTTAGTTCCTTCGAGGGGGAGGGCACGGTGGGGGTGGGGGCGCCGCAAGGAAACACGTAGACGTCCTCAAACTACCCCCTCTCCTGCACCACCACCTGCCCGCGGGGGACCAAGGCCAGGACGTAGCCGAACACCCCCCCCCGCCCCGACCCAGGCCCAAAAACGCTAGTTCCTCACCCATCATGGGAAAGAGCCCCACCTCCCACCTCCAGCCCCAGTCAGAGTCATCCTTGGTTCCCCAACATCTCACCCAAACCCACCCATCTCCCGCCCCCACCACGTGACCTCTACCCCTGGCCCAGTCACCCCTACGTCTAGCACACGGGGAGAGCCCACATTAGGGGGAAGAACCGACAGGGAAAAGACGGCTTTTTCTTTTGGAGGGACAGGAGAGGACAAGACACACGAGTCTGACACACGGGGGTCCCGGGTTCACTGGCAACAGGGAGTGGAGGGGCAGGGGCGCCCTGGAGGGCTTGCAGGGCAGCCAGCGCAAGTGGGACAGGGCAAGGGCACCTGCGCCAGGCACGTCCCCCACGGCCTGGCACCCGCCACACCACACGCCGCCTGGGATGGCACGTGGGCTGGGGGAGGAAGAGCGGGAGGTGTGGGGCTAGGACCCCCCCGTCCTGGCCTGTGGCGGGGAAAGGCTGCGGGCCGGGGGCTACTGAGGCTGCGGGTGCCCCGCCTGAGGGCGCCACACCCTCTACTGCCCTCGCCTTTCCCCAGGGCACTCCGGGCATACAGGCGGGGAAACCAAGGCCCAGGGGGTCAGCAGACTCGCCCCTGGAGAAGGTCACGGTGACAGGGTGGCCGAATCAGGGTAAAATCCAGCTCCCTAGATGCCCCACTGTGCCCAACACCCCTCGCCCCAGCCCTGCAGAAGGCATCCACTCTGAGTGGCACCATAAAATTCACCCAGGCATCAGGGGGCCCTCCTGCCTGAGCCTGGCTGGCCAGGGGCTGCCCCAGTAACTGGACCCTGGCAGCTTTGACGCCCAGGCAGCTCCTAGGGCAGTTCTTAATCTAACAGTCAGTCAACAAACAATCGCCAAGGATTAAGAGGTACCGGTCCCAGGTGTGTTCTTGTGCCGCCACCAGGCACAGAGGGAACGACGGGGACCAGGCTCGGGGAGGGCATCTCTGCCCCCAAGGAGGTAAGGCGGACAGAGCAGGACCTGATGGAGCGGGCTCCGGGCACAAGAAGCAGCATTCCTGGGGATTGAGGAAGGGGCAAACCCTGGGGGAGGGGATCAGGAAGGCGGCGCAGGAAGCCTTGGGGGAAGCCAGGCAAGGGGCTCGCCGCGGACCACAGGCCCCTGCGGCCTCCTCGCCTATCTCAAGGCCCAGTGCACTGTCCTCCCTGCAGCTGCCCAAGTGAGCTGTAAAAACACACAGCTGACCACATCCTTGAGCCCCTGCTTCGAACCCTCCGCAGCTGCCCGACGTCTCATCTCCATCGCTCCTTTCCTCTCCAGCCTGCTCTGCCAGGAAGCTCCTATGCGTCCCTCAAAACCCAGTCTTGTGACACCCACCTGTGCCACGTCTCCCTGTCTGCTCCACCTGTACCTGAGGCTCCGCCTCCCAGCCGCCGGCGGCATCCCAAGGTGAGGAGAGAGGGACACGCTCACCGGAGGATGTGCGTGACAAGCGGCGGGGCCGGTGGCGAGGTCGTGTGGGATCCCAGAGCTTTAGGAGGGAACAGGTCTCGGGGAAGAGGAAGTTGGGGGCAGGTGGTGACCGGCCGATCCCCGCCCTGGAGCACAAGGCGCCTTGCCCAGGGCACCTGGATGTGAGGCCTGTCCATCCCCCACTGCCAGGCCCTAAAAACAGAGGGCAGTGGGGCAGGGCTGGAAGGCGAGAGCCGAGGGCCAAGCGCCCGTGCCCCTCCCCAGGCACCGGGCCCCGGGAGAGGGGAGAGGGGAGGCTGGGCGGGCGCCAGGCTCCGCCAGCTCAGCAGCTCCAGCAGAAACACACTCCAAGCTGGGCCCCTGGGTGGCTCGGGGCCCCCACCCCGCACAGCCAGGCCCGAGGCGGGCCAACAGCCCTGCCCTGCCCTCAGGAGCCCTCAGGCAGTGCCCCTGGCTGCCAGCAGCCAGGCCTTGGAATGGCCCCAGCACCTCACTGCCTTCCAGGAAAGCTCTCCCTGCCCTCGGCCCCAGCCAGGCGGCCACACCACCGGCCGCCCGCGCGGCTGCACGCCGGGCTCGCGGCGCCCCATCCCCCGCCCCAGAGGTCCCGTGAGGCCGTGCCCTCCAGGTCGTGGGGACGCCGGGCCTGGAAACCCACCCAGACCAGATCAGGGGCCAGGGGAGGACCCACCCGGCCACGGCCATGGCCCGGGCCGCACCTGCCACCCGAGGGGCCGCAGGCCGGCTCAGGACCCCGGCCCGGCTGGCCCCGAGGACACTGACCTCGTTTGTGCAGCCAGCCCTCCTTCACGACGGCCACGTCGTTCATGGCGCCCGGCTCCTGCGGGCTGGCACGGCCCGGCCCCCGCTCACACGCTGCTCTCAGCAGGGTCCTCCGAGCCCAGCCGCCGCCAACGGCCTCTGAAAGAAGCGAAGGGACGTGTGACGCTGTGTTGGGCTCAGGGACACGCCTCAGACCCCGAGGTGAGCCCAGGAGGCCCGGGGAGCTGGTCCCTCAGCCTGGCTGCCCGTTCCCACGCCACCTGTCCCCTCAGCCTTCAGAGCCACAGCCTGATGCAGTCTCTCACGCTGCTCCCTGGGCCCGGGGTCCCAGCCCCCTGCCACCACCCCTCCCAGACCCCCCAGGCCCTCAGAGCTCCGTGCCCGCCCCCCCCAACCCCATTCCCACCTCCCTGACCTTCGTGCAGGTCACCCGCCCACCCCCCAGAGCCCCTTCTGGCAGATCCCAGCCTCCCTGACCTGCAGCCCCAGCAGAGGCCGCCTCTTCCAGGGAGCCCCTCTGACTTCTTGGGCCCACACCACCCGGCCCCCGCGCCCCCGGGAGGGTGCCTGGTTCTCCCTGTCCATGGTGCTCCCGCCCAGAACAGGAGAGGCGTTCAGACATGAGGAAGGCAAGGCCAGGAGTGCAGGCAGCTGGTGCAAATGACAGCCCAGAGCCCTCCAGGGTGACAAGGATCCCCCACACCCATCCCAGAGAAACCCCAGGCCCCTCCTAAACCACAGCGCCCCTGCCCGTCTGAATCTGGTTCATTGATTCAGCCGGCATGTACCAAGCATCTCTGGTTTTGCCAGGCGCAGCACTGGGCGCTGGGGACAAAGAGAGGTTCAGAGGCGTCCTGTCTGCAAGGAGCGCCCGGTCCAGGGTGGTTACAGACCCATAATTACAGCATTCAGGAGGCAACACACTGGGAGGGGGCGCCCACCCCGCAGAGGCCCACCGGCAGCCTACTCCTGAGCAGACACTTTGGCCATTGATCCTGCATGGCCCACCCCCTTGCTTCCCCACTGGAGGAACTCCTAGGCATCCCTCAAAACCTAGTTCTGCATCACCAGTCCTGGGCATCCTGGGAAGCCCTCTGCTACCCTCCAGATGGCCACTCCTGAGGGCAGGCCAGCAAAGACTCCCCTCTGGGACCCCCAGGCCGGGCAGAGAGCCCTCGGCACCTCGGGAACGGATCCCACCTTCCGTCCTTCCTACAGCCACCTAGACACTCTCCTGCGGCCCCTTCCCGGCCTCCTGAGGCATAGGCTGGGCACCCAAAAAAGGCCGCTCTGCACTGACTCTTCTGGGCTAAATTTGGACAAACAGCAAAACCCCACCTACTCTGCCCAAGGAGGAAAGTGCCTGAGACACACAGTAGGCCCACAGGCCAGGACGCCATGGAAGGCCAGAGGCAATACCACCAGAGACAGGGCTCTGAGCCCCGGGGCAGGCCCAGGGGGATCTGGCGACAGGACACTAGAGTGGGCGTGGCCTGCAGGCAGAGGACTGCAGGAAGACCCCTCTGGAGGGCCCCCCACCCCCACTTGGGCCTGCCCCTGACAGAGTCAGACAGCTGTCCGGAGCCCCGCGTGTAAAAATACATCTGCAGAGAAAGGGACACACCAAGCTGGCGCCCCGGCTGCCTCTGGGCGCAGGGTGGGCCACGCTGAGGGGACCTCTGCTTCCTGCTCCTTCCGGACGGTGAGTGCCTTCACCACAGAGCCATGTCACTGCTGCTATTATTTAAGGCACGACCTCAAAATAATAAACCATTAAGTAATCTGTGCTTCGAAAGGGTCCCCTCCAGCTGCCCCCAAAACCTTGGGTTAGGACAAGCTGTGGTTGTTCGGCAGGGAGGCGAGGAAGCGAGCCCCCACCAAGGCGCCCAGCTCTCCACTGCGGGGTTCAGGGTTCCCAGCCATCGCGGGCAGGGGGAGGCTGGACAAGGCTGGATGGCCAGGAGTGAAGGCCCGGCCCCAGAGCACAGGCCCAGCGCCCCAACTCTGTCCACCACGGCAACACCCGGGAACCAAGGCCAACCTCCAAGTTCACCGGCTGCCCCCCGGGGTCCCTCCATCTGGGGCTCAGGCTCCAGCTGTGCTCCAGGCCCCAGCCCCCCACCCCCCCCCCCACCCCGGGGCCGGGTGGGCAGCACTTCCAGAACCCACCCAGGTCAGCCACCAGTTTCGGGGCCCAGGAGGGCTGTCGCCCTTTGTGGGCCCGCCTGGGCGCCCGGCCACCAGGTACAACCTTCCGGCTGGGGCAGGAGGAAGGCTCCTTCCAAGGGCCCAGCCCCAACCCCGAACCGGGGCCGGGGCAGCCTTTTCCTCCGGCTCCCGGGCACCTCCTGGGCGCCGCGGCCGCCCCGGCCCCCGGCCCCCCGCGCGCGGCCGCGCCCCTCCACCCGGCCCGGGCCTCGCCCGGCCGAGCCGCTTCCCCAAGGTCATGAGGGAGGCCGGGGCCGGCGGCCCGCACCCCCGGCGCCGTCCCGGCCCGCGCCCTCCCCGCCCAGGCCGCGCTCGGCCACTTCCTGCTCCCGCTCCTCCGCTCGGGCCGCGCGCGGCCCGCGCCCCGGCCCTGCCGGCCGCGAACAAAGCGGCCGGGGCGCGAGGAGGAAATCCGGGCCCCGGCGGGCGGCGGGCGGCGCGCGGCGCGCGGCGGGCGGGGACTCACCGGGCGCCGCGTCCGGCGGGAGCGCGGGCCTAGCCGGGCCGCGGCCTCCGGCGCCCGCCTCTCCGCATCCCAGCGGGCCGGCCGGCCGCGGCCGGGCTGGAGGCCGCGGCGGGCGCTGCTCGGGCGGGCCTCGCGCGCCGCCGGACCCGGGGCTCGTGCGCGGCCGCCGGCTGGCTCCTCGGGGCTGCGCTGGCTGCGCTGGCTGCGCTGGGCCGGCCGCCCGCCCGCCCGCCGCGCTCCGTCCCGCCGGCCCGCCCTCTCCCCGCCCCGCGCCCGCCCCGCCCGGCCGCCCGCCCACATCCGCCTCCGCCGCCCGGGGCGCCCCCGCCGCGGGCCGGGCGGCGAGGGCGCGGCGGCGGGAGCGCGCGGCGGGCGGCCCTCGGGGCCTGGCCCGCGAGCGGAGCCCGGCCGCCGCCGCCCCGCCGCCGGGGCCTGTCCGCGGGCCACGTCCTCTCTGGCCTCGGTTTCCCACTTGGTCCCGGGAGCTCGCCCTCCTCGGCCCAGTTCTGCCCCGACCCGGTCCGAATCCCCCCGCTTCTGCCTGCGGTGTTGGGCGTGGGGGGTGTCGGTCGGTCTGACTTTTAGAACGTGCCCCTAGGAACTGGTTCCAGCTGGGGAACTGGGGGCTCCAGGGGCCAAGATGGTCCTGAAAAACCCAATCCGCAGGACGTCGCCAGGCGCAGGGCGGGCGGGGGGGGCGGGGGGGGGGGAGAGCAGGCTGGTAGGGAGGGAAGGCTGGACGTGGGCATCCGTCGGGGTGCTGAGGGCCTCCTGTGGGCCAGGCCCTGGTCCCTGCCGGGGACCTTCCAGGAGCTCCCCTCCCCCAGAAGGAAGGTCCTGACACCCAGCAGCCACAAAAGTGGATGGGCAGAGGACCACGGGGACCGCGTCCACCGGCCACCAGCTTCATCCAGCACACCCGGTGGGGGGTGACCACCCTGAGTCGGGGACAGACACCCAGAGGCCAGGATCCTCCCTAGCGCTGATCGGACCCAGCACACTTGCAGTCCACCGGCGGGGGGGGGGGGGATGACACCACTAAGGGGTCAGCAGGATGCCGCAGACCCTCCCAGCCCTGACCCCTCCCTGGGCGCCGGTGCTCCGCCTGAGCGGCAGGCCTCCCCAACAGCAGCCCCTTCCCGCGAGCCAGAGGCCTCCGGGTGGGTGGGCATCGTCTGGGAGCTGCCTTTCTGGGGCTGGTGTGCACTGGGGGGGGGTATTTTTGTTTCTCATCCAGGATCAGAGCTCAGCCTGGGCGCACAGACACTTCATGTGGGCCAGCGGTAGAAGCAGCTGAGCGCCCAGGTCCGCGTCCCCAGCTGAAACTGGGGCTCCGTCCTTTGTCTTGGGGCTGACAGAAGGATGCTCCTCAGGGAGGGAACGTCTCCCCTGCTCTGGGGGATGCGCGCCACTCCCCCGGGGGGAGGACTCCCACTGCCGGTCCTCTCCCCTCTCCCACCCCAGTGAGCTGTCCCAGCTCTGCCTGTGTACCCCCAGTGCCTGCCTCCAGGGGCCAAGAGAGCAGCCAGGCACCTAACCCGCGCTCACCCCCCCAACCCCATAGGCCCCCACCAGGACTTGTAGGGGACCACTCCCCCCACCCCCCGACCCCCCATCCTGGGCTGGCAATGCTGAGAAGGCAGAGGAGGGGAGGGCGCCCTCTCCTGGATTGTGTGGTGATGCTGAGCCCTCAGGCTGCGCCAGGCCTGGGGGCGTCTTGGCCAGGAGGTTTCATCAGGGTGATCCTAAGCCCCCCACCCGGCTTCCTCACCATTGGCGCGTCTCCAAGAGGCCCCCTGCCTGCTCCACCACCTGCTGCAAGCCCCGCACCCTGCTCCGTGAGCACCCCTCTGTCTGCGCTGGTCCAGGCTGTCTGTGCCCGTGGGAGCCTGCTCCGTGGCTGGGGCATCTTTGCAGACAGGGCCAGTGCGCTCCTCTGACCTTGGGGGAGGGGAGAGGGAATCAGAGCCCCTCTCCTCCCTCCTGTCCCCTAGACGGAATGTCAGTGTGAGGAGCCAGCTTCCCGGCCCCCCTCAGCTGAGGGTGCTGAAGAGCCCCTTAGCCAGATATTTCCAACAAAAACTGCTGCACTGGCCCCCCGGGGGAGGATGGCCACCTGCCCCTTCTAGAGCACAGGGTCCTCGGGCCCTGTCACCTTCCGCAGCTGCCGGCCGTCGGGCAGGACACAGGGGCCCGCTCCCCGGGCTGCCAGGTCTCAGCAGCAGCTGCAGGGCAGGGCCCCAGGGCAGCTCCCAGGCCAGATGGCTGTGTTCAGGGAAGCCCTGCCCCCACCACTGAGACAGCCTCCTGTCATCCTTGCGCCTGAGACCACACCGGGCCAAAGAGGGGCTCTGAGGGCCGAGGGGCAGCAAGCCCCAAAGATAGCTCCTCCTGGGGTTGGAGGGGGACTTAACTCTGAGAGGAGTTTCCCACCTGAAAGGCGGAGAGGCCTCTCCCACTGTCCCCTCCCCACCCCCAGAGGCTCCTCCTCCTTCAGCCGTTCCCCCCGCTGGCCTCCCAGGCCGAACCCCAGCCTCTCGCTGGCAGCGTCCTCCGCTTCTGCATCCACCCCTCTCCCTGCCCCACCACCTCTGTCAGGGCCCCCAGAGCCCTTTGTCCTACCAGCCAGGCAGGGCAGGCCAAGACACTGCCCGCCCCAGGGCCTCACTCCTCGCCTGGCTGGGGAGCTTCCGCCAAGGCTGGGCAGGCACGACGTCCCTCACAGACACCATCGCCATCCCGCCACTCGAGAGATACGACTGCACGCCTACTTCGTGCCCCCCAACTTCTCCTCTTTTTCTTGCTTTTCAGGTTTGCATCTGCAGCATATAGAGGTTCCCAGACTAGGGGTCGAATTGGAGCCGTAGCTGCCGGCCTACACCACAGCCACAGCAATGCTGGGCCCGAGCTGCGTCTGCAACCTACGCCAGAGCTCATGGCAATGATGGGTCCTTAACCCGCGGAGCGAGGCCAGGGATCGAACCTGAGTCCTCGTGGATACTGGTCAGTCTGGTTACTGAGCCACAACTTCTCAGCACCTAGGATGGAGCAGACTGGGGTGGAGCGCAGTCACCTGACACTGGGAGCGCGCTGGACGAGGCTAAGGCCGCGAGAGGAAAACGTGGGTTTGGGGCGACCTTAGCGGGGCGATCAGGAAAGACCACTCCCAGGCGAGCAGGGGCACTGCTTGAGCAGAGACCAGACTGGGGAGGAGCCAGGAAGGGCTCTTTAGGGAGAAAGATCTTGAGCGGCCAGTCCTGAAAGGCCCCGGGGTCTCGCTGCACAACGGGCCCTGCAGTTAATCTTTGCCAATGAGAATATTAAGGTTTGAGGAGGTCAAGGGTCATGGCCAGGGTCGGGGGGACAGGGGCAGGGCTCTGACACAGGCAGAGGCAGTCCCATCTTGGTGCTGACCTGACTCGAATTCAGCTCCTCTCGCTGGGGGCGGGAGGTGGGTAGAGAGGGCTTTGGCCTCAGGAAAGAGTCCCCAGAGTGCATGGGCCATGGGCGCCAGGGTGGGCTCAGTGGCTCAGTGGACTGAGTGCGAGTCCAGGGTTCCAAGCTGTGAGGCTGATTTAGGAAATAAAAATGCAAATGTCCAGCCAAGTTTCAATTTCAGAAAAACAAGGAATAATTCTGTAGCACAAGAAAGTGGCTTTCCCTCCCACAGACTTCAGGTCCTAACTTGGGTGCCCCTCTGGGCCTCTGGCCGCTCTTCAGCCCCCCTACGCACCGGGGTCTGAATAGGATCCCCAGGGGCCCCCCTCACCCCCAATTCACAGCCAGGGGCTCCCTCCTCCCAGGAGCATGGCTGGAGGGCTCCCTTGTCTACCAGGCTGGTGGGGTCCCCATCCTTTGTAATCCACCCCTCCCCCAATAGCACCCCCACCTCCAGTCAAGGCCTCCTCGCTAGTGCTCTGCTGGACCTCACCCCCCCCCCCCACCCCCCCGCTTTCTTCCATCTCCCGGGATGCGGGGCTGTGCAGGTGGAAATTCCAAAGGGTACTCCTGGATCTGAGTCCTGGTTCAATACCTTTCTTCCTGCTGTGTGGCTGTGGGCAGCTTACCTACCCCCCCCCCCAAAATGGGTGTGATAATCTGCCCAAGGGGATTGTTGGGAAGAGCTGAACAGGGCTGAACAGGGCAGGGCAGCTGGGGAAAGTCTCACCTAAGTGTCCCCATACACCCCGCTGTGCTCCTGCTCCTGCAACACCAGCCCCCACCCCCACCCCATGCCACACAGCCCCTGCCAGCTGTCTCTCTCCCTGAACACTTTCCCTCTGGCTCCAGGCTGGGGGTGGGGGGCTCCCCTCTCTCTCCATCACTGCAGTGGCCCCCTCACCCCATCGAGTCTTCCGGGAGTGCCCCATCCCCAAAGCTTTGGGGACACACAGCTCAGCGAGCCTGGCTCCAGGGTCCGCTGAGAGGATGCGAGTTCCCTGTTCTGGACTCAGGGTGGAGACTTTGCCTGAGTGTTTGGAAGAGAGCCCCAGCTAAACTACTTCAATTCAAAAGGAGGCTTTCGAGACGGAGGGGTGTCATCTTTTCACAGGGCATCGCCCGCGAGGTGGCCGGAGGCCAGGTCCCGGCTGCGTCTTGCGGTGCCTTGTCCTGGCGCTGGTCGGAGAGGAGCTGCTTCTCAGGAGGGGTCCCTTCACAGACGGGCGCCGTTGGGACCCCCCCCGGGGGGGGGGGCCTCTGCGGACGAGGAGGCAAGTATCGCGAGAGAGCCCCCTCCCCCGCCGCGCCCCGCGTCCCCTCCCACCCCAGCGCCCCGGATGGCGGCGCGGCCCAGGGAAGGGGCGGCGAGGGTGACCTCAGCGGTTCCGCCGCTCCGGGAAGTCGCCTCGGCCCGCCCCCTCCAGCCCCCGCCCGGAGTTGCGCTCTCTGCGGGGCGGGGCGGGGCGAGCGGCGGGTGGTGCCGGGCCGGCCAAGTTGCAGCGCGCTCCGCCCGGGCCCTCCCCGTCCCCGTCCCCGTCCCCGTCCCCGTCCCCGCGCCCTCCCCGCCGGGGCGCGCTGCCCGGAACTCCGCACGCGCCGGGGCGGCACCGGGGAGGGCGCGCGGCGCGGGCAGCGGCCGCCGTGGAGCTCGGGGCGGCGGAGGTGAGCGCGGGGGGCGGGCGCCCGGCTCCGCCCGCCCCGCCCGCCGGCCCGCTCCCCGCGGCCGCGCTGCCATAAATGGGGCCCGCGGCGGCGGCGGCGGCATCTGGCGGGCCGGGCGGCGGCTGGAGGCGCGGGCCGGGGGCGGCGGCGGCGGCGCGGCGGCTCGGGCGTCGGGGGACGCGGCGGGCGGCCGCCTCGGAGTGAAGTTCAGGGGCGCCCCGGGCGCGGACGCGCGCAGGTCCGCTCGGCGCTGGCCCCCGCCGCCCGTGGCCCGGGACCCCCCCCCGCGGAGCCGCTTCTGTTTACTTTCGGTCGAGTTTTTCCTGCTCAGGGCAGGTGCCCAGGGCGGCTCCCGGCGGGCAGTTCCGCGCGGCGCCCGGCGCCTCTCTCCCCGCATCGCCGTCCCCGGGAGGTGCTGGTCGGGCGACCGGGGGCGAGCGGCAGCCGCCGCGTCTCCAGGCGCGCTCACGGGCGTCCCGTTTGTGCCCAGGTGATGACCGCGGCGGCATGGAGTTCCCGGAGCACGGCGGGCGGCTGCTGGGCCGCCTGAGGCAGCAGCGCGAGCTGGGCTTCCTGTGCGACTGCACCGTGCTGGTGGGCGACGCGCGCTTCCCAGCCCACCGCGCCGTGCTGGCCGCGTGCAGCGTCTACTTCCATCTCTTCTACAGGGAGCGGCCGGCGGGCAGCCGCGACCCGGTGCGGCTCAACGGCGACATCGTCACGGCGCCCGCCTTCAGCCGTCTGCTGGACTTCATGTACGAGGGCCGCCTGGACCTGCGCAGCCTGCCCGTTGAGGACGTCCTGGCCGCGGCCAGCTACCTGCACATGTACGACATCGTGAAGGTCTGCGCGAGCAGGCTCAGGCAGAGGGGCCGCGCGCCGGCGCCGGAGACGCCCGCTCCCGGGGCGGAGCCGCCAGGCCGGCCCCCGTGTCCCCTGTCGGCCTGGACCCCCGAGCTCTGTCCAGCTGCCCGGAAGGCCAGGCTCCCTCCCGCTGGGGTCGAGGCCCCCCGCCCCCCGCTAGCGCTGGGGCCTCCCGCCGGGCAGGGCCCTGGCGAGCCAGACCGGGCTCTGGACCTGTCGCTGAAGCCCGGCTCAAAGCGGGAGCCAGCCCACCCGGCCCATGTCCTCCGGACAGGCCCCTGCAGCCAGATGCAGCAAGGGGCCCGGCGGCTAACGAAGGATGAGCCGGACTCACCGTCCGAGCAAGAGGACGGCAGCGGCCCTCGGAGCCCGCCCGGCACCCCGCAGCCAGCCTGCGTTCCTGCAGCCACGTGCCTGGCAGGGGACTTGGAGCCACTGCCAGTCAGTGAGGTGGGCCGTGGGGACCTGGAGCTGGATGCGGAGAGGGGGGCCATCGCGGATGAGCTGGGGCCCGGCGGGCACCTCTGCATCTGCCCGCTGTGCGGCAAGCTGTTCCCCAGCGCCCACGTGCTGCAGCTGCACCTCAGTGCCCACTTCCGGGAGCGGGACGGCAGCCGGGCCCGGCTCTCACCCGATGGCACCGTGCCCACCTGCCCGCTCTGCAGGAAGACCTTCTCCTGCACGTACACGCTGAAGCGGCACGAGCGCACGCACTCGGGCGAGAAGCCCTACACGTGTGCACAGTGTGGCAAGGGCTTCCAGTACTCGCACAACCTGAGCCGCCACGCCGTAGTGCACACGCGAGAGAAGCCGCACGCCTGCCGCTGGTGTGAGCGTCGCTTCACGCAATCAGGGGACCTCTACCGCCATGTCCGCAAGTTCCACTGCGGCCTGGTCAAGTCCCTGCTGGTGTGACACATCCCTGTCGCCGTGAGGCTAGAGGGGAGGGCGGGACCTCTCCAGTGGGACACCAGGATGGAGCCCGAGGGACCCGAGCTCGCTCTGTAGGAGCCCCTGAGGCTGGGCCCGCCGGCAGAAAGAGCACTGCTGCCCCGGAACGTGGCCTCAGATGGGGTGACGCCGAGCCGCCTGGCAGCCCTCCTCCACGCCTTGCCCTCTGCCGCAACTCATTCCTTCCAGAGCCTGCCCAGACCGAGACTCCGTCCCCCTCCCTGTCCTCCCTGGCCAGTCCCGAGGTGGGTCTGAAGGGCCCAGGCTCCCCCCCCACCGCCCCCCGCCCCCGGGATGAGATGAGACGGCACGTGTATCCTCCGTGTGGAGCTTGCCTGACCCCTCGCCCGCTCGCCCGGGGTGGGGGGTGGGGGCGCCACGCTCCGAGAAGGATGCTCGTGCCGCAGATGCTGTCAGTGTGAGTCCCCGACGGGGAGCTCGGATGAACAGGCCACTCTTGGCGGGTGGCAGTGGGAGCCCCTGCAGGGGAGGCCCCGGGCACAGGGAGAGCCAGCAGGGGCCAGCAGGGCACAGCTGGTATTACAGGGGGTGCCGGCCCCAGCAGGGACCCCGGGGCGGCGGGAGAACCAGCCAGAAGCTGTGTGGCTCTGGAGCTACGGCCGCCGGGGTGGGAGGTGCGTCCTGCAGATCCTGGCCTCGCTCGAAGGCGACGCAGAGAAGGCTGGAATTTGGAAATGATTCTCTCTAGAAACAGAAAGAGCCTCTGGAGGTACCAGATGTCTGCCCGGGCGACAGGCCGTGCCACTTCCCTGCCTGAGCACCGGGTCGGGGCGCCTGGGAATGCAGAGCCCCGCCTTAAGCATTAGAGGTCAATCGTAGGCCTGACCCTGGGGCTCACCTGCCCACCATTTTGGAGTCTACTCAGAGCTGCTGGTCATTGCCAGGGCACTGGGGGTGGGGGGGGGCAAAGCCTGCTGTCTTTACCGGGCAGTGTTTGCAGGCTGGGGCTCGGGGGAGGGGCTCTGGGCTGGGGTCACTGCATGTGATCCCAGAATGTGAATGACGGGCATTCGTGCTGGGGGCAGGGGTGGGGGCGCCCCCCGCCTCGCCTGCCTTGCCTGCCTGCTCTCAGGGCAGGTCTTGCTGTTGGAACCCAAGAGGGTGGCGGGGGTGGGGCTGCCTCAGCCGCTGGGGGTCCTGCAGGTGGCAGAGCCCCCTGAACGCCTGGGTTCCTCAGACCCGGTGGGCTCTTTTCTGCTGTGACTGGAAGTGGTGCTGAGGTCAGAGTTCAAGTTTAAATTATTTTCGTTGCCCCTGACAACACTTGATGTATTTATTGTCTGCCCGGTCTGGAGTGAGAAGACCGTCGGCCTTTGCGGTAGGCGGACGGGCCTCGGCCCTCCCGGTGTGCGGGCAGCAGGCTAGCCCGCGGGCCAGAGAGAGCGGGGCAGGGCCCTCGCCTGTGACTGTCCAGCCCCCGGCCCTCCGCCTCCAGAAGGGCACGCCGTGCCCGTGTTAAGATTTCCGCGTGTGCACGTGCACGTGCGCGCGCCCGCCTGTGGGCACCTGCGTCCAGCAAAGGCGGGGCCTGCGCCGGACGGGAGCCCCGCCCGCCCCCCAGGAGGCAGCCGGGGAGGTGGCGGCCGCCCTGGTTTTCCCCAAGGGGTTTCCACCAGGGAAGAAATGTATTTTCCTGGGGCAGGAAGCCTGCCCTCGGTCATCAACACTGGATTCATTGTCTCGTGCAAACAGTTACTGTGAAGTTCATGTGCAGAGAAGTGGTCGGCTTTCCATTGAATCCCTGACGCCGCTTAGATGGACATGTACATAGAAATACACGCGTATATTTAAGACACTAATCGTGCGGGCTTGTGTAGCAGGGTGTGTGTAGACATGTTTCAGGGGGAGCCTGCCTGCCGCGTGGGGTCCTCCCGGGCAGCCCAGCCTCCTGCCCCGCAGTCTGGCGCCGCCCTGCCCCTGGGGGGCGCCTCCGGGCGCACAGAGGACAGTGGCCACGCCTAGCGTTTGGCGGGAGGTGATGTTTGCAGGCCTGTTTGCTGTGACGGTCCGGAAACAAGCCCTTCTCCGTGTTCACATCGTCTCGGTGACAGTGGCAATAAAGCCCAGCGCAGGTGGAGATGGCCGTGCTTATTCCTGGGGACAGGTGCACGCGGGAACTGTGGGCACTGCCAGTCTTGGTGGGCAGCGGGCACTCTGGCAGCCTGTCCCAGATGCTGCCCGCTGTGTCCTGTTGGGGAGTGGGCTTAGGACAGGTCACAGACCTCCTTGCCCAGATTTGTACCCCGGCCTGAGCCGGAAGAGGGGAGTCCCAGGGGAGCAGGGTGCAGACTGGGACCCGGTGAGAGGCCCCATGGGTTCCTGGCCTGGGTGGGGTAGGGCGGGTGCCTTCTGAGCAGCTGCAGGCCCCAGAGTTTGGATCTGAGGCTCCTAACTTGTGGTCCTGGGTCCTGCTGCCCCCCTGCCCTCCCCCACCTCTCACTGGTACCCCACCTCCCTCCAGGGCCAGGGTTTGGGCAAGAGGTGGGTGAGATTTGGAGGAGGCTGTGTCCTAGTCGCCCCCCCCCGCCCCTGCCCTCCACTGTGGAACCCACCCTGATCTCTAAGGGGGCCAAGAGGGGTCAGGCAGGCAGGCCCCTTGGCGGCGCTAGGACCCCCGAGCCAGGCCCGGCTGTCAGGACTGATGGGCACGTGTGTCCGGCTCCATCCCCACCTGGCGAGGGCTTGAAGCTGGTGGTTCTGAGGCGCCTATGGGCCGTGATTTCCTCGCCAACTCCGGTGTGTGTCTCAAGCCTACTTTGGGCCAAAGCAGCCTCCGGGAAAAGCCGAGACAGACCCCAAAGGCAGGGCCGCTTGCGAAGGGGTCCCCAGAGGTCGCGCCAAGCTGAACTGGCGTTGGAAGGGCTGCTGGATCTTAGGCCAACCTTGGAGGTCCTCCCGGCCGCAACCCCAAGTGCGAATCCTTGCTTCTGCGAGGTGGTGCCCTGCCTGCCTCCCACGGAGACATCCTCCTGGACCCCAATCACTGTCCTGCAGGGAGACCCTGTCGTGTTCCCGGTGGTCCCACCACTCAGCCCAGGCCCTCCCAGAAGCTGGGAGGAAGCTGTAGCCTTTCTAACCAGGCAGGAAGGAGAGCAGTCAAAAGCCAGGGAGGGCTTCTGGACACCCCGCCCACCTGCCCACCTGCCCAGCTCACGGCTATGCCCACCCCCCCTCAGCACTCTGTAGCCCCTATTCCTCCAGGGGAGGAATGGCCCCTGGCCTGGGTGGTGCGAGGCACCTGCAAGGGCCTGGCTGGCTTGCAGTCCCAGAGCCAGCGGGGGCAAACCCAGGACCTCCTTCCACCAACTTCGGGAGCCCCGGCTGCTCTCCTGGCAGTGCTGGGGATGGGCCCCCTTGGCACCTGGGACAGTAAGGAGGAGCCTCAGAGGGTCCCAAGGGCTCCCGTCAGGATGAGCACTCAGGAGCCTCCAGGTGGACGACCAGAGGCGGGCACCAAGGGAGAGGTCACATGCCAGCAGGTGCAGGTGTGCTGGCTGGGGCCCCAAGGAAGCCACCGGCTTGGAGGCAGGGAGAGGTAAGAGCAGTTCTGGCCAGCCCCAGGCTTCCCTCCCTGGCTTTCTCTGCCCCTAGGCCTGGGGTCAGCCACTAGCCACCCAAACCATGCCTGGTCTCACCCTCTCCCTATATTCAATACAGGTTGGCAAGGGAGGGTCAGCCTTGGACACGGCGAGGACAGACACAGGGCGCAGAATGGCTCTGCCCTGCCTCCCAGCTCGGCGGGGGGTGGGGGGCACTGAGCCCTGGCGGCCTCTGCCTGGTCCCCTGGCATTAGCCTTTTTTTTTGGTCTTCTTAGGGCTGCACATGTGGCACACGGAAAGGTCAAATCAGAGCTACAGCTGCCAGCCTCGCCACAGCAATGCGAGGCCAGGGATCAAACCTGTGTCCTCGCGCATGCTAGTCAGGCTCGTTACCGCTGCGCCACCCGGTGAACACCTCCTGGTGCTGTTCTTGCCACCCAGCCCCATCCCTGTTCCCGCCCTAACAGCCCAGACCCCGTGTGGACACTCCCTGTCATCACTGCACCTGGCCTCCCGCCCCCCCGCCCGGTTGGCCAGAGGCCATCCTTGGCCAGCCGCCCGGTCCCTGTCCCCCTAATTGCTTGTCCTTGGTCACTTCCTCTCCTCTGCCTCAGTGTTCTCACTTGTAGAATGGGCACCTTGGCAGATGCTGCCGAGGGGTGCCTGGGGCACGGTCTAGGGTCAGAGGGCAGTGCCCACATCAGCAAGCCATCCCCAGGGTGCAGGCTGTGCTGGGTTGTGACAGGAGGGGAGCCGCTGGAGCATTGCTGCAGGGCCCCTGGCCCCCTGGGGCTACCTCATCCCTGGCCCTCATCCCCCCTCAGGGCTCCGGAGGGTGAAGGGTGGTGGCACCAACAGCTACAGGATTCTGGGGACAACTGGCTGGAGGCCTCAGGCAGGGGCGGTTCAGAGAGGAAACCAGCTGGGCTGATTAGAGTCCAGGCCCCCACCTGGCGAGCAGGTGGCCCCGGGAGGGTCAGTGACCGCAGGTCGCTGGCAAGTCTGGGGGCAGGGGCTCACCTCCCCGATGGACCCAAATGCGTTTGCACCCACTTGAATCAAAACCTGTGCAAAGAGAAACCTGTTCCCGCGCCCTTTTCAGCAGATGGCTGGGCCCTGAAAAGGAGATCCAGGTCCACTGTGCGTGTGTGATGGGGCTTCCCGCCCCTCCAGCGTCAGCCGGGAGTCCTGCGGTTCAGCTCAGACCCCACGGCTAAGGACTCCATCCCACAGGACGGCACCCCCCCCCCCTTGCCCCATTTAGACGCATCACAAGCCCAGGTTGTCACCTGAGTTTCTGACCCCCAGCTGTGGACTGGAGGCTCCCACGACCCCTCCCCGGGTTGAATTCGTGTGCGGGGGCGGCTGCCAGAGCTCAGGAGGACAGGTTTCTAGATCACTGGTTTATTGGAAAGGACAGACCTCGGGAACAGCCAGATGGGAGGCGCGTGGGCCGGCTGTGGGGCGCAAGGAGCTCCCTCCGCAGGGGCCAGTCTCCCCGAAGCTCCCGGGTTCACCGGCCACGACGCCTGCGTGTTGGGTTCTCACAGACTCCACGCCAGGGCACAGCTGGTGACATGTCACAGGACGGAGGGATGCAGCCTCCAGCCCCGCCCCCCCAGGTCAGGGGTCCCGGCAGAAAGTGCAGCCCTGATATCCCGCGGCTGGCTCTCCTGGCAACCAGTCCCCACCCTTGGGTGCTTCCAAAGTCTCCTGCTCACGGAGGACATCTTGATGAGGGCGTCACCGGGGAAACACCGAGGGTTTCGGGAGCCCCGCGCTGGAAATGTGGCCAAGACCCATTGCATTTTCTTCTCTTCTTTTGCTTCTTATGGCTGCACCTTCGGCAAACGGAGGTTCCCAGGCTAGGGGTGAAGTGGGAGCAGCAGCTGCCAGCCTACACCACAGCCACACAGCCACAAAGGATACGAGCCACATCTACGACCCACAGCACAGCTCACAGCCATGCTGGTTCCTTAACCCACTGAACGAGGCCAGGGACCAAACCCGCATCCTCATGGATACTCGTCGGCTGTGTTACTGCTGAGCCGCAGCAGTATTTCTTACGGATGCAACTCAGCTCATTATGTGTTTCTTCACAGCTGCACCACGTGGCACTGCCGACTGGGGCCCAGCAGACATCGTCCTGTCCTGGAGGCTGGAATCCGCATCCAGGAGATTCGGGCTGGCTTCTCTAGAGGCCTCTTTTCTTTTTATTTTTTATTTTTTCCTTTTTTAATGGCTGCGCCCATGGCACATAGAAGTTCCCAGCCAGAGGGTCAAACCCAAGCTGCAGCGGGGACCCACACCCCAGCCACAATAACACCAGACCCTTAACCCTCTGTGCCTGGCCAGGGATCAACCCGGCGCCTCTGCAGAGACAAGCTGGATCATTAACCTGTTCCCATTAACCAGGGGAACTCCTGTTGCCTTTTTTTTTTTTTTCCGGTCTTTTTAGGACCACACCTGCAGCATAAGGCAGTTCCCAGGGAGGGGTCAAATCGGAGCTGTACTGCGGCCTACACCACAGCCACGGCAATGCGGGATCCTTAACCCACTGAGCAAGGCCAGGGATCAAACCTGTGTCCTCATGGATACTGGTCGGGATCGTTAATGGCTGAGCCATGACGGGAACTCCTTTTTTCTTTTTTTCCAGTTGAAAAAGAGACCAGGGAGATAGATGGCCCCGTGTCATATGCAAAAGCTTCCTTGGCCCTTTAACTTCCCAGCGGCTGCATGGGGCTCCTTGGTATGGCTGCGCCATCGTGTACTGGCTTCCTAGACACGGACACTGGGTGGCTCCCCAACCTCTGCTGTTAAATACACTCAGCTGCCTCTTCCCGTGGGCGCTCCTGAACCTTCCCGGCAGGCAGAGGCACCCGACTCCCTATGACCTTGTCAACCAGTGTGTCATCAAACTTTGGGATTGATTGATTGATTGTCTTTTTGCCTTTTGTAGGGCCGTTCCTGCGGCATATGGAGGTTCCCAGGCTAGGGGTCTAATCAGAGCTGTAGCCACCGGCCTACGCCAGAGCCATAGCAACAAGGGATCCGAGCCTCGCCTGCCACCTATGCCACAGCTCATGGCAACACCGGATCCTTAACCCACTGAGCGAGGCCAGGGATCAGACCCACAACCTCATGGTTCCTAGTCGGATTCGTTAACCACTGAGCCACGACGGGAACTCCCAAACTTTGGGATTTAAAATATCTGACAGGTAATAGCCCGTCTCTCGGTCTCCTACTCTTTGCCCTTGTCTCTTGTTATGTGCGAGCTCCCGCCCTCTGCCTCCTTTCCTACAGCAGGCACTTCCACCCAATGCGAAGGAACTCCCCGAGCTGTTGTCCAGCATCTTTGTGGTTTTACTTCTCTTACTCTTCTATCTTTGAGTTTTCACTGGGCACGGTCAAGCTGTGGCTCTAACTTTGCCACTCTTCAGATAAGCCACACTCTTTAAAATGCCCATCTTCACTAGGTGACTGGGGAGAGCCCCTCCCCCCAAATCCCCACCGGTGTCCAGGTCCGTCTCCCCTCCCACCGCTCTTCCAGCAGCCAGGCCCACGGCTGCACTGAATGAGCCTTGCCGCGTGCTTTATCTCTGCTGGGCTAACAGCTCTCATTCCTCTTTTCTCCTGAGTTTTTGGGCTGGTTTCTCCTGTTCATTTCCCATGTGAATCTAGAGTGACCTCATGTGGTTCAGGGGAAAGTGCCATTTATTCTGCAAAATCCACTCCAACCACTTTCTCTCCAGCCCTCGGCCAAAGCTCCCAGTTGCCAAATCAAAGAAGCTCTCCTGGAGTTCCCGTTATGACTCAGCAGGTTAAGAATCTGACTAGTACCCATGAGGATGTGGGTTCGATCCCTGACCTTGCTCAGTGGGTTAAGGCTCTGGTATGGCTGTGGCTGCGGCTGGCAGCTGCAGCTCTGTTTCAACCCCCTAACAGGGGAACTTCCATATGCCACACGTGGAACCCTAAAAAGGAAAAAAAAAAAAAAAAAAGCAGGCTCTGCTGCCGTCCTGCTCTTTACCGATTCTGCCCTCAAACCTGCTCCCTGGTACCTCCTGGCTCCCTTTCTCCCCCAGGGGCTGCTCTTCCACCCCTCAGACCTCGGCACGTGCTGGCTCTCCTCAGCCCCCCAGGCTCTCCTCTCGTGAGGGCCCACTCCTCAGGGCATCTCTCCCTTGCCCACATGCCTTGCTGGAGCCTCCTAAACCAGGGCTGGCTGTCAACAGCTCCCCTCTGAGCCCAGTCACATAGGCAACGCCCCCACAGCTTCTGAGTACCTTCCAGGAACACAAAATGAAACCCGGACTTCCGCCCACAAACCGGTTCCTCTCTCAGCTGCCCCCAGTTGGTCAATAAGAGCATCAGCCAGCCTGTTGTTCAAACAGACTGGACTGTCACCCTGGCTCTTCCCTCTACCTTACTCCCCAGTCCCACAACGCCTTCCGTCCTTCTGCCGCCTGTCTGCAAAAGAGACCTTGACTCTCTCCACCTCCACTGCCCACACCCCAGGCCCAGCACAAACATCCGCCACACAATGACCCCGGTGGCTTAGAGCCCCCACTAGTTCCTTCCTCCCAGATAACCCAGCCCCTGCCCTCCCTCTGACCTCACTTCCCGCACCGCCCGAGCCTTTCCTCCCTAAGGCCTGGCATCACGGCCCAGGCCCGGGCCTGCCAGGTCTTTCCGGCCCCGCCAGGTCTTTCCGGCGGGAGGACTGTCCTCGCGACTGATCACGGGGCAGCCTGAGCGGGGGCCGGCCCGGCAGCTGGAGTCCAAGGTCCCCGCTGCTTCTCGCCCCACCCCAGGCCTCCCGTTACCCGCCGCCCCAGGACTCTCTCCTGCCAACGACCTGCCTGTCCTTTGAGGCCACCTGCGGAGGTTCTAGAGGGCACAGCTCGCCACGCCCCCTCCGCGAGTTGTCACAGCAGCAAGACCGGCGGCGAGGAAAGGCGGGCTGCTGGAGAAGGCACCGTGACCCGGCCAGCCGAGGAGAGCGGGCGCGGCCCGGGCCGGGCGGGCGCAGGCAGCGACCCTCCGCCGCCGCCCGCCGCTCACCCGGAAGTCCCCGGCGCGCACCGCGCATGCTCGCTCTCCTCCCGCGCGCCCGTGGGTCACGTGGCGCGGCGCGCGGGGCGCTTCGGGAAGTCCCCCGGAAACACGGGCCGCAGGGCGGCGGGTTCCGGCCGCGCCGGGCGGCCGGGCTGCGTGTGGCTCGCGTACCGTCCACGGTGCCGTGTGCCACAGTGTGTGGTCTCTGCGCCCGCCCCGTCCGCCCCGCGCGCGGTCGTCCTCTGGACTTACTTGGCGGAGGCCGGCCTTTCCTGGCGTGTCCGTCAGTGCCTGGCACTGTCACCGCGTTGGAGGCGGGGTTCGGGAGACCGGGCTGAGGGTTATCCGCACGCACGCTGCGACCACCCCGTGCGACGGCAGAACCCCAGGCAGACGACCCTCCGGACAGACCGGAAGCCTGCACACGGGTGGCACCCGCTGGGTGTAGGGCTTCATTCGGGCTTCTCACTCCCTGTTGTGCCTCCTGGCATCCAGTGCAGCGCCATCCCTACAGATGAGTAGAGATCCAGGTCCTAAGGGCTCTTGCTCAGCCCTGGGTCGCAAAGCCCGGTGCCCTGGCCTGACCTCAGCGGGACAGCTTGCATTTCTTACTTAGCTCTTCCCAGTCCAAGTCTCTGTTGATTGGAACGCTTCCACGGCCCGGCTGGGCCCGGTTTTGGGGAGACATCCTGGTTTTGCCCCAGCCGGCTCACCCAGGGAGCTGGGCGGGAAAAGGGGATGACACAGAGTTCAGGTGGGGGGTGATGTCTCACCAGGGGCAGGAGGAATGCTAAGGGCAGCAATGGGATGGAGAGGACTTCAGACCCATCTCCAAAGGCTGAGATAGGTAAGCTCTAAGAGAAAAACCTCCAGCACTAAAGAGGGCTGCAGTGTGGGTGGGGTGCTCCTTGGAGAGCCTGGTTTGGTACACATCTGGGAAGCCTTCAAAACGGTCCATTTCCCTGAGCCACTTCTAATAGTAAACAGCTCACGACAGGTGACTTCTCTGGCAGAGACTCCACCGCTCCCACGTCTATCTTCCAGTTGGTTTCTTTGCTTCCTCTCTCCTCCAAGTCTCTCAAGTAAATTTAAGCAAATGGATAAAACCGCTTGCTTCAAACCGTGGATAACTCCAGGTGGATGGATAGATGGTTGGATATGTTAACCAAAAGCAATAAAACCAGTTATTTTTGATTCAACCCCTAGCTTGGGAATCTCCATATGCTGTGGGTGTGGCCCTTGAAGACAAATAAATAAATAACCAGTTATTTTTACCAGCAAAACAAGTTTCTTCCGGAGAGGTAAAGAATTGAAATTCAGGGAGTTCCCGTCGTGGCTCAGTGGTTAACGAATCCGACGAGGAACCATGAGGTTGTGGGTTCGATCCCTGGCCTTGCTTCTAGGGTTAAGGATCTGGCGTTGCCGTGAGCTGTGGTGTAGGTCGCAGACGCAGCTCGGATCCCACATTGCTGTGGCTCTGGCGTAGGCCGGCGGCTACAGCTCTGATTCAGCCCCTATCCTGGGAACCTCCATATGCCGCGGGAGCGGCCCTAGAAATGGAAAAAAGACAAAAAAAAAATTGAAATTCAGGACCTGCAACTATGGCAAAACCACCCGACAGTTGCAAAGCAGAAGATACTCTTTTTCTTCTTCTTCTTCTTTCTCTCTTTTTTTCTTCTCTCTTTTTTTTCTCTTCTCTCTCTCTCTCTCTCTTTTTTTTTTTTTTTTGCTTTTCAGGGCCACACCTGTGGCATATGGATGTTCCCAGGCTAGGGGTCCAACCGGAGCTGTAGCTGCTGGCCTACAGCACAGCCACAGCAACACCGGATCCTTAACCCACTGAGCAAGGCCAGGGATCGAACCTACATCCTCATGGATGCTAGTCAGATTCCTTAGCTGCTGAGGCATGATGGGAATCCTGAGGCTACTCTTATAGAGGAAAAGGGGATGCTGGGAGGGCCTGTTGTAAACAAAAAGCCCATTGGAGGAAACTGGGGGAATTGCAGTATGGCGGCTTTTCATTGGCTGTTGGCTGTGTTGTTACCAGGCAGGAAAAGAGCTTTCTTCCTCCCCGCAGGGTCCCTTCCTCCTGGGCTGGCAAAGTGCCTCTCTCCCTGTCAGTCTGTGTTGAGTGGTACCCGTGTGAACTAGCTCCTCTTTCCGGCCTCCTGACTCCACTTTGGTGAGCTTTTCCTTTCTTAATTTTCACAGATAAACGACGGGTAGTTGGATGAGTGGATTTCAGTTAGAAGCACTCTTGGCTTCAAGTAGCAGAAATTCTAACGAGTGCAGTGGTTTAAGCCAATAGGAGTTTGTTTTTTTGTCTCAGCAAGGATCCTGGAGTCAGGCAGGGCTGTGTTAGTCCAGCGGCCGAGTCGTGTCAGACGAGCATCTCTGCAATCCTGTTGGGCTTTCCCTCGTGGTCACAGAGGGTTGCCACAGCTCCAGACACCACATCCATGTTCCAGGCTGGCCAAAGGGGGGAAAGGATAGTGGAAGAGATGTCTGTCTCTTGTCTTGGAAACAAAATTCCCAGTGGCTCCGCGGCTGCACGTCACTGGCCAGAACTCTGGCACGTGACCAACACCACTGCAGCACAGCTGGGGAGCGGACACCGAGCTTTTCCGGTGTTCCTAGTGGAAGAGAGAAGGGGGAAGAGCACGGAGCCAACGACTGTGGTGGAGCCGTCGTTGGGGCTGCCCAGCATCTTTTAAATAGCCTCTCCGGAGTTTGATAGGTCCCACCCTGTGAATCCTGTCTCTCCCACTCAGGGTGACATTGGTCCGCCTCCCCTCAGCGCTAGGGGCAGGTGTCTGCCTTGACCCATGAGGGGCGCCTACACCCAGACATGGTGGGCTGCTGGGGCATGAGGTCTTGCTGGCGTGGTCCCAGCAAAGGCAGCTTATTGCCGGGGCCGGGAGTGGTGGTGTCAGCTTCCTGCCGCTGCAGGACCATGGCAGTTCTGGGCTTGGTGGGGGCAGCAGAGCCTTCACTGTGACCAGTCCTGGCAGGGAGGCTGGGCACTGTTTCTGGAAACTTAGCCCGATCTGTGAGCCATTTGCAGCTCCTTATAAATCCACATCTGCTTAAACAAACCACAGTGAAGTCTTTTATCCACAGCTCTTCTGGGTTGGACTGTGACACTCCCCCCCCCCCCCCGCCAGATGCCGTGTTGAAGTCCTAATCCCCTGTGAATGGGGCCTTATTTAGAAATAGGGTCTTTACAGATGTAATCAACCCAGCAGGCTGGTGTCGTGTTAAGAAAAGAGAGGAGAGTTCCTGTTGTGGCAGAGTGGAAATGAATCCAACTAGGAACCATGAGGTTGCAGGTTCGATCCTTGGCCTCACTCACTGGGTTAAGGATCCGACATTGCCATGAGCTGCAGTGTAGGTCTCGTGCAGATGCAGATGCGGGCTCAGATCCTGCACTGCTGTAGCTCCGATTCAACCCGCAGCCTGGGAACCTCCATATGCCGCAGGCGTGGCCCTAAAAAAAAAAAAAAAAAAAAAGAGGAGTTCATATTGCTGCTCAGCAGGTTGAGAGCCAGACACAGTGTCCGTGAGAATGCAGGTTCGACCCCTGGCCTCTCTCAGTGGCTTAAGGGTCTGGCATTGTTGCAGGCTGGTGAGCTGAGCACAGGGCACCAGAGCCACTGGAGGAGTCTCTAGAGGAGTCTCTGGAGGAGTCTGGTGGGGCCAGGGGTGTGGAGCCCGAGGCCACCGTGCCCGCTGCCTTGAGCTCTCAGTGTGCCTTGAAGAGGGATGGCCGGCGCCACAGAATGTGCAGTCCTTGCTCCCGGTTTTCCAGGGCCTCCTGGGCAGGTGGTGCTTCTGGGGGCATCTCTGCAGAAGCCAGGTACCTTCAGGCCCCGCCCATCGCCGACGGCTCCGTAGAAACACCTCCCCTGCCCCCCAGGCCTGCCCGAGGCGACGGCGCCCTGTGAGCCAGGGGCATCGTGCTGCAGGCTGTCCTGGGACCCCTCGGATGAGGACTGTGCCCGTGGGTGGGGGCTCGGGCACGGGGCGAGGGGCGGCTGACCACGCAGAGCCTGTAGCAGCGCCTTCAGTTCCACTGCGAACCAGTCCAACGGGCGCCGCAGGAGCGGAAACCCGCCCCGCAGGCTCTTTGAGCAGCGGACCCTGGCGCCTTCCTGGGCTCATGTCACTGTCCTCCGGGGGGCTCGGCGCCGTTCCGTATAGGTTTGTGAGGGTGCAAGGGCAGGGGCGGAGGTTAGCCCGCAGGCCTGACAGCCCGTCTTGCCTGCTGGCCGCTAAGCCAGGAGCCGCCTCTCCCCCAGTGGGGCCCGCTGGTGGCACCACCTTGTTCCCAGCGCGGTCACCGCCATCGTCCTGTTCGCCTTCGCACCGAACCCACCCTTTGCTGGGCTCTTCAGCAGCACTAACTCCAGTGGGTCCTGAGGCCCAGACAGCAGGAGAGCCGGGACCAGCCCTGCCCCAGGCCAGAGCTGGTGCGCTGGAAGCCCGTGTGTCAGCAAACACGTGGGGGAAACGCATCCAGAATACAAGCTGCCTCCGGAATCCACAGTGGCTCGCAGAGCAAGGCACCTCACTTTGCGCAAGCATGGTGGCTGGCCCAAGTGACAGCCGCTTGTCTTTCCCTCCCGGGACAGGGGTAACTGCCAGGCTGCAAACCACCAGCCCCTGGCAATTTCACCCCCTGAAACTCCAGGAGGCTTACCGCCTACCACGGGGCACCTGGTGGGGTTACCTCCTGTGACAACTGGATCCCATCAGGTAATTCCTTGAACGGAGCAGGGCAGGGCATCGCCGGCCAGCACAGGCGTGGCCAAGTCCCTGGGAGCCGTGCTGTGAGGCAGAGGTAACAGGATCCTCGGAGGACCCCCGGGGAACTGACCCCTGCCAAGTGGAGACAGGTGCCTTCTGATGGTCTAGCTCAGTCAGGACTGAGGGGAAATGAAACGGACAGGTCGCTAGCTGTCCGCTGGGGGGTGAAGCCTGCAGAGTTTGCTCCGTGAAGACACAACATCCGGGAAATCTGCAGGTGTCGCCACCTGCCTAAATTTGCCACACTCTCCCTTGGGTCCCCAGGCCCAGCCTGCAATGGCAGAGGTGCAATAAACACATGAATGAGGGCGTGTGTCAGTTTCCTGCTGCTACTGGAGCAAATCACCACAACCGGGGGCTTCCGACACCCCCCCTGGACTCCCCGGGCTCTGGCGGCAGGGGTCTGACGTCCAGGCTTGGCAGGGCTGAGCTCCCCCTGCAGCCCCCAGGGAAGGTCTGTCCTCTCGCCTCCCCGGCTTCTAGAGGCGCCTGCATTCCAGAGCTCAGGGCCCCCCACACACACATCTTCTGACACTGACCCCCCCACCCAAGGACCCTTGTGGTGACAGTGTGCCACCCAGTTAACTGAGGGCCCCCTCAAGATCCTTGCTTTAACCACCTCTGCGAAGTCCCATTTTCACAGGTTCCAGGGTTCCAGAGCCTGGGAAGTGAAGGTCTTTGGGGGACCGCCCTTCAAAGGATCCTGCCCCTGTGTTTTCCAGCCTTTCAGGGGACATTAGCTTCCATGCCCTCGGGGATCTACTCTGGTTGGGCCTCACAGTTTGGGCAAGGCTGGCCTTCAGCCCCAGGATGTGCCCCCACCCTGGGTCTTTGGTCTTTGTCCCCGTTCCTGGCACAGAGCTTCTCAAACCCGTTGAATTTCCAGAGCCCCAGAAGTGTCCTTTGTCATTCATAAGGAACTTCCCCCACTTTTTTTCTTCTTTTTTTTTTAGGGGCACACCCATAGCACGTGGAAGTTCCCAGCCTAGGGACTGATTTGGAGCTGCAGCTGCCAGCCACAGCCACAGTCACAGCAATGCCAGATCCTTAGCCCACTGCGCGAGGCCAGGGATTGAACCCGCATCCTCAGGGATACTCTGTCAGGTTCTTAACTGGCTGAGCCACAGCAGGAAATCCAGGAGCCCATTCTTGATCACACCTGAGTCGATGCTAATGAGGTAACTGGGGCAGGGGTCCCTAGGTGGCCTCAGGTGGGGCTGGTCACCAGAAAGCTCTAGGGGCGGAGGGTTGGACCTCTCAGCCCAGCTCACTGACCTGGGAAGTGGGAGGGGTGCTGCAGATTCAGCTCCAACGCCAGGAGGCCGTGGCTTCCGGCTGGGAAACCCTGTGCTGCGGGGCGGGCAGGGCACCCCAGATCCATGGGGACGGACCTCCCCTCCTGGCGTGACTGTCCTTGGTCTCTCTCGCAGTCAACTGGCTGATGCGAGGAATCGTGTCCCTGAGCTTTGTCAGCCCCTCTACAAAGGAGGGACCCCGAGGAGAGGGTCAGGGACCCCAAGGCGACGCCTGGAGTCAGAAGTGCAGATGACAACCCCAACTTGTTACTGGCATGGGGGTGGGGGGGCATCCTGTGGGACTGAGCCCTCAGCCTGGACCTGCGCGGGGTAGAGAGCGTCCGAATCGCTCTGAATCGAGTTGAGCTACCGGACGCCCCGTGGGTGTCCCCAGAGCGGGTGTGGGAGAACTGGCGGGAGGGCAGGCGTTTGCCTTAAACTTGCTTCTCAGCCCTTATTACCTCGATCAGGGACCCACGTCAGCTGACGTCAATGGCCCGGGCACGGGGACAGTGCCCAGGACAGCCCATGGCCCCCGGCCCCACCATGAGACGCACTAGGCCAGACTCCTCCTGCTTGGCCTCCCCTCTGTCCTGGGGGCACTGGAAGGCCCGGGGGTCCGAGTCAGTGCAGAGCCAGGAGGTGGCACCCCCCAGAGGGCGTGGCTGTCCTCCTGCCCTGCTCACGACCCCCAGGTGGTGGCCACAGTCCTCTGGGATAGGCCTGGAGAAGGGTCTGCAGCAGACACGTGGGCCCCTTCCTTGGACGAACCCCCCCCCCCGCCACTGCCCCCGCTGGCCTGACTTGGGTGGGGGAGCTGCTGAGGGTCTTTAATTCCCCATCTGGTGAGGGGAGCGGGGACCCTGCTTCAGCCAACAACCAGGCAAACTCTCAGAGCTTCTCCCGGACCCGCAGGTGCGACAGCGCACACCAACCCCGTGGGCACCGCGGGAGCCACGGGCTGACCCACCTCGCGGCCGGCCCTCTGTGTCCCACCCTCCGGTCTCATCCTTCCAGGAACAGGATGATTCTGGGGGCTCCTCTCACGTGGATTAGAGACCCTGGCCACTCACCTGGCCTGTTGGGCCCCCAGAACACCCTCGCGGACCAGTAGCGGTGGCAGTGACAGTGGTGAGGCGGGGAACACAGGTGACATCCATGCCGGGGACACTATCGCAGGGCAGTCCCTGGAGGGCAGGCCCGTTTCCCCAGAAAGGCAGCTGCTTCCCGTGCGTCCATCCGGATGCCCCCAATCCCTCCCATCCAGGCCCCCAAACTCTGCCTAAGGACTTGCCGAAGCTGTGCTTAAGGGGCAGTGAGGCGCTGCAAGCCGCACAGGTTGGCCGTGGCCCGAGTCCCACCCCATCCCCTGCGGGTGAGGGGCTCTGTAAGACCGCCACCGCACAGTGGGAGACCGCCACCGCGCTGCACAACCTGTCACCAGCGTGGTCACTGCAGCGTGGCTGTCACTGGTCTCTTGCTGCCCTTCCCTGGGTCTTAGGCAGATGGTCTGAGTGAGCCACCATGCCCACTGCGTGCCATGGAGTCTCAGCGGCCCAGGGCCCCTTTCACTGGTCGGGCTGGAAGGGCTGCTGCCTGAAGACGCCCCTGAAGCCAGCTCTGGGGCCGTATTCACCCAGGTGTCCGCAGGCAGGGCCCTCAGCCGGCGCTGTCGGGGGAGGGTGTCTGCACCTGGGGAGCCTCTCGGGAGCAGGGAGCCATCACCGGCTTGCGAGCGGGAAGGTCAAGGGCGGGCGTGCGTGTTTCCAGAGCCATGAGGAGCTGGGCCTGAGGCGGAGGGCTGCCCCCGTGGTTTCCTGGCTGGGCGGCTGCGCCTGAGACTAGGCTCTGAAGCTGGAAGGAGCCCCAGAGAATTCCCTGCCCTGCCCCTCACTGGCGACCCCCTCGGCCCGAGCCAGCAGGGGGCCCACACTGGGGAGTCCGCGGGGTCAGCCTCTCAGGGCACAGAGCAGATCGGAGGCTCCAGGGAGGGGTCGGAGGGGGGCCAGGAAGTGAGACCTAGCGGGGGGTGGGGGTGGCCAGTGCAGAAGAGCCTGGAGCCGCGATGCTGGGGACCCAAGGGGTCTCAGCAGTGGAGGGTCCGGCTGAGGCTGACAGCTGCCCTGGAGCCACTGGCAACCACCTCCCCTTCTATGGAGACATCAACTGTGGGAGCATAAGACTGGGCCAGAGCAGGAGCGGGGATGGGTCCCCACCTGTCCTTGTTCCCAAACGAGAGGCACCAGGACCCAGCAGAGGCAGGTGAAGGCCCGTCCCAGAGGCAGACCCACTGCCGCCCCTCAGCCCCAGGTGCTGGAACGAGTGAGCAGACCTCACCCCTGCCCCCTTGCATCATCACAGGTATGGCCCAGGGAGGGACGAGCTAGGGAAGGGGGGCTTGCACTGGGTATGAGATGAGTATTTTAAACAAACTGGACCATTTCGATGCCTGAACATTGTGGACCCTGCCTGAGCCTGAGATGTAATTATGGGATGGAAAGGGGAGATATGACAGAGCAGGGAGTTTACAGGCTAATGAGCTGAGATACCCCAGAGGAAGTGGTACGAATGTATGATTGGATAGATGGGTGGGTGGATGGATGGGTGGATGGATGGGTGGGTGGATGGGTGGGTGGATGGATGGAGTGTTGTGGTGGATGGGTGGATGGATGGATGGGTGGGTGGGTGGATGGATGGGTTGATGTTATGGGTGGGTGGGTGGGTGGATGGATGGTGGGTGGATGGGTGGATGGGTGGGTGGTTGGGTGGTTGGATGTTTGGGTGGGTGGGTGGATGGATGGGTGGGTGGGTGGATGGGTGGATGGGCGGATGGGTGGGTGGAATGATGGATGGGTGGGCAGATGGATCGATATTGGATGGATGGATGTTGGGGGTTGGACAGACAGGAAGATGAGAAGATGGATGGAGGCAGACTCGCTACTGAGCGCTCTGGGGGTTCTGAAACCTTATCACACCCTCCAGTGATTACTTGGCCACCCTGCCTGCTCCCCAGCCTCCGACTGTGTCAGTGAATCCCTGACTCAGTGACCCGCTGTGTGGACTGAGAGGTGGGGGGGGGGGTCAGTTTTCTGCTGTGCTATGTTGGGGGCAGAGTTGTGGAGGCCCAGATCAGAACGAGGTGCAGGTATGCTCTGGGACATGACCTGGGCTCTGCTGGAGAGCTCACCTGGGGATTCTAGATTATTCTAAAAGGCCCAGGACACTTCTGGGTGGGATTCATGAAAGTGGTGGCAGTGGCCCAATAAGCAAACAGAAAAGTCAATATTTGCAGTGCCCAGTTGGTGTATGGGTGTGCATGGCAAGGCCGTCTGACCGGAGACATGTGGGCAGGGGGCAGAAAGATTCAGGCAGAGTTTTTTTTTAATGCTGGGGGCACAGCAAGTCAGCCTTCCTCAGTCTGGAGCTGAGGAAGGGCCAGGAGGGGTGACAGGGGAGGGCACAGAGGCCTGGCCATCACGCAGGGATTCCCATTAGTGGAAGCTGCTGGAGGGTTCCATCTGCTGAGTGACAGGGTTCTGACTGTATCCAGGCAGGTCTTTGCACAGCACACAGGGTGAGGGTGGGGGACAGCAACGCAGGGGCGATGCTTAGGGGGGGCTGGGCCCGAGGTCGGTCAGGCTGAAGGCCCTCGGTTCTGATGCTCAGGCCAGGTGGGCACCACCCCAAGGGGATGGGCCACAGCCCACTGGGCCAAGCCGTGCAGGGTAAATGGAGCGCTTTGAAGTCTCCAAATGGAAGCTCTGGGGACAGAGACGGCTGCTCAGGGGCGTCTCGAGTCATTCTCAAGCCACACAGTGGCCAGCCCCGCACTCTTGCTCAGCGCGGAGGAGCGCCGGCCTGGGGTCCGGCGTCCGCGTGGCAAAGCCCCTCTTCTGTGCTCAGGCGCTCTCAGCGCCCGGGAGGGAGGGCTCCTGGCCGCGGAGGGCGCCGTCCGCATCCCGGGAGCGCTTCTCGAGGCCGCCGCGCCTGGTTCCCGGGGCCAGCGCGCCCCCTGGCGGCTCCGCCCGGAATAGCGCTCCTCGCGGGCCTCCCTCCCTTCCCGCGGCGCGAAGGGGCTTCTCAGCAGAAACCCCCGCGGCCCGGGAACGCGGACCTGCGCGGAAACGCAGCTGACGCGGGTGGACTCAGGATTCCCGCCCCGCTGGCGGGTAGAAGGGCGCACGATCAGGGGGTGGAGACCGGGGCGCCGGGGCTCCATCCGCATTGAGCAAAAGGGGCAGGAGAGGGCGCCGAGGGTCCGCGGGGCCATCGGGGGCGCTGGACGGTGGCGCCCAGCTGCTGGGGAAGGGGCCGGGCAACGCGGAGGCGGTGGCTGAACAGGCCGAGACAATCGGGACGCGCAGTCGCGCGGGACCCCTGCGCAGCAGCAGGTCTGCAGTTGCAGGAAACCAGAGAGGAGCCAGGGGAGCGGGGTTGCAGGGGGGTTGGCGGGGGGCCGCTGGGAGAAACGGGAGGATGGAGGCGTTGAGCCGGCGCGGCTCGGTCGGGTTTGCACGCAGGAGGCTGTACCGAGCCGAGGGTGGTTGAGCAAGGGGGGGGCGGGGGGGGGGCGCCCTGGTCCGGGGGCGGGCACGAGGCCGAACGCCCGCACAAGTGGTGAAGGCCTTGCTGGCCGGTGGAGGGAGGGGGCAATGAGGCTGGTGCCCAGGGCTGGCACCAGAGTAGGGGCTTCGGAGGAACCTGAGGGGCAAGGTGGCCTGGGTGGGGACCAGGGATTGGAAGCAGTGGCCACAGGCCTGCGCCGAAGTTGTGAGGGGGCTGCCCACCTGGCCCGAAGGTGGAAGGTGGGTGGAAGCAGGGGCCGGGGCAGGAGGGTCGGAGAAGCGCCAGGGGCCACCCGGAGAGCGACTCTCGGGCTCCGTGGGCAGGGCGACGACAGTCCAGGTGCGGGTGAGGACCCAGCGAGGGTGTCTACGCAGCGGAGGGCGTCAGCGCCAGGAGGTGGCCCGGGGTCCACCCCAGGCTGCCCTCTGCCCCTTCCTGCTCTCCTGGGGCAGGGAGCGTGGGCAGCCCCTGGGCGGAGGCCTGGCGGGTGGGGGGCCCACACCCGTTCCCTGGGCTCCCTCAGCTGTTCGATTCTGTCTGAGAGTGTCACTGCAGCCCCTCCCCAAAGCGACTCCCTTTGGGGTGTCCACCAGGCGCCTTCTCGGGCCCAAGGTCCTATTTCCGGTGGCGAGGTGGGGAGGCACGGTGGCCAGCTGGCGGGGCTGGTGACCATGAGCGTCAGTGTCCCCTCCCAGGGCCCCTGGCAACCGTCAGAGGGAAGGGGTGGGGCTATGGGAGGGGACTTCGGGGAGCCCCAGGGCCCCAGTGAATTTGGAGACAGAGCAGGCCGGGCTGGTGCGCGGGGCCGGGGGAGGGAGAGGCAGTGCCCCCCCCCACGTCACCCGGTCTCATCCTCCATCCCTTTACCCTCGCCCCTCTCGGGTTCCCGACAGGCTCTGGTTGCTCCCAAGATAAAGCGTTTAGGTTGGATTTAAAAAATGTTTAATTTTGTTTCCTGTGTGTGTTTTAAACTTACGTGAACAGCAATGTACTAAAAACAGCATGCTGTTTCAGAGTTCCCATCCTGGCACAGCTGAAACCAGTCAACTGGGAACCATGAGGTTGCGGGTTCCATCCCTGGCCTGGCTCAGTGGGTTAAGAATCCCGTGTTGCCATGAGCTGTGGTGTAGGTGGCAGATGCTACTTGGAATCTGCGTGGCTGTGGCTGTGGTGTAGGCCGGCAGCTGCAGCTCCGATTAGACCCCTAACCTGGGAACCTCCAGATGCTGTGGGCATGGACCTAAAAAGCAAAAAAAAATGAAGCATGCTGTTTCTTTCTTTTCGGGGGTGGGGGGGGGAGGGTCTTTTTTAAGGCTGCACCTGCAGCGTCCGGAAGTTCCCAGGTGAGGGGCCCAATGTGAGTGGCAGCGGAGGGCTTACCTACTCCACAGCCACAGCGACGCCAGGTCTGAGCAGAGTCTGTGACCAGCGCCAGACCCTCAACCCACTGGCCAGGGATGGAACCCGTGTCCTCAGGGATGCTCGTCCTGGCTGGGTTCGTAACCGACCGAGCCGCTGTGGGAACTCTTGTTTCTTCCTCTAAGGTGGTTTTCCACCGCGTGCTTTACTTGGAGCACCGCCCAGATCCTCAGTGGTCAGCTAGGCCATTCTCATTTGTGCGAAAACATCCGCGCTGGGGCCCCCCGCTGGACCCCCTTCTGGCTGCTCAGTCCAGCAAGGGGCCAGCCCTGCTCTGGCCTTCACGCCACCCAGCGTCCTGTCTCGCGGCTTCCTCTGGTGGACACACGGGGCACCTTCCCTTCTGCATCCACACTTTTTTTGCGCAGTAATGTGTATCCCTGAGCTTCCCCCACGATGGGCAGGGAGCGGCAGTTGGCTCCTCGCTGCCGGGTGGCCCTCCCTGCGAGAGAATACCCACGGCCCAGCTCCACACATTCGAGTTTTTCCAATGCAGGGTTAGGAATAAAACCACTCTGCTTGTTGTTGTTCTTCTTCTAAAGAGACCTGATTTTTATTTCATTGTATTTTATTACATTTTATTTTTTGAGTCTTGCCTGTGGCATCCGGAAGTTCCCAGGCCAGGGATGGAACCTATGACACAGCTGTAACCGGAGCCACGACAGTGACAACACGGGAGCCTCAACCCACTGACCCACCAAGGAAATCCCATTCTGGTTGTTCTTGCACCTTCTTTTTTTTCTTTTTTCTTTTTCTTTTTTGGGCCACATCTGCGGCATATGGAAGTTCTCAGGCTAGGCGTCGAATCGGAGCTGTAGCCGCCGGCCTACACCACAGCCACAGCAGCGCCAGATCCGAGCCACACCTGCGACCTACACCACAGCTCACGGCAATGCCGGATCTTTAACGCGCTGAGCAAGGCTAGGGATCGAACCCGCAACCTCATGGTTCCTAGTCGGATTCGTTAACCACTGAGCCATGATGGGAACGCCTGTCCTCTCTTTCTTTCTTTTTTTTTTAAAGCTTAACTCTCCTTTCAGTGCAAATCTCTCCATTTTACTTCATTCGTTCATGAGTCTTGTATTGAGAAAATGACAAATGCAAATGTCATTAGTAGGACCATGGAAAGGGGGTCACAGCATCAAGTCTCGGCTCATTCAGAGCCCTCAGCCCAATGGGCAAAGCAGACCAGACAAACCGACCGCCCTGACTGCCCAGGGGTTGGAAATGCAAACAATATTTCGTTGAAAAATGAGATCTGGGAGTTCCCGCTGTGGTGAAGCAGGTTAAGAATCCATCTGCAGTGGTGGGGCTGCTTCAGAGGAGCGGATTTGACCCCTGGCCCCAGAACTTCTGTATGCCACAGGTGTGGCCAAAAAAAAAGAAACAAAAGGTAACTTTACCTTTCAGTCTTCACCATATTTTTGTTTTGTCGTAGTTGTAATTTCCAGTGCTGATTGATGATGTTTGATTTTTATTTTAATTGTGTGTATTTTTATAGATTCTTTTTTACTACTCAGTGAATTTTATTACATTTATAGCGGTACAGTGATCATCGCTTACAGCATGTCCATCCCCAACCCTCAGTACGTCCCCCCACACCCAACCTGTCTCATTTGGAAACCGTAAGTTTTTCAAAGTCTGTGAGTCAGTATCTGTTCTGCAAAGAAGTTCACTGTGTCCTTTTTTTAGATTCCACATGTCAGTGAAAGCATATGATGTTGGTGTCTCGCCGTCTGACTTCACTCAGCATAATTTCTAGGTCCATCCATGTTGCTGCAAATGCCGGGATTTCATTCCTTTTGATGGCTGAGTAATATTCCATTGTGTGGATGGACCACATCTTCTGGATCCACTCCTCTGTCGATGGACACTGAGGTGGTTTCCAGGTCTTGGCTATTGTAAATAGTGCTGCAATGAACATCGGAGTACACGTGTCTTTGCGAGTCATGGTTTTCTCTGGGTAGATGCCCAGGAATGGGATTGCTGGATCAAAAGGTAGTTCTATGTTTAGTTTTCGGAGGCATCTCCATACTGCTTTCCACAGTGGTTGCACCAATTTACACTCCCACCAACAGCGTAAGAGGTTTCCCTTTGCTCCACCCCCTCTCCAGCACTTATTGTCTGTAGACTTTTGGATGGTGGCCATTCTGGCTGGTGCAAGGTGGAACCTCATGGTGGTTTTGATTTGCATTTCTCTGATAATGAGTGAGGTTGAACACCTTTTCATGTGCTTTTTGGCCATCTGTATATCTTCTTTGGAGAACTGTCTGTTTAGATCTTCTGCCCATTTTTGGATGGGGTTGTTTGTTTCTTTGGTATGGAGCTGCAGAAGGTGTTTATAAATTTCGGAGATGAATCCCTTGTCAGCTGATTCATTTGCAAGGATTTTCTCCCTTTCTGTGGGTTGTCTTTTTGTTTCGTTTAGGGTTTCCTTTGCTGTGCCGAAACTTTTAAGGTTAATTAAGTCCCATTTGTTTATTTTATTTTATTTTTTGTCTTTTTTTTGCTATTTCTTGGGCCGCTCCTGAGGCATATGGAGGTTCCCAGGCTAGGGGTCGAATCGGAGCTGTAGCCGCCGGCCTACGCCAGAGCCACAGCAACGCAGGATCCGAGCCGCGTCTGCAACCTATACCCCAGCTCACGGCAACGCCGGATCGTTAACCCACTGAGCAAGGGCAGGGACCGAACCCGCAACCTCATGGTTCCTAGTTGGATTTGTTAACCACTGCACCATGACGGGAACTCCCAATTTTTGTTTTTATTGTCATGACTCTAGGAGGTGGACCTGAGAAGATGTTGCTGTGGTTTATGTCAGAGAGTGTTTGGCCTATGTTTTCCTCTAAGAGTTTTATAGTGTCTGGTCTTATATTTAGGTCTTTAATCCATTTTTAGTTGATTTTTGTGTATGGTGTTAGGGAGTGGTTTTTGTTTGTTTGTTTGTTTTGTTTTGTTTTGTCTTTTTAAGGTTGCACCCGCAGTATATGGAGGTTCCCAGGCTAGGGGTCTAATCGGAGCTATTGCTGCTGGCCTGTGCCAGAGCCACAGCAACGCCAGATCCAAGCTGCACCTGTGACCTACACCACAGCTCACAGCAATGCCAGATCCTTAACCCACTGAGCGAGGCCAGGGATCAAACCCGCAACCTCACGGTTCCTAGTCAGATTCGTTTCCCCTGTGCCACGACAGGAACTCCTTAGGGAGTGTTCTAATTTCATTCTTTTCCATGTGGCTGTCCAGTTTTCCCAGCACCACTTATCAAAGGGGCTGTCTTTTTTCCACTGTATATTCTTGCCTCCTTTGTCATAGATTAGTTGACTGTAGGTGCGTGGGTTTAATTCTGGGCTTTCTATCCTGTTCCACTGATCCATATTTCTGTCTTCGTGCCAGTACCACACAGTTTTGATGACTGTAGCTTTGTGGTATAGTCTGAAGTCAGAGGGCTGATTCCTCCAGCTCCATTTTTCTTTCTCAGGATGGCTTTGGCTATTCTGGGTCTTTTGTGCTTCCAAACAAACTCTAAAATATTTTGTTCAAGTTCTGTGAAAAATGTCCTTGGTAATTTGATAGGGATTGCACTGAATCTGTAGATTGCCTTGGGTAGTACATTCATTTTGATAATACTGATTCTTCCAATCCAAGAGCATGGGATGCCTTTCCATCTGTTTTGTCATCTTTGACTTCTTTCATTAGTGTCTTATAGTTTTCAAAGTACAAGTCTTTTGTCTCTTTAGGTAGGTTTTTTTTTTCTTTTTTTTTGTCTTTTTTAGCTATTTCTTGGGCTGCTCCCGAGGCATATGGAGGTTCCCAGGCTAGGGGTCGAATCGGAGCTGTAGCCACCGGCTTACACCAGAGCAGCAACACGGGATCCGAGCCGTGTCTGCAACCTACACCACAGCTCACGGCAACGCCGGATTGTCAACCCACTGAGCAAGGGCAGGGACCGAACCTGCAACCTCATGGTTCCTCGTCGGATTCTTTAACCACTGCGCCACGACGGGAACTCCTCTTTAGGTAGGTTTATTCCTAAGTATTTTATTCTTTTGGATGCGATGGTAAATGGGATTGTTTCCTTAATTTCTCTTTCTGATCTTTCATTGTTGGTATAGAGAAATGCAGTTGATTTCTATGTATTTATTTTGTATTCTGTGACTTTGCCAAATTCGTGCATAAGCTCTAACAGTTTTATGGTAGCGTCTTCAGGATTCTCTAGGTATAGTATCATGTCATCTGCAAATAGTGATAGTTTTACCTTTTCCTTTCCAATTTGGATTCCTTTTATTTCTTTTTTCTTCTCTGATTGCCATGGCTAGGACTTCTAAAGCTATGTTGAAGTTCCTGCTGTGTTGAAGTGGGTTAAGAATCCATCTGCAGTGGGTGGGGCTCTTTCAGAGGAGCAGGTTCGACGCCTAGCCCCGGAACTTCCATATGCCACAGGTGTGACCAAAAAAAAGAAAAAAAAAGGTAACTGTACTTTTCAGTTTTTCACCATATTTTCATTTTGTTGTAGTTGGAATTTCCAGTGATAATTGATGATATGTTAATTTTTTTTTTTTGTTTTGTCTTTTTGCCTTTTCTAGGGCCACTCACGCGGCATATGGAGGTTCCCAGGCTAGGGGTCTAATCAGAGCTGTAGCCATTGGCCTACACCAGAGCCACAGCAACGAGGGATCTGAGCTTTGTCTGCAATCTACACCACAGCTCACGGCAATGCCGGATCCTCAACCCACTAAGCGAGGTCAGGGATTGAACCCACAACCTCATGGTTCCCAGTCAGATTTGTTAACCACTGCGCCACTACGGGAACTCTGATATGTTAAATTAAAAATAATTTTTAAAAAATTTTTTTGCTTTTTAGGGCCACATCCTCAGCATATGGAGGTTCCCAGGCTAGGGGTCGTATTGGAGCTGTAGCTGCCGGCCTGCACCACAGCAACACCAGCTCTGAGCCAATTCTGCGAGCTACACCACAGCTCATGGCAATGTCAGATCCTTAACCCACTGAGCGAGGCCAGGGATCGAACCTGCGTCCTCATGATTACCAGTTGGGTTCGTTACCGCTGAGCCACAACGAGAACTTCTTTCCTGTGTTTTTTGTTGAAGTTGAACCCGTATAATTTGCAGACAATGACAGGCACAGGTTCTGCTGCAAAACGCCTGTGGAATGTTGGCTGTAACACAGTGTCTCTGATGCTTCTTTTTTCATTCTCTTTCGTGTTAATAGCTGTGATTCGCAGACCATAAGAGTCACCTCTTTAAAGTGTATAATCCAGTGCTGTTCAGCACGTTAGGAGTTGTGCAACCAGCTCTCATCACACGAGGTAATTCCACGACCTGTCATGCCCTCTGTGCCTATGAAGCAGGGCTGCTTGGCTCTTTGTGTCTTCACTGGAAGAGCGTGTCTATTTAAATCTGCCACCCAGGTTTTGATGGGGATTCTTGTCATTTTATTACGATTGAGTTGTGAGATTTATTTACGTGTTCCAGTTGTTAGACTTGTCAGATGTAAGGTTTGCAAGTATTCTCTCCCCTTGGTGGGTTGCCTTTTTCTTTTCTTCCCAGTGTCCTTTGAAGCACAAAAGTTTTTACCGTCTCAGCGGTTAAATGTATCTATTTTGTATTTTGTTGCTTGTGCTTTTGGTGTCCTCTTTAAGGGAACTCTGGCTCATCTAAGGTCTGTTTTCTTTTCTTTTCTTTTTTGAATTTTAGTACCTTTTATTTATTTATTTTTAGACCTTGAGTCGCCGAAAAGAGCTAAATTAATCTCTTCATGGTAGTATTGGGGGGTCCATAATAATCAAATGGAAACCACCCCGCCTAGGAAGCCGCAGCTTCACTCTGTGGCTTTTATTTCAAAGTGGGGCGGCCCCTGTCACCCCGTGTCTTCTTCTTCGAGTTGACAGCTCCGGCTCTGACATGCGGGTCTTCGATGCCCTTTGGGTACTTCTGTGTATGCTGTCAAGTCAGGGTCCGGCTTCGGGCATCTGTGAGCTACTGTCCAGCCTTCCCAGGACCATCTGTTGCAAAGACTGCCTTTCCCCAGTTCAGTGGTCCGGACGCCCCCGTCAGAAACCCCTCGGCCCTGAGCGTGCGGGTGTGTTTCCAGGCTCTCAGTGCTGGGCCCCTGGTGCGCACGTCTGGCCCTATGTCAGCGCCGCGCCGTATTCATTACCGCAGTTTTGCGGTTTTGAAGTCAGGAGATGGGGGTCCTCCACCTTTATTCCTTTTTTTTTTTTTTTTTGGTCTTTTTGCCGTTTCTTGGGCCTATCCCGCGGCATATGGAGGTTCCCAGGCTAGGGGTCGAATCGGAGCTGTAGCCACCAGCCTACGCCAGAGCCACAGCAACGCAGGATCCAAGCCGCGTCTGCGACCTACACCACAGCTCACGGCCACGCTGGATCCTTAACCCACTGAGCGAGGCCAGGGATCGAACCCGCAACCTCATGGTTCTTAGTCGGATTCGTTAACCACTGGGCCACAGCGGGAACTCCTCCACCTTTATTCTTTTTCAGGACTTTTGGCTACTTGGGGTCCCTGTGATTCCGTGTAAGCTTGAGGACTGGCCTTTCTACTGGACTTTTCGTTGAGATTGTACAGACTCTGGGTTGGTGTGGGCTGTGCTGGCGTTTGTGCAGTGTTGACCTTGCATGTCCATGAATGTGGGGTGTCTTCCTATTTAGTTTTTCTTTAATTCCTTCCAGTCGTGTTTTATAGTTTTAAGCGTACAAGACTTTCGCCAACTTGGTTAGATTTTTTTCTTGAGTATTTATTTATTTATTTATTTATTTTGTCTTTCAGGGCCCCACCTGAGGCATATGGAGGTTCCCAGACTAGGGGTCTAATTAGAGCCATAGCCACTGGCCTACACGACAGCCACAGCAACGCCAGATCCGAGTCGCATCTGTGACCTACACCACAGCTCACAGCAATGCTGGATCCTTAACCCACTGAGCAGGGCCAGGGATTGAACCTGCAGCCTCACGGTTCCTAGTTGGATTTGTTTCCGCTGCGCCATGATGGGACCTCCGAGTATTTACTTCTTTTAGATGCTATTTTAGGTGGAATTGCTTTCTTTTTTAAAAATTTGTTTTATCGAAGGATGGGTGATTTGCAGTGTGTTAATTTCCACTGTACAGCAAAGAGGTTCATGTATATATCTGAATCTATATATATATTCAGATACATACACACACATTCTCTTTCATACTCTTTTCCACTCCGCTTTATCACTGGGGAGCGAGCACAGTTCCCCGTGCTCTGCGGTAGGATCTAGTTGTTACCCGTCCGGTACATATAGTTTGTGTCCACTAGTCCCAAGGTCCCCTCCAACCCCTGCCCCTCGCCCCCCTGGTACTACGGCCTCTTCTCTGTGTCTGTGAGTCTGTTTCAGTTTTGTAAGTAAGTTCATTTGTATCGGTTTCTTTTAGATTCCACACACAAGTGATATCCTGTGGTATTTGTCCTTCTCTTTCACTCAGCGTGAGAATCTCCAGGCCATCCATGTTGCTGCACAGAATTGCTTTCTTAAGTTCCTTTTATCACCTGCATTATCTGTGTTCTTAGTACTAACCATTACCTAGCTTTTTTTTCTTTTTTCTTTTGAGGGCCACACCTACGGCATATGAATGTTCCAAGGCCGGAGGCTGAACTGGAGCCGAACCCGCCTGCCTACACCACAGCCACGGCAACACCAGATCTGAGCTGCCTCCGCAACCTACTCCGCAGCTCACAGCAACGCCAGATGTTTTAACACACTGAGCGAGGCCAGGAATCAAACCGGTATCCTCATGGGTACTGGCGGAGCTCTCTCTCTTTTTTTGTTTTTTGGGGGCCACACCCACAGCATATGGAGGTTCCCAGGCTAGGGGTTCAGTCGGAGCTACAGCCGCCGGCCTACACCACAGCCACAGCAACGCCAGATCTGAGCCACGTCTGCGACCTACACCACAGCTCACAGCAACACCGGATCCTTAACCCACTGAGTGAGGCCAGGGATCAAACCTGCCGCCTCAAGGTTCCTAGTCGGATTTGTGTCTGCTGAGCCACGACGGGCCCTCCTAGAGGTGGCTTTTAATTCTTCTTTTCCGATGTCTGTGCTGATTCTCTTTCATCTACATTCCTCAGAGGGCTGGCTATCTTTGTCTGCTGTCAGCGGAGGGGTGGGTCCTGCCTGTCCCTGTGGGACAGAGGAGTCGGCACGCAGAACTGACAGAGGTCTGTCCCTCTTGCACCCCCAGGCGCCTCTGCTCCCCGCCTGGTCAGGGTCTGTGCAGGACACACTGGCCGCTCCCTGCCAGCCTCAGATCAGGGGCCCTTTAGCAGGGGGTGTAACTGTGAACGCCCACCTTGTAGGCCTGAGGGCCAAGAAGGAGAAGCGGGGAGTCTGCCCTCCCAGGGGTCGGGGTGGGGCATGGAGGAGCCAGGCCAGCCCCACCACGGGGTGCCTGGTCACCCACGAGGATCACAGAGACTCCCCCCCCCCGCCCCCCCACCCAGGCCACCTGGAACTGGAAGTGATGTGTAACACTCGGGATGGGGCAAGACCAGGCTTCCCGGGGACTGGAGATCAGTGGCGCTCAATCCTGGAACTGCCCCTTGCTTCCATCTGGGGTGGAGTGCCACCTTTCTCAACCCAAGGCCCCCTGGGGCCCTGGCCTCCCCCCCCAACCCCAGTCCGCCCTCTCTCTCCGGGCACCTGCACCCTCTCGGCAGAGGCCCCTCACCGCAGGCTCCCCAACCCGGACAAGTGGGGGCAGGCAGGAGGGTAGGAAGGGGCTCGCAAACCGGACACCAAGCCAGTCCGAGGACGCGGCCCTGAAGGCCTTCTCCCAGGGGGCGTGCATGCAGAGCTGAGCGTGGAGCGGTTTCAGGGTGGTTCCTCCCCTCCCCACCCCCGCCACCCCGCGTTTCCCCCGCCCCAGGGCTGGACCCCGGAAAGCGGAGCGTGTTGCTAGGATTCCAGAAACCACTTCTGAAAAGGAGGAGCTTGGTGGCTTGGAGACTAGGGTCCCGGGTCCCTCCACCGTCTCTGGGGGTGTCTCAGCCCCCCCTCCCCCGCTTCTTCAACAGAAAAGCAGGATGTAAAACCTCGCCACCTGCCCCCCAACCTCCTGGCCGGTCTTCCCCACCTCGCTCCCCATGGGATGGGGTCCTGTGGCCCCCTCTCTGCCTGGTGGTCTTTAGCCTTGCAGCCGCCAGGCCAGGGCTGCTTTTGCCCACCCAGGGCGCCCTCCTCTGCCCGCCAGCGCCTGGCCCCGTGGACACCGCCCTCCTGGGCACACACACTGACAGCCCGGGTTCCAGGGCCTTTCCCTGAGCAGGGCTGCACCGAGCCTCCGCCGGCCAGCCCGCCGGCAGGGTTTAGCTAGTTAGTTGGCAAGTATCCCAGATGCCTGACCTGACCGCAGGGTGGGGCCAGCAAGCCCCCCCCCCCCAGGGTGGGGGAGACAGGGGCCCTGGCACAAAGGGTGTGGGGGACACAGCCTTTGAAGGGGAGGGAGCAGCATGTGCCAAAGCCCAGAGTGGGGAGAGCGCTGCCCAGAGCTTGAAGACCAGTGGTGCTTATAGGAGGTGAGGGGCCGGGTCAGGCGGGGCTCCCACGGGGTTCCGTGTGGGACTTGACCCTGAGGGCCACAGGGAGCCACGTTGTGCTTGGGGGCAGCCACTCTCTGTGCAGCAGAGACAGAAGCCAGAGCACAGGTCTAGGAAAAGGAGTGAAGGAGGCCAGGTGCCCCCACCACCTCCCCCCCCGCGCCCCCTCCCCACCCTGGGCCCCAGGATCTGGGGGATATGCTGCTGTCCTTGGCACCTTCTCAAGGGACGAGTCTTCCCTTCTCCCTCCCCTCTCCCCTCCCGCCTTCCTTCCGCCCCTTGTCTCCTGGTCGTTTTGAGTGAATGTTGGGAGGGGGAGGCCCGCGCCTTCACGCAAGGTGGGGACAACGCTTATGTTTCGCTGGCTGGAAAGTCGCCAACAGGGGCCTCGGCCCAACGCCTGGGTGTTTCCCAGGGCGCCCCTGAGGCCAGAGCTCCAGTGCCCTCTCCGGCATCGCCAGACTGTTCAACATTCGGCTTGGCTTCCTCGGCTTTGAGCTGCCGTTTCCTGCCTGGCTTCTTAGCCCATCACCCCAAACAGCATAGAAATGGGCCAATACCTTGGAGGGACGAGCGGCACAAAGGTGAGGCCGCAGCTCCCAATGCCCAGGTTTGTCTCCCCAGGCTGAGCCCCGGGCTTCTTCGGTCTCGGGGCTCAGCCTCATCCACACATCGACCAGCCTCCCTGAGGAGGAAGGGGGCCGAGGATGCCGGCCCGTCTCCGGGTGATTCCCTCTGTCGGCATCCCAGCCCCTCAAGTCCTGGCTGCCTCTGCTGCTGGCGGATGCCTTCGAACAGCTGTTTTAAATACGGCTTCTGGAGTTGCTTTTGGTGCAAGGTTTTGTCTGATGTTTGCTACTCCTCATGGCTGGAAGCGTGACTCAACGCTGTTCGGCGTGCTGTGGGTCTGCTTCATAGACGGTAACGGTGACGCACTGGATGATTTGACTGATGTGAGAAATTATCAACATTGTGTCTGTGTGTGTCGCTTTTTAGGGCCACACCTGCAGCATATGGAAGTTTCCAGGCTAGGGGTCCAATTGGAGCTACGGCCGCCCCTGGCCTACGTCACAGCCACAGCCACGTGGGATCCGAGCCGCGTCTTCGACCGACACCGCAGCTCACAGCAACGCTGGGTCCTTAACCCACTGAGTGAGGCCGGGGATCCTAGTCGGGTTCGTTCCCTCTGAACCATGACGGGAACTCCTCTGTGTGTGTCTTAAACTTTGTAGCAGAACAATGAGCGCAATTGGGGAGCTCTGGCTGTGGCGCAGCAGGATCAGCCTGTGTCGTGGGTGCCTTGGGACGCGGGTTCCATCCCCAGCCCAGCACGGTTGGGTTAAGGATCCGGCGTTGCCGAAGCTTGGGTTGCAACTGCGTCTCAGGTCTGATGCCTGGTCCAGGAACTCCATGAGCCGTGGGGCGTCCAAAAAAAAAGAGGAATGAAAGAAACCAGGTTGCGTGTGTGGTGAGAACCATGTTGAGAAAGCTAGTAAATCAAGATAGAGTTTTCCTTTTCTTCTCCTCCTCATGAAATTTGACCCAAGAAAAAAGCACGAGAATCTGAAGCCTGTCCCCCGCCCCCGACAAGTGGTTTCGGAGTGGGAATCTTACACCGAGCTCAGCCCTGGTCCCGTTCCAGAACCGCCTGGAGACGCACTTAATCTACCACAAAGGGACACTACATCCCGTCCCGACACTTGGCGGTCGGCTCCTCGGCGCTGCCCGCGGCGGGGAGGCTGACGTCACCTGCCTTGGGAGAAGTCTCTTTTCTGCTTGTTTGATTTGGGCCCAGTTTGAGACCCGAAGACCTTGCTACATTTTAATCCTTTCTGAGGCATCACAGAACCAGGAGCAACACGTCTGCGTGGTGTGTGTGCGTCCGGGGTGCCGCAAACTTTGAAAAGCATCATATGAGTGTGCGGAGCAGGGTTCCCAGCCTGGGGCGGCCTGGGCAGCGGACAGAGCAGTCCCCGGCTTGGCTCGTGTGCACGCGCCGCTCCAAGGCAGCTTGGGAGGAGCAAGGTGTGCAATTTTAGGGCCGCACCTGCAGTGTACGGCGGCTCCCAGGCTAGGGGTCAAATCGGAGCTGCAGCTGCCGGCCTCCACCACAGCCACAGCAATGCCGGATTCTTGACCCACTGAGGGAGGCCAGGGATTGAACCCGCGTCCTCATGGATACTAGTGGGGTTTGTCTCCGCTGAGCCACAACAAGAACTCCTGTAGTGCATTTTCAAATATGATGGCTTTATTCAAATTTCACAGCTGTAGAAGGAGCACAGGTAAGTGAGTTAAAAGACATGAAGGAGGAGTTCCCGTCGTGGCGCAGCGGAAATGAATCCAGCCAGGAACTACAAGGTTGCGGGTTTGATCCCCGGCCTCGCTCAGTGGGTTAAGGATCCGGCATCGCTGTGAGCTGTGGTGTAGGTTGCAAGCTCAGCTCAGATCCGGCATTGCTGTGGCTGTGGTGTAGGCCAGTGGCTACAGCTCCAATTAGACCCCTAGCCTGGGAACCTCCATATGCCACGGGTACGGCCCTAAAAAAAAAAAAGTACACAAAGGAAATAAATGTAGAGTTAAAAACAAAAAACAAATCTGAGAGATGAAGCAAAAATCCCATTCTGTGCATTAAAATAAAAGGCCATTTAAAATAAAAAGTGTGGACGGGAGCGCAGAGCAAGGTGGGCAAGCATGGAGGGGGCAGGAATGGGGGAGGAGAGTAAGAAGGGGGGAATGAATGGGGGAGGGGCAAGGGCAGGAATCTGGTGACCTGCGGCCGCTGCCCTGCCCACCCATCCTTGGGTTGCCTTGGTAGGGCTGACTTCTGCGTGGGGTGCGGGCGCAGGGGTTATGGCGACACAGCCCCTCCCTCTCTGCCCCGAGGTTTGAGCCTTGCTGGGGCTGATGACTGTCCTGCTACAGCCCAGCATCTGCTGCTCCCAACCAGCGCCCCTCAGGCTGGAAGCGGTGCTGGCAGCTGCCGCTCAGCGGCCGAATAATTAAACGTGGGCACAATGCAGCTCAGACTGCGGACTGGCCCTCCTGCTGTCTGCAGATAATTACCTTGCCCTGAGGCTGCGCCCAGAGGACCGGGGAGAGCGGCCAGGGCCCCCCCAGCCTCTGATGGGGAGCGCGAGGGCCGAGGGGAGGGCCTGTCTGGGCCACCTGCCTCCTGTCCCTGAGTGCACAGGGCCGGCTCCCAGGCGCAGACGAGCCCCCTCCAGGACGCTCCCAGTGGGGCCAGGGGGGCCCAGGCCTGCAGACCATTCTCGACCTGGCCGGGGCTGGGTGGCTTGCACCGGTCGGGGCAGCCATGCAGCCAACACACACAACAGGAAGGCCCCCCAGGAAGGCCCAGGTCCTGGTCACCAGCAGGGGCCGGCAGGGCGGGACAGACGGGGAAGGAAAGAAGGCCCTGCCCCGCTCAGGAAGGAACCTGAGCCTGTGTCTGTCACCTTTGTGTCAGGAGTCACGGGTCAGCACTGAGGTTTCTTGCTGGCACTGGCGGCAAAGGCACGTGACACTGGCGGCAAAGGCAAAGGGACAGTCGGGGTCCCAGGTCCCAGCTTGTGTGAATTCAACCAGGGAACCCAGACCTATAGCTCCTGGAGAGCCGGGTGTGGGCTTCAGGAGGCTGGTTCCAGCCCGCCCCTGCTGGAGTCTGCTGGGTCCAGTGGCATCAGAGGGCAGCAGGGCCTGGGGCCGGGGGCCCGGCTGGGATCGGGGGAGCCCCTGCCCCACTGCACCCCGGCTTTATCTCTCCTATTCATCCGGAAAGGGGGTCTGCCCACTCCGCTTCAAGCCCCAGGCACCAGCTCAGACCCCAGCCCGGCCCTGGTGTCCTGTGTCCTCAGGCTGTGCGGGACACTCCCTTGTCACATGCTGACTGCCCCCATCAGAAAATGGAACATTTTGTCACTTTTTTTTTTTTTAATTTTTAAGTCATCATTAATATAGCTTCCTGGGTTAAAATTTCAGTCAGAACCGAGGGCGAAGGGTGGAAGCTCGGTCTCCCGTGTCCGGTTCCTGCGGGCTGGGCCCGCCCTGTGGAGTTGGCTCTGTGCCCACCCAGGGAGCTGCTGCAAGGTGCCCACGGCATCTGGAGTCCCTCACTGGTGGCCTTGGATGGACTGCAGTCTTGCTGTTTCTAGCTTTGCTTTCAGTGAGAAGCAATGAGGCAAATCTCAGCCTGCTGGGCACAGAAGCCAGAACCTTCCTGCAAGACAGACCCGGAGAAGCCGCCCAGCTGGCCGGACTTGGGTTTCTGAAAGCTGGTGGGCAATGTCTGCCCACCTCCAGCCTCGGACTCACTCGCTAGCGGGGGGCGGGGGGGGGGGCCCGTCTCGCCACCACTCCCCGTCCATCCCGTCCCTCTTCAAAACCGCCAGTGTCGGCCAGGCTGTAGGTGGAAACGATTACTTCCCGGTCCTGTGGGTTTGCTTTCTCTGATCTCGGGCGGAGTGAAGCGTCTTTCTTTCTGCAGGGACAGGCTGCGTGCCCGACGTGCTAGACATACGACCGCCCTGCTGGGGATTCGGCCCTTTGTTGACACCTGAGTTAGCAACGACTTTTCCCAGAGTCTGCGGCCACTTTGACTTCGAAGGGGGGATCTAGGAGTTCCCTGGAGGCTCAGCGGTTAAGGCTCTGATGTTGTCACTCCCGTGGTGTGGGTTCGATCCCTGGCCTGGGAACTTCTGTACTCTGTGGGCACAGCTACAAATAAAAGATAAAAAAAAGATTATATCTGTGCAAAATGTTGCAATTTGTATTTGAATTAAATTTGTTCAAAAATTCTCTTCTGATTTTGTCCTGCGGGAAAAAAGCCTTCCTCACCGTGAGGCTGTTAAATACCCAGTCTCTGGTGTTTTCTTCAAGTGCTTTGGTGGGTTTGTTTGTTTGTTTGTTTGTTTTTTGCTTTTTAGGGCCGCACCCGCAGCATATGGAGGTTCCCAGGCTAGGGTTCTAATCGGAGCTGCAGCTGCCGGCCTGGGCCACCACCACAGCAACGCGGGATCCGAGCCGCGTCTGCGACCCACACCACAGCTCATGGCAACGATGGATCCTTGACTCACTGAGCGAGGCCAGCGCTGCACCACGACGGGAACTCCTCTCGGGTTTGTTTTTAGCATTTGTATTTCTGGTCCACGTGGGATTTATCATGGAGTGAGCTGGGGGCCAACGTCGCGTTGCCTTCGACTGCCGCCCTCTTGTCCCCACACCCTTTGTTAAGGAACACCCTTTCCTTGTGGTTTTTAAACACCAAAAAATTGCATCTAAATGATCACACAGACTGCCGATCTCTGTGTCCAGTCAACTGCCTGTGACATAATGTTCTGGCCGGTTCTATGACAGATCCTACCCTCCGGCAGGACCAGAGCCTTCTTTTTCAGAATTTTAAAATTTATTGTTTTTTAGGTTTTTTTTTTTAACCTTTAAAATTTGTAAAAAAAAGGAGTTCCCATGGTGGCTCAGCGGTTAACAAACCCGACTAGTATCCACGAGGATGTGGGTCCGATCCTCGGCCTCGCTCAGTGGGTTAAGGATCTGGCGTTGCCGGGAACTGTGGTGTCGGTCGCAGATGCGGCTCAGATCCCGCGTCGCTGTGGCTCTGGTGGAGGCCGGCAGCAGCAGCTCCGATGCAACCCCTGGCCTGGGAACCTCCATGTGTGGTAGTGTAGCCCTAAAAGCACCAAAAAAAAATAAATAAATAAATAAAAATTGTGATGAAGCAGGTGACGTAACATTTCTCACGTCTGCCGTGTGCGAGTGTGCGGTGCAGCAGCGGTATCAAGTACGTCGGTGTCATTGTGTCGCTGTGCGGCCATCATCGCCACCTCCTCCCTGAACTTTTCTCATCTTCCTGAATCTGCAGCTCTGTCTCTGGGAAACACTGGCTCCCAGTTCCCAGTCCCCTAGCCCCGGGCCACCACCAGCCCCCTTTCTGTCTCTAGGATTGTTTTTTTTTGGTCTTTTTTGGGGGGGCTGCACCTACTGCACATGGAAATTCCCAGGCTAGGGGTCGAATCGGAGCTCTGACTGCTGGCCTACAGCAGAGCCACAGCAACACCTCATCCTTCATCCACTGAGTGAGGCCAGGGATCGAACCCACATCCTCATGGATACTAGTGAGATTCATTTCCACTGAGCCATGACGGACACTCCCTGTCTCTAGAGTTTGACTACTCCACGGACCGCATAGAATTGGAATCATAAAGACTTTGCTAACTGGCTTACTTCACTCGGCATAATGTCCTCAGGATCCACCCGCGTTCCCTCCTTTTTAAGGCTGAGTAATATTCCACATTCTGCCTTTTTAAGGCAGAATAATATTCCAGGCACCACACGTTGCTTTTCCACTCATCCAGTGATGGCCACTTAGGATGCAGCTGCCTTCTGACTGTTGAAAATAATGCCGCTGTGAACACAGGTGTACAGACATCTGTTCGAGTCCCTACGTTCAATTCTTTTGGGCACATGCTCAGAAGCGGAATAGCTGGATTGTATAGTACTTCTACTTTTAGTTTTTCGGGGAATGGCTGTGCTATTTTCCAGAGAGGCTGCACGATTTTACCTGCCCCCCACACAATGCATACGTTCTAATCCTCCACATACAGCTTTGTCCACACGGAGTCTTCTCTTCTTTCTCACAGTATTCGCCCTGACAGGTGTGGACCAGTGTCTCACGGTGGTGGCTCTGCATCTCCCTGATGCTCATCCGGACAGGTGTGAAGCGGTGATGCTGCAGGCTGGATCTGCATCTCCCTGATGGCCGATGATGCTGAGCATCTTCTCATGTGCTTGTTGGCCATCTGGGTATCTTCTTTGGAGACAGGGCTATTCAAATCCTTTCAGGCTGTTTATTCTTGCTGCTTTATTCTCTTCATGGACTTCAGGATTGGTCCACACAGTTATAAAAAAAAATCCTGTAGCTACTCTTACGATTCGTATTCAATGTATGAATCAACTTGGGGGGGGGGCACGGTCCTGCCCTTCCCAGGGTTTTCTTTTCAGTCTTCACACGGGGTTCCTGGCTAGTCCACCTCGTCCCCCCCCACCCGCCTGCCCCCACTCCATGTCTCCAAGTACCACCTACAAGTGATGATACCTAAAGCAGCCCCAGCTTCCGCCTGACTCCCAAATACTCCTGACGGCGCACCTGAGTGTCCTCAGGTCCTTTCATCCTTCTGTGTCAAACTTTTAACAGCTAGCTAACCCCTGCACACCTGCTCTCCTGGCCTGTCCCCTGTTTCCCAGTGACAGCAGGGCGTCCAGGTGACCACCAGGCACCATCTTTGCCTTCTCTCTCCCTTACCTCGGAGGACTTCAGGGTCCTGGCAGGAGAAGGAAGCAAAGAGAGAACAGGACTCTTACAAAGGTCCATTTACCAAGGTATGGGCAAGGGGCAGGGGAAGCCAAAGGGGTGGCGAAGGCCCTAAGAGGGTAGACAGGGCCGGGGCAGCGGGGCTGGGGCCGCAGGGCGAGGGCAGGTCTGTGCCCAGCGGGGAGGGAGCTGGGGAAATTCCCCAACCTCTGGGCTGAAGTCCAAACTCACCCGGAAGCCAGGGGAGAGTGGGGGGATGGGGCCACCGATGATGCAGTTGGGGTGGGGGGGGCAAACCAGGAATACCCAGCCCACTCCTCTGCCGCCACCTCTTCCCTTCCAGAGCCGAGGGTGGACACACACTGGACCGTCCCCCTGCCCCCAGTCCTGTACTTCTCCCATCCGCTTCCCTTGGCATCCCTTGGCGCCGGGAGCTCTCTGAAATCCTCATCGGAGCAAGTCTCAGGCGGCATCGAATGCCCCTTGGGCGTCACGTTGTCCTTGGGATGAAGTCCAAGCTCCCGGATCGTCTGGCTACAGGTCCCTCCCCTGGCCTGCCCCTCCCCCCACCGCCTGGACCCCTCTGGTCCCCTAGCAGTAGGTGCCGCCACCACAGGTTCTACCCTGAGCCGCCACCGGTGGCGCCGCCCATTGCCTGGCACACTTCGTGCAGGTTCCTCTCCCTGCTCCCACCACCAAGTCAGGGCCTGGCTCTGCCAGACACTGGCGACTAGGGCGGCGGATTATGGAGGGCCGTCGCGGGGCGGGAGCAGGCCCAGGGGCTGCCGGTGCGGGGCAGGGTGGGCAAAAAGCCCAAACCGCCGGGCACAAGCCTCCTCAACCCCATCTCTCAGGCCTTCCCTCTTTCTCGCCGCGCACCTCCTCGCCTTGGTCAAGGCTTACCCCCATCTGCAAGGCAGGAATGCCCGAAGGGCCGCCCTCCGCTTCGGCGTCCCCTGGCGCCCTCAGCGTTAATCCCTTCCCTCCTCCCTCCCTGAACACCGGATACCTCTATTGAAGCGCCGCGCGCGCGCGCGCAGCTGGCAGCCCGTGAGAACGCGCTCCCGGACCCCACCCCCGGCCCTCGGGAGGGTCTGGCCCACACGTCGGCGCCAGGTAGGAAGGCGTCGACGCCCCAGACCCACCGCTCCCCAGCCCAGCCGAGAGCGCCCCAGTCGGAGCGCGGGGGGCAAAGGACTGCGGCGCAGGCCTCTGGGACTCCCCCCTCCTCCTTCACCCCCACCCCTCATTTGGGCGGGCGGGGCCAAAGGTTAGGGGCGGGGGGTGCGGCTCGAGCTTTGGGCTCCCGGAGCTTGGTTAAGCGTTAACCGCGGGCTCGGAGCCAGGACGCGGGGCTGCTGCGGGCGCCCGGCAGCGCCCGGTACGCAGGGGCGGGCTCGCCAGACGGGGCGAGACGGAGACCGGGAAGGGAGGGGTCTGGGGGTGGGTGGGGGAGGCAGGCGGGGCCGGGGCGGCGGGGATCGGGGTGGGTGGGCGCGGGGGCGGGCCCCGCCGCCGAGCTCGGGGCGCGAGCCGCGCTCACCTGGGGCCCGGGGCCCGCCCTAACCTGGATTTCCGGGGGGCGGTCCCGGGGCGGGGCCGGGGGCGGTCCCGAGGGCGGGGCGGGGCGCCCGCAGACGTCAGGGACCCGCCGCGCGAGGCCCGGGCCGCCGCTCTGCCCGTGGGCTCGCCGGGCCGTCGCGATCGTGCGGGCCGCGCCGGGCATGTCCTAGGCGGCGGCCCCGCCCAGCGCTCGGCCGGCCCGGCTGGAGGGCCAGGGCCGAGCTGGGGCCGAGCCGGGACCGAGCCGGGGCCGAGCCGCAGGTAAGACGCGCCGCTCTGCGCCCGCAGCGGCCGGGCCTCCGGGCGCCGGCACCTGCGCGCCTATGGGGCTGCGCGAGCGAAGGACTGCGGGCAGGGGGCAGGGGAGCGAGCCCCGCGGGCCGGACAAAGGCGCGGGGGTGGGGGCCGCGGGCTCACCTGGCCAGGCCGGTCTCTGCCGCCGCGCAGGCGGCCCAGGTCTGTGCCAGGCCGGGAGGGGCCGCCCGGCGCGCGTCGCCGCGGCCTGGGGCGCAGGTCCGGGCTTCGGGGTCCCCGCTCAGCCGCCAGCTGGGCCATGGCCGCCCCCGGCGAGCGCTGATTCAGGAGAAGGCGCCGCTCCCTCCCTCCCCGGGCCCGGCGCTCCCGCCCGCAGCCTCCCGGCCTGGTCTCTCCTCCCGCGGTCCCTCCCTCTGTCTTCCTCCTCCTCCTCCCTCTCTCCTCATTTCCCTTCGCCGCCGCCGCCTCTCGGCTGCCCCTGCCTCTTCTCCCGGCCTGTCCCCGGCCTCCGTTCCGTCTGCCTCTTCCAGCCGCCCCGCGGGCGCTCCCGGCCCCTCCCAGCCCCTGCCCCTGGGCGACTCCACCCCTCCCCTCCCCTCCGGGCGGGTGGCCCTTCAGGCTGGGGCAGCCGAGGGGACAAGTTTGGGGTGTTTATTATTCTCCCTCCTAGCAACGAGAGCCAGCCCAGCCCCGAACCGGCCGCAGGCTGCCTGGGAGCTTCGGCGACTCCAGGCTTGGGCCTTTTCGGGATGGGCTGGCAGTGGGAGAGGCAGCCTGGCTCAGGCACAGCCGCGTAACCGAGCTTTGGGGGGTTTGGCCTCCCTCTGCAGTAAGCGGAGGCCATGGCCTCCTTTGGGTGGGGTCTCCCTTCCCAGTTACTCATGGGGAGCAGTAGCAGGTGATGGCGGGGGGGGGGGGGGGCCTCCAAGGTAGAGACCCTTATCCCCTCAGCTGCGGGAGGAGGTCTGGGGAGGGCTGCAGGGCCCTGGGAGGCCCCGCCCCAGCTCCGCCTCTGTGCCTTGGGCAGGGGACCCTGAGGAGGGCAGGGCCCCCAGGCTGAGGGCTGTCTTCTGGGCGGGTGGATTTTTCCGTGTCTTCCCAGCTGTTATTGGCCGAGGGGGTTACAGTCACTGGGCCCTCACAGATGGGTGGGGCCTGGTGTTGAGACCTGGTCTGAGAGCCCTAGGCGGAGACTCTGGGTGTGGGCACTGCAGGGACAGGGCCTGGGGGTGTCTTGTGTGTCCCCTGCGCCCACCAGGGTGCCAGCACCATCACCTCTCTCCCTGGCTATTGTGTCACCTATATACAGTCTCCGGTTTGACTCCCCATCTGTTCTGCACTGAGTCAGGTCATCGACCCCGGAGCCCCAGAGCTGGCCTCTCCGGGGTGTGACACACGCACCAGCCTGGCCCGAGCTTAGACCTCGAGCTGGGCTTAGCGCTCTCTTCTCACTGTTTTGAAATCCTTCGTGCTTTTGGGACAAGCCTACTGCGTTTCATCGGACACTTAGCCCCTCAGCGCTGCAGCATCTCCTGGGCCCTCCAGGGCCTCCCCTCTTGCTCCAGGACAAGCCACAGAACTCCCAGGAGCACTGACTCTTCCTGCTGCCTGGACTGCAGCCCCCAGACGTTGCCATGCCCACCTCCCCGTGAGCCTTCCCCGACCACCCTCTGTAAACGGACCCCTCCCGGCTCCGCCACCCCTGCCCATTTCTCTTTTGCTGCCTGCCTTCCAGCAGCAGCGAAGCCCCGGATGCAGGGACAGTGTGTCTCTCAGAGCCCAGGGCACCGCGTGGCAGTGCTCAGGGTGTTTTCCCTGTGTGTGTCTACGCACGTGTGCGCGTGCAGAGGAGAGTGGTCAGGGCACTTATAGGCAGTGTTCCGGGCGTGCATGTAAGCTGTGTGCGCACGTGTGTGGCACGTGTGTGGCACGAGTGCGCCTGCACATTTGGTCCCTGGGCACCTGGCTGGTGTAGTGGCAGCTCTGGGCAGCAGGGCACCTGGCTGAGAGCATGTGTGCGCCGGCCTGGTCTTCAGGTGACATCGGCCCTTGTCGTCATTCAAGTCGCCACCACCACCCCTCAAGCACCTGGTGCTTCCCCGCCCTTCCTGACCCTCCACCATTGAGTCCAGGACCTCCGGCACCAGAGCACCACCTCCCGCTGGGCTCTAAGGGGCTGCCTGCAACTCCGAACACCCCGGGGCAGGGGTAGAGCCACCACAGTGGCCACCAAGGGGCATCTGGCCCTCTTGGTGGTAGGCGTGCTGCTGGCTCAGGGCTCTGGTCCCCAGCCGTCTCCTCCCAGCCCTCCTGGCCTGGCCCAGAGCATCCAGCTGTGGGAAGCAAACAAACCCTCTGCTTCAGAGTCTGCATCTGGGACATGGACCTGGCCTTGTGTGGACCCTGCTGGGCCACAGTGAGTCCCACCTGCTCCAGCGGGTCACGGGGACACATGTGGGTCTCCATGCAGACAGTGTGGCCGGTGCCCCAGGCACCCAGGCCTTGGCACCCGGAGGAGAGAGGAGGCCTCATGTGGGCCCAGAGGATTAGGTCAGACCAGGAGCCTCGGAGGGGCCCCGGGGGCACAGGCCCACGCGGGGAAGGGCTGGCCTGGATCCCATCATTTCTGGAAGTGGCCACTGCAGAGGTGCCGTGAAGGTGCCAGAACCCCGGAGAGGCAGGATCTGGGCCAGCCTTTGGTGTGTCTGGGGGGCCCGGGGAGGGGGGCCCCGCCCTGACGACTCCTTCCCCCCAGGGCCTGGCGGCCTCCCCAGCGCCAAGATGAGCGTCACTTCCTGGTTCCTGGTGAGCAGCAGCGGCACCCGCCACCGGCTGCCCCGAGAGCTCATCTTCGTGGGGCGGGACGAGTGTGAGCTCATGCTGCAGGTGAGCTGGGCACCTGGGCTGGGGCGGGGCTGGGCAGGAAGGCCCCCCCTCCACGTGCTGCAGGCCCTCTGGGGAGAGGCCTGGGCGTCTCCCCTGGGTCCCGGGCCCGCAGCAGGGCTCAGAGGCCTCCTGGGGGTGTGCGCACTGATGGCGAGGGCCCGCCTCTGCGTCTTGGGCCTTTTCGGGTGAGACGGAGCTATCGGGCCCACCTCTGGAAGGCGCCTGGAGCAGCTCTGTCCACAGCCTTGCCGTCTGGGCGCCCCAGCTGGGCTGCGCGTCGGGGAGCCACAGGGCTGTTCCGTTCCATGGAAGGCTTGTGCCTGGGGTGGGAGGAGGCCTTTGTTGGGCTCAAGAGGCTGGCAGGGCACTGGGAGCCAGGACGCCAGGCACTTGGCAGTCAGGGATTTCTCACTGGGTCTGAGTTTGAGTTGAGCCAACCTTGGCCTCCGCGGGGTGCACGCGTCCAGCTCCAAGGAGCAAGGAGGGGTGGGGAGGGGAAAGGGCCTTGAGCCTGTGGGGTCCACCCGGGGTTCCTCACCCGCTGGGGTGTGATGGAGTCGGGCTCCCTGAAGCCCTCCCCCCACCCCAGTGTGGCTCACGGGCCCCTGTCTCCCTAGGCCCTCCAAGCTGCACACCCCACTGTGGGACTCTCAGGGGGTCCCAGGTGGACTGCCCTGCCCGGCTCAACCAGGGGGCCCACTCGGGAGCAGGGCGAGGCCTTGCACAGACCCCAGTCCTTGTGCAGCCCTGGCCGCTGCCGCCCACTCACCCGGGACATGTGGGGCTTGGGCTGCAGCGGGTCCGGCCATGTTCAGGTTGACTTGAGCCCCCAGCCAAGCCCCTCACCCCGGCTTGTCCCCAGACCCCCAGGACCCCCTCGCTGGGTGTCATCGATGGGTCTTTTGAGAGGCTCTGATCCAGAGCAGCCTGTCCCTTTTTCTCCTCGCCTCTTGCCTTTGGAAGTGGGAGAGACCGCGGCGGTGGCTCGGCGCAGGGCGGGGCGAGGGTTTCTGTAAGCAGCAGAGTATCCATCTGAGGCCTTGTGGGCCACGTGCCTCCATCACAGCCACTCAGCGTCGCTCTTGTCGTCAAGAGCTCTTGTCGTCGAGAGCTGTACCTAAACCAGGTGCCAGTAAGTTTTGTTTGTGGATGTTGCGATGTCAGTTTCATATCACTTTCTCCGGTGGTGAAATAGTCCTGATTTTTTCCTATGGGGTGAAGTGTAAGGACTCTTCTCAGGCCAGGTAGAACCAGCAGAGGCCCGGAGGTTGCACCCCCAACCTCCTGGGGGCAGTGGAGGCGAGGTCTGAATTATGGCTAGTGGCCCCCTGATGGTGACATGTGACGTGAGTCCTGTTGTCTGTCCATTGGAGAGGGAGCTGAAGGGGTCACCGCATTTGGCCCTGACCCCTGGCAGGGGGCCGCGTGTTCCCTGCTGGGCCTCTATGGCCTGTCGTTAGCCCTGCGTGTCTACCCAGGGTAGCCAGGAGGGCCTCTCGGAGGAGGTGGCCCTTGACGGGAGCCTGTGGGGGTGGGGGGGAGCTGGAGTGCACCTGCAGGGACGTGTGGGCCCTGGGGGCCCAGCGGGGTGCTCCTCCCGCCTTCCTGCCCCAGGCCCCCACTCTGCTTGCTTCTCTTTCCTGCTGCTGGAGGAGAGGCTGCTGGGGGGGCGTGTCGGCGAGCTCAGAGTGGGTTGAGAGTCCGATTCCTAGTTTCTGGGCTGATGGATGGCGGTGCTCTGAGCAGGGTGGGGCCCTCCATGCAGGGCCAGCCCCTGGCCTGGGTGCGCCTGTGATTCTGCCCCTTGCCATCCTGGGCGGCGAGGCCGTGGCTCTGTCGCATGGGGAACCCAAGGCCCAAGGAGGTTGCGTAGGTGCAGCGGGCATGAGTGTGGGAACGCCGTCCCCCCCCCCCCCCCCGCCTCCAAGGCGGCCCAGCTGCCCCTTGCTGAGGCTGCCCCTTCCTCTTGCTGCCGAGGGGCTGTGCTTCCTGTCAGCCCCTTCACCCCCCACTCTTGTGGGGTCCCTGCTCGGGAGTGCCTTACCTCCCCCCTGCCCCGGCCTAGGCAGCCACCATGCAGTCTTTCTTTCAGCTTCTTTCTTTTTTTTTTTTTTGGTCTTTTTGCCTTTTCTAGGGCCGCTCCCTCGGCATATGGAGGTTCCCAGGCTAGGGGTCAAATCGGAACTGCAGCCGCCGGCCTACATCAGAGCCACAGCAACGCGGGATCTGAGCTGAGTCTGCGACCTACAGCACAGTTCATGGCAACACCAGATCTTTAACCCACTGAGCAAGGCCGGGGATCGAACCCACAACCTCATGGTTCCTAGTCAGATTTGTTAACCACTGTGCCACGACGGGAACTCCTCTTTCAGCTTCTTTCTGGGGGGGCCTGGGCTCTGAGCAGACCCGGACTCTCCCTGGAGGTCCGTGCACCCCAGGGGCTTGGTTCCCACCTCTGCTCAGGTGAGTCACAGGGTCTCTTGCCATCCTGGGCCCAGCCTCCTGGCTCATCGCTGCCCGGCATCTCGGAGGCAGCTGGAATCTGGTGCTGCCGAACAAAGCCCCCGGTTCTCTGATCCCTCCCGGTCCCTGTCCCTGTGAGCGTCCCTGCCACGTGTCCCTCCCTCCCCCTCCCTCACACCTGGGGCGACCCCACGCGGGTACAGCGACAGGCCCCCCCAGGCCTCAGCGGGACCGCAGCCCCGCCCCACCTGCCCAGGCTTTCCGGGGTCCGTCACGCCCACCCCATCCTTTTCACCCTCTCTCTGCCATGTGCTCCCGGAGCACTTGGCCTGCCTTCTGCGTGTGCTCACATCACTGGTGTCTGAGTGACATCCGTGTCACTCAGCGGTGACTGGGCACTCCCTTGGAAGAGCCTTGCAGGGACCCTGCCTCCTGGGACCTCCACCCCAGGGCTGGGAAAGCCGCAAACATGTAAACAGACGAGCCCCCAGGTGACAGACCCAAAGGTGACACCAGGTTGGGACAGGGGGCCATAGGGCCGACTGGTGCCAGTGGCATTGTGCTGAGAGCCAAGGAGGAGGAACAGCTGGCGGGGGGGGCAGTGGCAAAGGTGCCAGGCGGGAGGGTCGAGGCGGCATGTCGAGGGGAGCCGAGGCTGGGGGCCAGGCCCGTCCTGGAGGCTGTGCCACAGTGCAGGCAAGAGGGCCGTGGCTCGGATCTCAGAGGCAGAGGAGGGGAGCCGGCCAGCGTGGTCATGTGCCCCCAGGCTCCCCTGCAGGGCCTCCCGCTCACCAGCAAGCCTGGTACGGAGCTGGCGCCCAGCGAGGATGTAGCATACACCAACACACGTGGGGACGCGGGCCCAGGTCCCCCGGGGGCCAGAGCCAGGGCTGCCTGCCGTGGTGGCCTAGGTTCTGGTGCGGAGCATGTGTGTGTGTGCACGTGTATCTGCACTATGTACGCACACACACATAAGCATGTGCGCACACATGTGGCGGGTGTGCCTGTGCGTCTGCGTGTGTGAGCGTGTGTTTGTGGCCAGGCGCACCCTCTGCTTCCACCTGGTTTGCCCTGCGACAGCCGGGGTTCGCGCTGGCCCCTTACCTGGAAACCACGCTCGAGAGACCTGGCTCGGCAGCCCCCCACGAGCCCCCTGCACACACAGGCTGAGGGCGCTGGTGGCCCTGCTGGGGTGGCCCTGGGCGAGCTGGCAGGAGGGTGTGTCCAGAGCCCGGGGATTCTGGGTGGGGCTTTTCCCCGTGGAGGGTGGCAGGCCCGACCGTCAGAAGCACATCTCGACTCCGTTTTCCAAACGGCGGGATCGATTTCCAAAAGCCTGCGTGTCGGGAGCGCCTCAAGGCCACTTGGCGCATCTGCGTGGCACCTGCTTCTCTTACTGTGTAGCAGGGCCACTTTCTCGGGCGCCTGCTTTGTGTCCCTTTCAGCCTCGAGGCCTGGGGTAGGCGGGCTGCCCCCCCTTTCTGGGGTGGGGGGGCTTCCAGCTTCCAAACACCTGGGCTCAGGTTTCTGGAGGGGGGGCTCCTGCCTGCCTGCCCCTGGTCCCCGTGCTCCCCGCAGTCTGGGGAGGGGGTTTGGCGGGAGCTGTGCCCAGGGAGTGGAGGGGGCAGCCCAGGCTCTGGGTGTGGAGGTGGGGGCTGAGTCGGGAGGTGGAGGGGGTGGGCTGGCTGGCGCATCTGGAATAGGGAGGTTTGGAGAGGGCCAAGGGCCGGGGCTCGTGGGAAAAGGCGGCCTTTCTCCCCCCCCACTGGGAGCCCCAGGAATTTTCAACAGCAGAGTGAAGGGCAGGGCTAGGTGGGGGCTGGGGGGCAGACTGAGGGGTGTGAGAGGGAGGCCAGCCGAGGACTGCCTGAGGCCGAGGAGTGGCTGGGGGCTGGGCTGTAGGGCCTGGTGGGCAGGGAAGTGGGAATTGGGTTTGGCCAGGCTGTGCTGCAGCTGCTCAGAAGGTGTCCGGGAGCTGAGGAGCCGAGGTTCTTGGAGGGAGGGGAGCTGCTCAGGTCTGAGAGGTCGGCACAGAAGCCCCTCTGGGGGGCGCTGCTGCTCCGCCAAGGCAGAGGGCCAGAGTATCCTCGTTCTGCCCACCCTATGTCCACCTCGGCAAGGCAGAGCCTCGAGCTGCCCTGCATGGTCCTCTCAGCACCCTCTCCAGGGCCACAGTCCCCAGGAGGCCTGATGCTTGACTGCGAGGAGGGCAGAACCAGCCCCCAGGGGCATCCAGGTGTTGGGTGGGACTGAGGTGGGCAGCTGGCTGTGCCTGGAGGGGCCACAGGAAGCAGGCCCCCAGCCCCATCAGAGAGCTCAGTCCTCCCCGCTGCCAGGCTGGACTCTGAGGAATGCCTGACCTGCTGGGCCACCAAGAGGGGCGGTTACCTGGCCTGCGGTGGGGCGAGCCTGAGCACGCAGGCCCCCTGGATTCTGATGGTTCTTGTCTAAGCCACCCCGGGGCCGGGTCCTGAGGAATCTCCTCCAGCACCTGCAGCCAGGGGACCGAGGCCCAGAGGAGGGAGCTCAGTGTCCCCCAGCGTTCCCCACCCTACGCTGTCTGGGCCAGGGGCCCGGGACCTAGAGAAGGGAGCTCGGTGTCCCCCAGTGGGCCCACCCCCACCCTGCCTGGGGCAGGGCTGGTGGGAGGGGGAGGGGCTGCATTGCGGACAAGGGGGGGAGTCCAGCGCGGGAGGTGGTGCTTGGCCTCTGGGCCGCGGCTAGGGTGGCCAGGGTCTGTCTAGCTGTGGGTGCCAGCTTTGGTTGAGGCATTCAGGATGGGCCAGAGGTGAAGCCTGGGGCGTGGCCAGGTGGTCCCAAAGTCAGACTCCCCTCCCCAGTGACCTGATTCTTTGGGAGGCGGGTGAGCTGGCACCAGGAGCGACCCCCAGGCTCGGGCCTGGGAACTTCCCCGGGAGGGCAACCTGTGTGTCCCTGGGCTCACGTGGGTGGCGCTGGGCAGGTGGCTCGTGACTCCCGGGTGGCCTCTGTGTCAGAGAGGCCCTGGCTGTCCCTGCAGACTCTGCGCTGCCCTCGAAACCACCACCACGCCCCTGCTCCCTTCCAGAGGCCCGAGGGTCTGAGGCAGGATGAGCTGTGGGCCCTGCAGCAGCATCACTGTGGGCACCTCAGGCCTCCAAGCCTGGGGGGGCTGGAACGTGGAGGCTGGCCCTCAGCAGCCCCTCACGAGCGCCCCCTTCCCAGGTGCTACCCTGGTGCCTTGGCCAGGCTGAGTGGCCTTGGGTGGGGGTGGGGCTGGGCCAGGGCCCACCCTCACCCCACAGTGTGCTCAGGTCTCTGGGTGGGGAGGGGGCCACGGCTTCCCCTGGAAACCGGTCGTTTCTGGTGCTGCCGGAGGGGCTGGGCAGGGGGCCAGAATCAGAGAGGAGGCGGGTCTGCGGTGGCGACCACTGCCCTGGGGGCCTGGACACTTGCCCGTAAGCACTGAGCAGCCTGGAGGCGGAGATGTCGGGGCTCAGGGGCCGGGCCCCCCTCCCGAGGGCCAGCGCGTCCTGTCCCAGGCGCGGGAATGGGCACGGGGGCCTTGGAGGTGGGGGTCCTGGGATCTTGGTGGGGGGGGTGCTCCCTGGCCACTTCCGTCATCCTGCCAGGGCTCTGCTGGTCTCTCCCGGGTACAGCTGCCCCGACACTGAGAGCCCCCACAGTGAGGGGTGGGCGTGCTGTAGGTGTGGGGAGGTGCCCTGTGCTGGGGCCCCCTGCTTCCTGGCTGGTGAGGTGGTCTGGGCTGGCAGTGCCTAAGCAGGCAGAAGGTGACCCTGTGACCCCGTCTCTGTCCCCCCATAGTGGAGGGGCTGTGGCCCTCCAGCTTGGCCATGTGAGGTGACTGCTCGGGGAGGGTCCTGGGTGGGCTGGTGGCCAGGACAGAGCTGGACGTGCTCAGGGCAGAGGCTCCCATGTGTGTGCACGTCCACGCCCTGGGGAGCTGGGCGTGTCTGGGACGTGTGAGCCCCGCGTGCAAAGCTCTGGGGCCTGAGGCACACAGGCATGCATGCGGGCAGTGTGTGGCCTCCGCCAGCACCCACCCTTCCATCCTCCCTCGGGAGTGAACAGCGAGTCACCAATGGTCAGAGGGTTCCCAGCCCTCCCACGGCTGTGACCCAGGAGCAGGCTGACCTCCTAGAGCCGCCATGGGGGGCCGGTCACAAAGGGAGGGGCCGGGAGCAGGCTGGGCAGGAGGAACCAGCCCTGGCATCTTGGCAGATCCCTGTGGCCTGCTCTGGTGGTCAGGACCGTGGCCGGGAGATGTGGCCGAGTCAGGCCAGGGCGGGCTTTCACGGCACGCGTGCCTGAGGTGTGGAGGCACGGGTGGGGCCTCGTGGGCTCTGAGCCAAGGGACCTGGTGTTGGTTTGTGGTCGGGTGGGGGGGCCCTCCTGCGAGGGGGCCTCTGCCTCTGGGAAAGCCACCTGAGGGGCTCTGTCTCCCCAGTCCCGCAGTGTGGACAAGCAGCATGCTGTCATCAACTACGACCAGGACAGGGACGAGCACTGGGTGAAGGACCTGGGCAGCCTAAATGGGGTGAGTGCTGGGCCTCTGTGCTCACCCCACCACCTTCCCGTCCGTCCATCCTCCCCGACCCTGACCCTGCACCCTCACCCTGGGCCCCAGGCTCTGCCTCCGCCTGCTCCGCCAAAATCCTCCCTCTGTGCAGGCCCACCCCCTCCAGGACCCGCCCCCTCGACTGGCCCCACCCCCTCTGTGGCCCCTCCCTCAGCGCTGTCCGCACCTGCTCCATCTACACCCTGGCTCCACCCCTGCCAGGCTCTCCTGTTCGGGTGGCCTTGGGAGGGCTCCTGGGAGCCTCTGGGAGGTGGCACTGCGTCCTGGGTAGAAGGGGAGGTGGGGCCCTCAGGTGGGCACAGGAGGCTCTGGGCTCCTGCAGGCTGGGAAACGGGGCTCCTGTCCTGGGGGCGTAGGTGAGCTCTTTTGTGAGTTGGGGGCTGCAGTGACAGGGAAGTGACACAGGGGAGAGCCCTGGCTGCAGGTGCAGAGAGAGTCAGCACTGCCCCCTGCCACGTGGTCAGAGCCCAAGGACTCCTACGCGACCCAGCTTTGCCGTAGGTCCAGCCTCTCTGACCGCTTTGCTCCCTGTCTGGTCGCATTTACTGCATCTCTGCGGCGCCCTCGCGCCGGGCCCCCGAGCCCCTCCTCTGTCCTGTGACAAGTCCTCCCTCTTCCTCGTCCCTCCCGCCAGACTCAGCACGCCTGCCACCCCCCACCCCCCACCCCGCCCCGCCCCATCACCCTGGCTGTGCCCGAGGCTCTGTGTCTGAGGCCTGGGGCCCTTTGTTCCTCTGACTGCAGCGTGGGGTCCGTGGGCCTCCGCGCCCCTAGCACAGGCAGCCTGGTGGGGAGGCCTGGCAGGGTGTGCGAGGCCTGGCTGGGGTGGGGCCTGCACGAGGCTCTGGGGAGGAGAGCGGGCCGTTATACAAGGGGGTCCATGCGCTTTGTGCTCGAGCGGATACGTCAGGGTCCCTGGGTGCTGGGTGGCACCTCGGCCCCCCTCGGCCGGTCCTCCAGGCCGTCGGTCCTATGGTCCCTTTGGGTGTGAGGCTGGGTGCCTGGTGCTAGAAGAGTGGTGCCCGGCCCAGAGCAGCACAGGAGGGCCCGGTGGCCGCTTGCTGGGGCCCCAGCACCGCCACCCTGCGCTTGCCAGCTCAGCTCCGGCGCCTGTTCCTTCCGCAGACTTTCGTGAATGACGTGCGCATCCCAGACCAGAAGTACGTCACGCTGAAACTCAATGACGTCATCCGGTTCGGCTACGATATCCTTTCCCCATGTGCTCACCCTCCGTCCCCAAGGCCCCGGTTGCCCTGCTGTCCTCGAAGTGGGCGGGGCCTGACCGTGGCATCTGGGGCCCCTGGAAGACAGACTCAGGGCTGGGCTCTGACCGAGCTCCAGCTCCTGCCGCCTGCCCCTTCTGCCCGCCGCCAGCTCGAGCTCACTCAGGGCCTTCCTGGCGCCCAGAATCCCCTTCCTGGGGGCTGCCCAGGCTGGCGCTCTGTGCTGAGAACATGGGGGTGGAGGCTGTGCCTCCGCCCTGGGCGGCCGGGACCCTCCACAGGTTGGGCGGGAGTGCACGCTCCCCCCTGCCCACACCCCCTGGCACACCTGCTCCAGGGGTGGGCCCAGCTGAGGCTGAGGCCCTCCTGAACCCTGGAACCTTGGGAGGCCAGGGGCTGAGGGGTGTTCTGGGTGGGAGCCGAAGCTGGGCACATGGCACGGCCTCCCGCAGCCCTGGGGCCTCTGTGCCATGGCCTGGGGCAGCCTGTCCTGCCCTCTGGGGACAGTGTGGCCTGCATGCTGTCCCCGCAGTGTAGACACCCGCCCATGGTTTTGTGCGGGACGCGCTTGTAGCACAGTCCCCCACTCTCTCTCCTCACCACGCCTGGGAGCTGTCCTTTCATCTCCCGCGACCATTGTGTGACCCAAGGCCTCCGTCCACGCCCCGCCCTGCCCGTCGGCTCTGTTCTCTTTAACGCACCGGTCACATTCCAACATGTATGTGCTGGAGCGCGTGCAGCACCGTGTCCCGGAGGAGGCGCTCAGGGTCAGTGCTGGCGCTCAGCCCGGGGCCCCTGCGTCCCCGCGTCCCCGCAGCCCTCCTCCTCCCCCTGCCCCTCTCCCACTGGCTGACGCCCCCAGGCCTCTTGGCTACCCTGGCCTGGCTGTGGGGCCATGAGTCAGCCCGGTCTGGCCTGCCCTGCCTGCCCTGCCGGATGGCCCAGTCTGGCAGGCAGGGAAGATAGGCAGCCCCACCTCTCCCCAGGCTGATGCACGTGGGTGTGGCTAGAGCCCAGAGGAGGCTGCTGTGCCCAGCAGGAGGGGGTGTTTGGGAGCCCCCCTGCCCTGGGGCATCTTGGGTACCAGGAGGACCCTGATGGGACCGCCATGGGTGGGGGGGGTGCTAGGAGCAGGCAGGACGGGGTGTCCGGAGGTTGATGGGGGCAGTCTCTGGGGACAGCCTCCTGGGGGGGTCCTGAGGGAGGGATCCCCTACAGTGCCCTTCCTCCACCCAGGCTTGAGGGTCTCAGTGGGGTCTCAGCAGGTGGGCACCTCCTCTCCCCTTGACCATTTGTTGGGGAGTCATGGGGCAGACTGGGGGGTCCTGCCCAGAGCCTCACCCGGAGGTGGGGGCCTTGGTCTCATTCTCCAAAGTAACCGTGGGTGGCACCAGGAGCGTGGCCGGCCTGCCCAGCGTCCCACGGCCAGTGTAAGCCCGGCCCTGACAACCGCAGAGCTTAGCCAGCTGGGGGCTGGTATGCACGCACGCACGCACACACACACACACACACACACACACGTGCCTGCACACCGTGAGCTGGACCGGCTCTGCTCCCACCTCCCACAGCTCCTGAGGGCTGAGCTCCCCGCCACCCCTCCTCCGGCTCGGGGCAGGGAGGCTCCCATGATGGTCGCCGGCTCCCTTGTGGGCGCTGATGGGCCTGGGGACCCCCAGCTCTGAGCCACAGGCAGGTCCCAGCTGTCTGCTCCATGGGGTCCCTCTAGATGGAGAGGAGGAGCGGGCACCAGGGTGGGGAAGCATCCTCCCAAGGCGGCCGCCCCTCACCCCCGGCTGGCCTCCCGCAGCACGAGAAGTACACCAGCCAGCTGCAGGTGGGCATCAAGAGCCCCGTGTCCAAGAGGGGCGAGGCCCTGCCAGAGCACGCGCCTTACTGCGAGGCCTCGAACCCCAGGCCAGAGAAAGGGGACCGGAGACTGACAGCAGGTAGGCTGGCCCTGCAGCAGGTGGCGGGCGAGGGTCACAAGGCCTGTCCCCCCACCCCCATGGCCACCACAGGCCCCTGACCCTCCTTACCAAGGAGCCCTCCCTTTGGCCCCACACCCCAATGTGCTTATGCTCCCCTCCCTGCACGCCCGCCTCCAGGCTCACGCTCACACACACACACACACATACACACGCACACACACACACCTGGCAGTGCAGCATGGACCTTGCTGTGTGCGAGTTCAGGCACCCATGCACGCCTGCGTCTCCATACTCTCCAGACACCCCCCTCCCCATGCACCCCCACACTCCTGCACCCATGTGGCCAGTCAGATGGCAGTGGCACTTAGCCCCCAGATCACCCATTTGTGGCCTGGACCATTTAGAGAGCTTGCAAGAGGCCAGTGCTGTTGTGGGCTCACTGCCCCTCCCCGGGCACCCTGGCGCAGAGGGCTGGGCAGGGCTCAGGGCTTGGCTGCCCAGGGCCGGGTTCACGGACAGTGTTGTCCCAGGGCCGAGCCTCCCCCGGGGCAGCCGCCTTGCAGGGAGGGCCCAGTGGGGTTGACGGAGGCAGCCCACGCGGTGGCCGCCACCAGGGATGCGGAAATTGGGCTCAGGGCAGTGGGTGGCCGGCCGCGGCTCTGGGTGGCTGCGGGTCCAAGCTGGGAGGTGGTGCCAGGGCCCCTCCAGCCACCCGTATCTCCCCCAGCTGCAGTCTTCCGTCCTGGCTGTGCTGGGGCCTCAGTGACGCGGGGTCAAACTCTCTGTGCAGAGGCGGCGGCCTACCGCACACCCCTCTATGGGCAGCCGTCGTGGTGGGGTGAGGACGATGGTGGCAGCCCTGCTGAGGACCGGCGCCAGGATGAGCCCTACGCGGGTAAGTCCTGGGGGGCAGCCTGCCTGGACGTGCCCTCCCGGGGGCACGGAGCTGGCCGTCCCGGCAGAGGTGAGTGGGACGAGGGCGCCCTCTGCGGCCCTGCCTGAGTATCTGTCCCTTTTCCCCAGAGCGGCCCAAAGAGCCGCCTCAGCAGGGCGGGGACCTCGCGGGGCCCGTGGCCAGCTTCCAGGCCCCCCCAGAGCCTCCGGGCTACTCGTTCCGCCGGGAGCCCAGCTACTTCGAGATCCCCACCAAGGAGACCCCCCCGCCACGGACCCCGGAGGTGCCGCCGCACGAGGCGCCCACCAGGGACGCAGAGCTGGGCGGGGGCGGCGCGGCCCCCGTGGTACAGAGCCACGCCTGCTTCACCATCGAGTTTGACGACTGCAGCCCCGGCAAGGTGAAGATCAAGGACCACGTGACCAAGTTCTCGCTGCGCCAGCGGCGGCCCCCGGGCAGGGAGGCCACGCCTGGGGAGATGGTCTCCGCCGAGACCAAGGTGGCCGACTGGCTGGTGCAGAACGACCCGAGCCTGCTGCCCCGGGCCGGCCCCGGCGACGACCGGCACAGCACCAAGAGCGACCTCCCGGTGCACACCCGGACCCTCAAGGGTGAGCTCCCCCTGCCCGGTCGGCGGGGGGGGGGGCCGCGTGCGCTGTGTTCACCGGGGGCGGGTGTCAACCCTCTTGGGCACGTCCACCCCCTCGGCCTGATGTGTTGGGTCCCCCATCCAGGCCACAGGCATGAGGACGGCACACAGAGCGACTCAGAGGACCCCGTGGCCAAGGCGGCGGGGGCGGCCGGGGTCCCTGCGGACGCCGGCGGGGAGCAGGTGCGGCTGCAGCGGCAGATCAAGCGGGACCCGCAGGAGCTGCTGCACAACCAGCAGGCCTTCGTCATCGAGTTCTTTGACGAGGACACGCCCCGCAAGAAGCGCTCCCAGTCCTTCACGCACACGCCCCCCGGGGACCCCAGGCCAGAGCGGCGCCGAGGCCCCGGGCCGGCCGACAGGGACCGCCCGGCCGCCCCCGCCCCGGCCCCAGCCCGGGGGCCGGGCAGCAGCACGGGGCCGCAGCGGGCCAGCTCGCTCAAGCGGGAGAAGACAGAGGAGCGGCTGGGCAGCCCCTCGCCGGCCGCCCGGGCCTCTGCCCGCCCCTTCGGCAGCGTGGGGCGCCGTTCCCGCCTGGCCCAGGACTTCATGGCCCAATGCCTGAGGGATGGCTCCCCGGCCGCCCGGCCCGGCCCCGAGAAGCCACCGCCCCCACTGCCCGCTCCCCTGACGCCCCGTGGGGCCAGCCCCGTGGTCCCCTCGACGCCACCGCCACCCCCTGCTGACCCCCACGTGACAAAGGCGCGTAAGCAGGAGGAGGACGACAGCCTCAGTGACGCAGGGACCTACACCATCGAGACGGAGGCGCAGGACCGGGAGGTGGAGGAGGCCCGCAAGATGATTGACCAGGTACCGTGGGGGGGGGGGGGGACGGCCTGGGAGCCGGCCTGGGGCCTGGGGCTCTGACCCACCGCCCGCTGTCCCTCCTGGCAGGTCTTCGGGGTCCTTGAGTCCCCTGAACTCTGCAGAGCAGCCTCGGCCGCCTTCCGCCCAGTCATCAGAGGGGACAGAGACGAGCCCAGCGACGGGGTGGCCCAGCGGATGGCCCTGCTGCAGGATTTTGCCTCCCGGCCAGTGAGTGCGACCCCCCCAGGTGGAGCTCCAGGTGCCGGGGACTGAGCCCCGACACTGGCCTGGGCAGGAGCCAAGCGGGGAGCGGACAGCGTCTGGGCTGGGTCCTGTTTGTGCTCAAAGGCTCCGACCCCCCTGAGCTGCGGGCTCCAGAGCCCAGACAGCTGGGCTGTACCTTTCCAAGGAGCGTGCCCACTTGGCGGGCGGGCCGGGGCCCCTGTGCAGAGGGTCAAGGGGGTCCTGAGGCCCCGCGTCAGCTGGTACCTGGGTATCCATGCCTGTGGGTGCGCTCGGCTGTCTGAGGGGCGGCAGAGCCTCCCCCTGCTTCTGCAGAGGGAGCAGGGGGCTGGCACGTGGGACGGCACGGGGCCGGGTGGTAGGGTGGACTGCCTCGCCCCTCCCCGTGGGCCCTGCCTCCCTGGCACAGACACGCCGTCTTCCTCTCCTTAGGGTGTCCCGGTGCCAGGCTCCCCCGGGGGTCAGAAGTGGGTGTCCCGCTGGGCCAGCCTGGCTGACAGCTACTCAGACCCAGGCCTGTCGGGTAAGTAAGTGGTCCCTGCGCTGTCGTGGGGGTGGGTGAGCGCATGTCGCCGTGGCCAGAGGGGGGCCGGGTCCCTGTGCTCTGAGGGTCTGCACGCAGAGGCCGCTCTAACCAGCTGCCTTGTCTCCGCAGAGGACGGCGCCGGGCGCAGGGCTGGGGAGCTGGACGGGGCCCTGCCTGTGCGCCAGCGGCGTCTGCTCCCACAGCTGCCCAGCGACAGGGCCGACAGCCCCGCAGGCCCTGAGGCTGCCAGGAGGAGCGGGCCTGGGCCACCGGAGCCGGGCAGCGAGCAGGCCGGCCCCCTCTTGGGGCAAGAGGACCTGGAGCCCGACAGCCTGAGCGACGCCAGCGGCTCAGACGGCGGGCGGGGCCCTGAGCCGGGCAGTGGCCCGCAGGAGGGGCTGGCGTGGACGCGGGGCCGGCGCTCACCCAGGGCCCCCATGGAGCCGGCCCCCACCTCCTTCTTCATCGGGGACCAGAATGGGGAGGCAGCCTTCCCCCGGAAAGCGGCTGTGGCTCCGGGCGAGGGGGAGGCCGCAGGGCGGGCGGCCCAGCCCAGCCCCCCGCCGAGGGACGGGAGGTACGTCAGCACCAGTGGGCGGATGGTGGTCCAACTGCGGACAGGGCGGTCCCCGGAGCCCCCCAAGGAGGCCCTGGGCCTGGGCAGGCAGGAGAGCTTCACCAAGGAGCCGGCCAGCGGTCCCGCAGCCCCCGGTCAGCTTCCACACATCCCCAGCCACCCGCTCCTGCAGGACCTGGCCACGGCCCGGGCCGCTCGCATGGACCTTCACTCTCAGGACACCCACCTGATCCTGAGGGAGACGGAGACGGCTCTGGCTGCCCTGGAGGCCCGGCTGCTCTCCAAGTCCATGGAGGAGCCGGAGGGGCAGGTGGGCCCTGCCCCCGGGCGGCCAGAGGACTCCGTGTCCGGGGACTCTGACGTGGACACGGCCAGCACTGTCAGCCTGCTCAGTGGCAAGAACGGGCCCAGCCCGACCAGCCCCCAGCCCACGGGGCTGCCGAAGGAGAGGCTGCCGCCCCCGCCAGCAGCACAGGACCCGGGCAGCGGTGCCCTGAACAGCGCCCGCGAGCGGCTCTCCGAGAAGCAGCGTCGCCCACCGGGCCCGACTGACGCCAGCCGGGGAGAGCCAGCGAGGCGCCTGGCCGTGCGGCGTGGCCATGGGCCCCGGGGGTCCCTGGACTGGCCCGATGAGGAACGAGGCTCCACCCCTGCCCACCCGCCCGGGCCAGACACGGGCCCTTGCGACCACGAGGCCCCTGCGGCCCCTGCGGCAGGACGGCCAGGGCCTCGCCGAAAACCCACGGCCCCACCGCCATCCCCGGCCGCCCGCGAAGAGCAGAGCCGCGGCTCCGCTGGTGTCCAGAAGGTGCAGCAAGTGCTGACCCGCTCCAACAGCCTGTCCACCCCACGGCCCACGAGGGCCTCCCGGCTGAGGCGGGCCCGGCTGGGGGACGCCTCCGACACAGAGGCCGCAGATGGTGAACGGGGGCCCCCGGCCAACCCCGAGCCAGTGGGGCGGCCAGCTGCTGAGCAGGCCAAGAAGCTGTCACGCCTGGACATCCTGGCCCTGCCCCGGAAGCGGGCCGGCTCCTTCACGGGGCCCAGCGACTCCGAGGCGGCCCCCACCCGGCCCGGCTTCTCCGGCCGCAGCGCCGAGTTGTACTGCGCCGGCCGCAAGCCCAGCGTGGCCGAGGCTCGGGCCACCGCCAAGAAGGCCGCCAACGCCACCGCAGCCCCCCGCCAGCCCTTCAGCAGGGCCCGCCCAGGCAGCGCCCGATACGCCTCACCCAGTGAGTGCTGGGAGCGGGCGGGTGGCCTTGGGCCCCTTCGGCCCAGGCAGGGTGTCTGCCACGTCCTGTGCAGTGGCCTCGCGCTGGGCCGTGGGGCCCCCAGTCCCGGGCCTGGAGGAGCCCCTCCCCCCGTCAGGGGTGTGTCTGCACACACACGAGTGCCCCCAGGCCATCCTGCTGCGAGGGCAGCAAACCCCGACCGTCTCCAGGATGGGGGCGCTGTTGCCCGACCTCAGGTGGGCCTGGGGGACCGAGACCGTGGCCTGGGTCTGCCCACTCTTTCCTGAGGTTCAGGGTGGCGACCCTGGTGGCTTGTGAGGCACGTGTGGGGGCCCGAGCCGTCCCCTGTGGGGCGGTGCCCAGGAGGGTTCTCTGCCCTAGGCAGCTGTGGTTGTGCAACTCTGAGGGGCCCTGTGAGCCCACAGACCCCGTAGCCGGGAGCACTCTCCCCCCACCACCCTGCAAGCAGGGGCCCCGTGCAGCGCAACGGGGAGGGGTGGCTGCCGGGGCACCGGGCCCGCCCTGCTGCAGGATGGCCTGTCCTGAGTGAATCGGTCTGAGGTGTCAGCTCTGCTGGCCTAGCTCCTGCTGCTGCTTCTGTGCCTGCCCCGTACCCCTCCCGCGCTCAGCCGAGCCTCCCCCAGACCCCCTCCTGCCTGCTGGGTCTGCTGGGGGCCCAGGTGGCTGAGGGAGGAAGGGACGGAGTCAGGCAGGATGGCTGGGGACCCCACCTGCTTGGCCCCACCTCGTCACACTGCAGGGTTCACAGCCACCCTGGGGGCTTGGAACGGGGCCTGGAGGGGGAGGAGGCAGGACTGAGAAGACCCTGCAGGTACAGGGAGGGGCTGCCATGGCTGAGCCTGGGCCCTGGCCACAGGCTGTGTGTGGCCACCTGCGTGGTCCAGCCTGGGGCCACGGCTGATCTACATGAAGACTTTGCCACTTCCCTGCCACCCCATCCTGTGGGTACAGAACCACCCCCTAAACCCAGCCTCCGCCCACTGCCAACCAGCCGCGACCCCGGGTTGCTCCCTAAGGGCCCGTGGAAATGCCAGGCTGCCCGTTCCTGCCTGAGCCTCTGGGCTGGTGGTGACCGTGTGGTCCCTGGAGCCGGGCAGCTCCAATGCTTCAGCTGAAGGGCTCCTGGGTGCAGGGGTGCCAGCTGCAGCAGCTCATCCTGCAGCTCCGGGCCTTTGCTGAGTGCTGCTCTGTTCTTTTCTTCCTTCTGGAACCAATTCACTCGCCCAAGACGCGCGTCGCCGGCAGCAGGGCTCAGATTGCACATCCACATCTGAGGAGGAGTATGGCTCCCACCACGGCTCCCCCAAACACACACGCTCCCATGCCTCAACAGCCACGCAGACCCCACGGGCTGGCAGCTCTGTCCGGGCCCGCCCCCGGGCCCCTGGCCTCCGGGACACGGATGACGAGGAAGAAGAGCCTGACCCCTACGGTTTCATTGTGCAGACAGCCGAGATCGCTGAGATTGCCAGGTGAGTGATGGTGCCCGTTCACAGCACGAGCCGTTGATCCAGGGTCCCTCTCCTTGGGACTGGGGTTTGGTTCCTAGATGGGCTCAGGAAATACATGTCAGACGGGTGGATGGATGATGGATGGGTGGATGGATAGAAGATGGGTGGGTGGATGGATGATGGGTGGTTGGATGGGTGGATGAGTGAATGGATGATGGATGGATGTTGGGGGGTTGGGTGGATGGATGATGGGTGGTTGGGTGGGTGGATGGATGGATGGTTGGATAATGAACGCAGGACAGATGTTTGGGTGGATAGATGATGGTTGGGTGAGTGAATGGATGAGGTTGGATGGAAGGATGGGGTGGATGGATGATGGGTGGTTGGATGGGTGGATGAGTGAATGGATGATGGATGGATGATGGGTGGTTGGGTAGTCAGATGGGCAGTGGGTGGTTGGATGGGTGGGTGGGTGGCTGCAGATCTGCCCAGGAGGGTGGGGGACCTCTGACACAATAAAGCCTTCACCAAGACTTTTATTAAACATACATTCCTGGAGGTCCTGCTGCAATGTAGTGGGTTAAGGATCCGGCACGGTCTCTGCAGCAGCTCGAGTCACTGCTGAGGCACGGGTTTGATCCCTAGCCCAGCACAGTGGTCTAAGGATCCGTTGTTGCCACTGCTGTGGTGTACGTTGCAGCTGTAGCTCAGATTCAGTCCCTGGCCTGGGAACTTGCATATGCTGCAGGTGCGGCCAAGGGATAAAAAATGAATTCCTTCATGCAGTCATTCGGTGGAAGGGTCACCTCCAGGTCGGGTGCTGGGGACAGTGCAGGGTGGCAGGGAGCGAGTGGTCAGTGCTGTGCTGGTTGGGTCCTCAGGGCCTGTGGAGGCTGCAGGGGGTGAGTGGCGAGTTTTGGTGCTGAGGAAGCTGAGCTTGAACAGGTGAGGCACCTAGAAGGGGGTGACCAGAGGCTGGTGGCCCTAGGACAGTAGCCCCTGTGGGGTGGAGGCACACACATCTCCAGTGGTGGCCCAGGTTGTGGGTGGCATGAGGTTGCATCAAGAGGAGGGCCAAGGCCAGGGCTCTTGGGACAGCTGGGGGTGGTCGGAGGGAAGTCACCTGTGCAGAGCGATGCTGGGGAGGCAGAGGCCAGCCAGGGAAATGTCCACGCCCCGGGGTGACTGCAGGTGTGGAGGGCTGGGGAACCACAGCCTGGAGCCCCCCCCTCTCTCCGCCCCCTCCTGATGGCCCTGAGGGACACCCCCCTCGCCCCAAGCCTGGCTGAGAGCTCAGGTGGTACAGAACCTGCTGGGGGGGGGGTGCGGCTTCATGGACAGTAGGGGGCAAGGACCTGGTCCCCAGCTGGCCTCTCTCCTTTCTCGGGTGGCCCGGGAGCCTGGGGAGGCATGTGTTACCCATGTTGGGGCAGAGGGACTGGGGGATCTAGGCCAGCCTCCCCACCTCCCTGCCCTGTGACAGGCCCCCCGCCTCCCAGGGTCTGCCCGACTCTGACCTTGTCTGTGACCCTGTGCCCACCCCTGCGTGCTCTGTGACAGCCCTGGTGCCCAGAGGAGGAGTAGGGGTGGTGGGAGCCTGTGGGTGTCTCTGTCCTCGGGGGCCCGCCCCCCGCCTCAGAGACTCGGGGTCTTGAGGCTCCTGGTGGGCCTGTCCCTTCTGCCATTGCTAGTGGACAAGGCTGGAGGCTGCCTCCTCCGAGCCCTGCCCCACCTGGCGGCTGCCTCCTGGGAGGGACCCTGCCCACACCCGGGAGGCGGGAGGGGGCTGCCGCCTGTGGAGGGCAACGCTGGGTCCCAGCGGCTCCTGCTCCCAACCTCCCTGCGCGGGGGCCGGGCCCAGGAGGACCCCGCGGGACCTGCCTTCTTTCTTGCTGGCTGCAGGCTGAGCCAGACACTGGTGAAGGACGTGGCCATCCTGGCCCGTGAGATCCACGACGTGGCCGGGGATGGGGACTCGCTGGGCTCGCCGGGGCCTGCCCGCAGCCCCTCCCTCAACAATGTCCCCAGCACCCCTGCCTCCACCATCTCCGCCCGCGAGGAGGTGAGCCTGGGTCCCGGCAGCCCCTCACCCACCTATGCGCGCGCATGTCCGTGAGCCTGCACTGGGGCCCCACCCGTGCAACCCCCCCCCCCCCACAGTTACCCTGAGAGCAGGGGGCCCAGGACCTGCCTCCGCTGGGGTGGGAGCGCCCGGGGACTCTGAGCAGACAGGGCTCTGTCTGCTCTGTCCACCTGGCGGACGCCCCCACCCCTGGGCCGCTGCCCCTGCCCCCACAGCTGGTGCAGCGCATCCCCGAGGCCAGCCTCAACTTCCAGAAGGTGCCGCCCGGCTCCTTGAGCTCCCGAGACCTGGACCAGAACATGAACGACCGCTGCGAGGACCCCCTGGCCAACAAGACGCGGCCTCGGAACCGCGAGGAGGCAGGCACCCCTCCCCTGCGGGGTCAGGGGCGGGGAAGCAGGGCTTCAGGGGCGCTGAGCTGATGCCTGGGTCCTTGCAGGTGATCTTTGACAACCTGATGCTGAACCCCGTGTCCCAGCTGTCCCACGCCATCCGTGAGAACACGGAGCACCTGGCCGAGAAGATGAAGTGAGTCGGCCCCACCTGCCGCTGCTGCGGGAGGGGGCGGGGAGCCCCCCGCGGGTTTGGGAATGCCCAGCCAGAGGCCGTCAGAATGTGGACAAAATAGCCGGGGCCGTGCCACGTGTCCACCCGCGTGCTGCGTGGCAGCCAGACCCTGGGAGCCCCCAGGGTGACCCGCCCGCCCCTGTGCCCTCCCCGTGTTGGAACCAGCCTGCCGTGCTCCAGGCTTCAGTGTCCCCTTGTGGAAGTGGAAGGAGTGGCTGGCGAGGTGGGCAGGGAGGGGCTTGCCTGGCTTCTACAGTCTCTGTCCTCTGCCCGTCTTGCCCCCCCCCCGCCCCCCGAGGCAGGATCCTCTTTCAGAACACGGGGCGCGCGTGGGAGGAGCTGGAAGCCAGGATCAACGCGGAGAACGAGGTGCCCATCCTGAAGACGTCCAACAAGGTGAGCGCCGGGTGCCCGTGGGGCCCTGCCCACCCCTGGGCCCGGCCGCCAGCCCGCTCGGCTTCGGGGAGCGTGTGGGGACCCCAGGGCCCCTTGCTCCTGCCCCATGCACCCTCCTTCCTGTCCTGCTTCCAGGAGATCAGCTCCATCCTGAAAGAACTGAGGCGAGTGCAGAAGCAGCTGGAAGGTGGGTGTGCCGCAGACCTGCGGGCCGGGCTCTGGAGCTTCTGGCAGGTGGCGGGAGGGCTGGCAGGGGCCTTGCGGCGGGAGGACCTTAACCGGCCAGGAGGCCCCCCGGGGGTGTAGGGGGCGGGGCAGGACCCTCCGCAGCCTAACCCTCCCCTCCCCCAGTCATCAACGCCATCGTGGACCCTGCTGGGAGCCTGGACGCGCTGCCTGGAAGCCGGGCCTCCACAGGCCCGGCCCAGCTCGGGAAAGGCTGGCCCGCTGCCCAGAGCCCGTCGTCACCCGCCTCGGCCCTGCCGTCGAGAAGCGTGCCTCAGCGGGCAAACTGCGGGTCCCCTGGGCTCCCGGACCCCCCCTTCCTTCCCGACTCGGACAGGTTCCTGCTCTAGGTGTGGGGGCCGGGGCGGCCCCTGTGCCCTGGGTCCCCGGGCCGCCCCCCCCACACCACCCGCTGCTGCGGCCAGTTCTCCACAAAGCCCCCACACGTGCCATACCCCGCGGGTCCCCCCCCCACTCTCAGGCACACCCCTGCTGGCTCCTGGCCCGGCTTCTGCCGTGGCCGATGCCAAGGGCCAGCGTTGCGGGCGTGTGCCCAGTATCCCCTCCATTGCTGTCATTTTTGTCTTTAGCTTTCAAGGAAAGAGTAGTTTGTGCCATTGCGGGCACTCCTGGGCCTCGGAGGGTCCCGACTCGCCGCACGGGCTGGGGGGGCCGTGTACTCGCCCACCCTGAGCCTTTGTGCGGCCGGACCGGGTAGAGGAAGAGGGGCTGGGCAGTGCGTTCTTTCAGTGCCAAACGCAGACCTGGGGGCTTCGTGATGCCCCAGGACTCAAGGGCAGAGCGCAGGCTGGTCAGGGCGCTGGCGGCTCCCAGCCACCCCAGAGTCCAGCGGCCCGGGACAGGGATGTGGCCTGTGGGTACATGTGGGGCAGGACCCCCACCGCTTCGAGCCTTTGGTGCCAACATAACTGCCAAACTCATGAGCGTGTGGGCCGGTGGCTGTGCGCACGCCCGAGCACGCCCGCGCCTGCAGCTACCCCAGCACAGCTCCACACGCGGGCACGGCCAGTGAGCGTGCAGGGCCTGGGGTGCTGGCTTCCGACGGTCCTGGGCCAGGTGGAGGCAAGTCAGTGACCAAAGTGGCTGGAAACCCGGCTTCCAGAAGCTCCCTGGACCCCACGCCCTCCCCTGGCCATCCCCCACCCTCAGACGCGGGGAGCACTGAGTGGGCGCCTCCCAGGCTCTGTGCTCCCCATCCCGAGAGGGTGGGGAGGACAGCCCCCCGGAACCCGTTTCGTTTTCTCAGGATTCTCTCAGCTGGGAACATGCCAGGCCAGCAGAGCTCGGCCCCTCCTGGGGTGGGGGTGGGGCTGACGTTTCTGGAGCCTTTAAGCCAAAGAGCCTGTTGGCTGTGGCAGGTGGGGTGGGGGGGTGCCCACCTCCGCCACCCTGGTGTGGGCGAGTCCTGCACCCCGCCTGGCATCTGCGCACATGTTGACTGGACGGGACCAACGGCTGGGGGTGGGGTCGCCGAGGCTGCACGGGACGCTGGTGGCCGTGCGAGTCCCAGCCGTGCTGGGCGACACAAGTTTACGTTTGGCTGAGTGGAGCTGAGTGCATGGATCCTGTGCGTGTGAGTGGGGGCCCCTCCCGGCCCCGCCCGCGAGCCTGCTGTGTCCACGCAGAGGAGGTGCTAGAGTCCTGCTGCCCCCCCACCCCCCGCATGCCCCACGGCTGCCCACAGCCTGGCCCCCAGCACAAGCCGTGGCCGTCCGTCCACCACACCTCCATCCACAGCCCCTGGGGGATTGCTGTACGAGTTTTTTATTCACAAATCTTCTCCCCACCGCCCCCCCCGCCAGCCTTCGCCTTGGGATCGGTTAACTTATTTGTCTGGCTTCTTGGAGGCACCTCTGTGCGTTTGTCCTCAGGTGGTCTTATGGATGTCTTTCAGAAAATGGTTATTTTATATGATTTGTCATGGAATTTGTTCTAATAAATCATTCTTCTATCATGTGGCAACATGCCAGCATCTGTCCCCTTGGCTTCGCTTCTCCAGTGGTGGCGTGTGGGTGGGGAGGGGGCCACCACCGCCTGGGGGGGCTTGGGCCCGGGGGTCTCCCTTTCTGGGCTGGAAAATCTCACTGGACCCCCAAGACCAGAGATGCTGCAATGCAGGCCGGCTGCCACCAGGCGGCGACCTGGGCAAGAAAGCCCTGCCGTTTGCTCCTCAGAACGGGGGAAATTGCTGTGTTCAAGCCATCCGGTGATGCAGCGTCCAAGAGCACTGTCTAAAGTAGCCGCGCTGTGTCGACATAGCAGCAGGAGGGGCGCAGACACTGGCGCCATCTACTCCCAGGTCCTTCCCCGCTTTCCGGCTTCGAGGGGTCCCACCTCACCTGCTCCGGGCTGACGTCGCACGACCTAGTCCCTGGCCCAGGAGCAAGCACGTCACACCGCCTCCCGTAGGGAGGACCAGAGGCGGGTTGGAGCAAGTGTCCCGTATGCTCACAGCCCTCAAGGCTGGCCGACCCCAGAGCCTATTCCCTGGGTCACTTGTCCAGGCACAGAGGAATCCCTTGAATCCCAGAAGATCCCAGAAGATCCCTGCACCTGCTCTGCTCCCCAGACTCTGTTCTTTTTTTTTTTTTTCTTGTCTTTTTGCCTTTTCTAGGGCTGCTCCTGCGGCATATGGAGTTCCCCAGGCCTAGGGGTCTAATTGGAGCTGTAGCCACCAGCCTACACCAGAGCCACAGCAATGTGGGATCCGAGCCGCGTCTGCGACCTACACCACAGCTCACGGCAACGCCAGATCCTCAATCCACTGAGCAAGGGCAGGGATCGAACCTGCAACCTCATGGTTCCTAGTCGGATTCGTTAACCACTGAGCCGTGACGGGAACACCCCCCATGCCTGTTCTTTTCCCATCTCCTGCTCTGCTCCCCACACCTGCTCTGCTCCCCAGACTCTGGTCCCACAGAGCTCTGTCCCCGGACACGCAAACCCCACGGCAAGTCGTTCCGTTTGGCCCTCTGCATGCACCTCTCCCCGGTCCCTTACCCGACTGGGTGCCCACGTTTCCCTCTCTGGTCACTTCCAACCGATCTCCACTGTTTTTGTGTGTTTGCTGTGGTAAAATCTCAGTTACTTTGCTGGTGGCAGGGGAAGTGTTTTCATTTCCCCTTTTCCTTTCTCTCTGTGTGGTACTCTAAGGCGGTGGTTATTCTCTTTCTGCATTTAAAAAATATCATTGCATCGTGTTCTGGGTTTCATTGCTTATGTGGAGGAGTCAAGGGTCACTGTTGCTCCTTGGGGACTGTGCCTTTTCTCCTGGCTTTTTGACTTTTATTTATGTATTTTTGTGGCTACGCCCATGACATGTGACAGCTCCTGGGCCGGGGATCAAACCCACACCATAGCAGTGGGCCGAGCCTCAGCAGTGACAATGCTGGATCCCTAACCTGCTGAGCCACCGGGGAACTCTTTTCCTGGCTCTTGGAGATTTTTCTCTTTGTTGTTCGCTGTTGTTCGGTGGTTTGACTGCAGCGCGCCCGGGACCGCTGGGATGGCTCTGGGCTGTGACACGCAGCACTTCCGAGTCCTAGCCTGCCTGTCTTTTGCCAGGTTTGCCGACGCCTCCTCCAGCTCTGCAGATTTTGGTCCACCCCACGCCAGCCTTCCCTTTCCCAGCTCCGTTGGTGTAGACGTTAGCGCTTTCTCCCATGTCCTGTGTCTCTTCTGCGCCTTCCCCTGTGCCTTCCACACGCGCTCTCCCTGTGCGCAGGCCTTCCCGTCTGCCGGCCTAAACCGCAGCTCTCTGCCCTGCTCCCCCTGCCGTCCGAGTCGCCAGCGGCCCGGCTCCTGCACTTTGCTGTGCTTGGTTTATTTTTAGTTCTAGAAAATGTATTTGGCCTCTGAAAACGCCTCTCACCTCCGTGAACATTCCCGATGCGTCACCTATTGTTCGGAACGCGCCGGTGGCGGTGATTTCGGAGCTAGGGCTCCATGGCTCTGGGACCTGGAGGCTCTGCTTTCACGTCTGGTTCTGCTTCTGGATGCGCCTGGGGACTCTCGCTTTAAAATGACAAGCGCTGTGAGTGAAAAGAGAATGCCGATTCTCTGGATGCTGTCGCATGTCCTCAGAGAGGCTCACGCATCCCCTGGCCCAGGGACTCAGCCGGCCCGATGCTGTGTTTGCTGTGGTTCTGGGGCTCGGCCTCCTGGGATCCCAGCGGAGAGCCAGGCGAGCTTATCGGCTCCCCCCAAGTTGCAGGAGACCCTGACCTTGATTCTGTGTCCCCGGAGCTGGAACACCATCGAGCGTTCTTCAGCTTGGATCCAGCCGGCGCTGGGCCTCTGGGCCCGGCCAGGGCTGCATAGGAGGGCACGCACGGAGGCCCGTGCTCTTCTCCGCTCCCCGTCCTTGCACAAACCTTGACCCCCTCCAGCCCCGGTGGCCCTCGCAGCCCCGAGCGCCCGCTTCCGCCCCAGCTCTGTGAGCCAGAGCCGCCCTGCCCCTTCGCAGCCCATCCCGCCCAACGCGGCCTTCCTCCTCACCGCTCCGTCCCTGCCGGGGGAACCCCAGACGTGCTCGCTGGAAATAAAATCAGAACTAGACAGAGAGCTGAGACAAAAGACAGGGACCCCCCGCCCCACGGTACCAGCAACCGGATGGAATGTGAAAGGCGGGGAGTCAAGGAGTGGACGGGTGGGGGCTGGGGGCGCAGTTACGGGCTGGGAGTCACCCCAAGGCTGAGCTCGTGGTGCTGCCCGTCCACCCAGAGCAGAAGATAAGGGCTGACGCCTGGTCAGGGGACAGCAGATGTTAAGAACCCTGTTCAGAACAAGAACAAGAAAAAGAAAAAAGGAGAAAAGAGAGAGACCCCTCTTCAGAGGTTCCTGCTGCCGCACAGGGGCTTGAGGTCCGATGTTGTCCCTGCTGTGGCTCGGTTCGATCCCTGGCCCAGGAACTTCTCATGCCATGGGGGCTGCCAAAAAAAACCCCAGTCCTGTTCAGAGCTGAGTGTTCCAAAGGTTGTGCCCACGGGGAGAGGGGCCAGAAGCGCTCGAGGGGTCAGGACGCCCGTGAGCCGGAAGGAGGCCTGTCTAGTCCCGGGTCCTCGGTGAGGGAAACGCCTGCGTAGCGAGGACGTGAGCCCTCGGGGAAAGCTGCGGCCGAGAAGCAGAGCCGAAGAAAGAGCGGGAAGGTTGGTCCCTGCAGGTCAGCCGGCTGCAGAAGGTGAGTCGCGTGCGAGGAAGGCGGCGAGGCGGCCTGGCAGGGGAGGACGGCAGCGAGATCCGCGTGTCACGGCGCGAGCCTGAGGAAGTCGGGGAGAGGCTTTTCCCAAGGCGACGAGGGGGAAACCTTCCAGGAGTGATCAAAGCCACAAATCCTCGAATTCGAGGGGCACGAGTCCCAGGAGGGATGTATAATTAATTAAAGAGGCAGCTTCGACACAACACATAAATCAACTATAATTTAACAAAAAACTAAAAATTATAAAAATAAACTCTGGCTAGAGAAGAGGCTAAGGGACAAATTAGAAGTTGGGATTAGTGTATACAGACCACCATGCGTACGACAGAGAAACCAGGAGTTGCCGTGGCAGCACAGCGGAAACGAATCCGACTAGGAACCACGAGCTTGCGGGTTCCACCCCTGGCTTTGCTTCCTGGGTTCAGGATCCTGCGTTGCTGTGGCTGTGGCGTAGGCTGGCAGCTGTAGCTCCTATTCCACCCCTAGCCTGTGAACCTCCACATGCCTCAGGTGGAGCCCTAAAAAAAAAAAAAAAAAAAATTTGTTGGGCGTTCCCATCAGGGCTCAGTGGTAACAAACCTGACTAGTATCCATGAGGACGCAGGTTCGATCCCTGGCCTCGCTCAGTGGGTTAAGGATCCGGCATTGCCGTGCGCTGTGGCGTAGGTCGCAGGTGTGGCTTCGTTTGTTTGGAAAGCTCGCCGCAGCGTTTACAGGTGAGATGGTCCTTCTTTCTTTTCTTTCTTGTTTTTGGCCCAGAGTCACTGCAGTGACAACACAGGATCCTTGACTCACTGAGCCACAAGGAAACTGTTTGTTTTTTTGTTTGTTTGTTTGTTTGTTTGTTTTGTCTTTTTGTCGTTTCTTGGGCTGCTCCTGCAGCATATGGAGGTTCCCAGGCTAGGGGTCCAATCAGAGCTGTAGCCCCCGGCCTACGCCAGAGCCACAGCAACGTGGGATCCGAGCCGCGTCTGCAACCTGCACCACAGCTCACGGCAACGCCGGATCCTTAACCCACTGAGCAAGGCCAGGGATCGAACCCACAACCTCATGGTTCCTAGTCGGATTCGTTAACCACTGAGCCACGACAGGAACTCCCTGTTTGTTTTTTAATTGACGTGCCGTTTATTTACAATATTATATAAATCACGGGTGCACGATACAGTGATTCACAATTTTTAAACGTTATACTCCTTTTACAGTTATTATAAAATACCAGCTGTATTCCCCATGTTGTGAAATTCCTCCTTTTTGTCTTTTTTTTTAGGCCGCACCTGCGTATGGAGGGTCCCAGGCTAGGGGTCGAATTGGAGCTGCAGCTGCCAGCCTCCACCACAGCCATAGCCACACAGGATCCAAGCCGCTTCTGCGACCCGCACCACGGCTCACGGCAACACTGGATCCTTTAACTCACTGAGTGAGGCCAGGGATGGAACCTGCGTCCTCACGGACCCCAGTCAGGTTCCTTCCTGAAGTAGATGTGCCGCACGCGGGCCGTCACGAGCGCCAAGGAAGAGCACGTGGGTCTTTGCACTGCGCTCTCCACGCTTGGTGTGTCCGAGATTTTCTGAAAAGAAAAGCACTCTCGGTGAGGCGGCAGAGGGAGAGAAGGAAAAAAAAAGTCACAAAACTGACGGTTCTGAAAACACAGCAGCTCCTCCAAACCTACGAGAGAGAGTCAACAACTCTGTAAAAACGGCCAAACCCACAAACAGGACTTTGCAGAAGAGGAGACCCCATGGCCAGCAAACACGCGGGCACACGCAGCAGGGTCCAGGGAGCTGCCCGCTGCAGCCCCCTTCACAGGGCTTAAAACGTCAGTGCCCCCAGGTCTGGGGACCCTGGGGTACCACGGGAACCCTTCAAACAACACCCGGCACCATCTTGGAAGGTGGAGAGGTACGTCGCACCCGTTAGGAGATGGGGCCAGCGACCCCTCCCCCAGACGAGGGCTGACCCCCAGGCTGCACTGGGACGGCGTGGAAGGAAGTGCAGGGGCCTGGGGGGCAGCCGGTGGCACGTTCCCCCCTCTCTTCCCAGCGCCCCCCTTGCTGCCCGGGAACCCTGCCCTCGGGGCCTGCTCCCCACCTGAGCGGCGTCCTGTTCCCTGGTCACCCTAAGTCAGCAGCCTGGACAGGGCCCCTGCAGCCCCTGCCCTGCCGGCATCTTACCGGTGGGGCCGGGCACACACCCAGACCTCAGGCGAAGTGAAGGGCTAGTCTCAAGCGCCCCCCGCCCCGCCGTCTGTGTTCAGAGAGTCCCCATTCGAGCGGGGTTGGGGGCGGGGGGAGCAAAGGGAGGCAGAGCTCCCGGCTGAGCACGGCAAACTGTAGCCAGGCCTGCCTTTGCAGACAGGCAGGTGAGCCGCCCACCTGCCTTCTCCAGGATGGAGGTCCGAGCCGGCTCCATTTCCCAGCCTCCCTTGCAGCTAGATGCGGCCACGTGGCTAAGTCCTGAATCACGAGACACGAGTGGAAGCGTCTTGCGGGGCTCCCAGGATGTCTCCTCTGGGGTACCCCTATGCTCTGCTAGGAGCACGAGGTGATGGCTGAGCTCCAGCAGCCATTGTGGGGCCATGAAGCTGCCAGGCACCTTTAAGGATTGGGAGCAGAGAGCTTGAGGGACCCTGCTCCTGACGGCTGCCAGCGACCTGGTCAGTCGCTCAAGCCCTGGCTCTCTGGGTCTCAGCGGTTTGCACGAATTTAACTCAGACACACAGGCTGGTATCTGAGGGGGCAGGGCATTTTCTCTGGAGGTGAAAGTTCTCAGCCCCACCCGGCACTGGCCCATCCAGCTCCGGATGTCTGTCGGGTGCGGAGGAGGTTCTAGGACCAGGAGGAAGTAGCTAGAAGGGGAAGCGGCTGCAGAGAGAAGGCAGGTGCACAGCCCAGAGGCAGCCTCTGAGCCTGCCGGCAAAGCCAAGATGAATGCCAAGGCAGGACCCCCAGAGGTAAGTGCGGGGGGCCTGATGGGAGGGCCAGGCCAGGGGCCCACTGTCCTGCGGCCTCGTACTGCCAGCAGCCCTAAGCAGAGGGTCACAAAGCCTCCAGCTGGGCCGGCAGACCACCTGTTCCTCTACCAGCTGGGCAACCTGGACCCCCAGAGCCTCAGGGTCTCCCAGCAGGTTGACCACAGGCCCACCGCAGCGCCCTGCCCCAGCCGTGGGGGCAGCCGTGCCCCACACCCGGTCGAGCAGACAGTCCGGCCCTTCCAGCCTTGACCTCCCACGGCTGCGGGGCCCACGGCTGCCACGTGGGGCTGGGGGCCTATGGTCTCCCAGCCCCTCCCAGCCCTGAGATGCCGGCTCTAGTGGGTGGTCCCCTCCTGCAGCTGGCCCCACCCCTGGACACGAAGAGCCCCCAGGGCTGGAGCTGCCTAAGCCCCCCCACCCCAGGTGGCGGCCTCCCCAGGTCCATGTGGCTCCCAACAGCTCCGAGGAGGAGGAGACGCTCTGGGGATGGGTGGCCTGACAGGGGCCTCGGACTGGCCCTGAGTCCAGGTGGGGGTTGCGGGGGCGGGGTTGCTGGGCCCCGGCCTTGCTGGCTGCCTGGGGCCCCGAGGGTGCAGGGCGGGGAGCCCTATCCAAGGCTGGCCCTGGGCTCCCACCCAGGCCTGCACACCGACGGCCCCTCCTGAGACTCAGTGAGGGGTCCCGGCTGCCGGTTCACTATGGAGGCTCGAGGGGGTGCCCTGGGGTGAAGAGGCCCAGGGGTCCCCTCTGCGGGATGGGGGTGGGGAGGCACCCCGACTCCCATCTTGGGGGCTCCCCAGCATGGGGGCACTGGGCCTCAGGGGCTCTGGTTTCCTGTCCCCCCCCCACCAACGGCTCTGGCTCAGGACAGACACAGCCCCCAGACCCTGCGGCCGTGCCTTCCCCACACTGAGGCCGGCCAGCGTGTCCTGCAGGAGGACAGCCCTACAGAGCCTACGGGGCCCGTGCTGACGGCCTGGCTCTCCAGGCCCCAGTGTGCCCTGCCGCACTGCACCCCTAGGCCCAGGGGCCACTTCCCCACCAAGGCCAGGAGGGAAGCTGCACCCGCCCCCACGGCCTCTCAGATGCTGGCTGGCCGGGCCAGGCGGGGGGAGCAGGCTGGGCTGAGCCGGGTGCTCTGGGGAGGGGGCCAGCTCGCGTGGGAGGGGCTGCTCTGCGGGACGAGAGGAGGCCTCGGTCCTCCGCTGGCTGCAGAGGGAGGGCCCTGAAAGGGCACCGGGTCCGGACTCGGCCCCAGCCCCCCAGCAGCAACGCGCTCTGTGCCAGGTCTGCCTGGCTCCCAGGACAGGGGCCCAGCCTGGGCAGGGAAGCAGCTCTTTACAGCCCAGTGTCGAGAGGGCCAAGCCCGAAAGCAGAAATAGCAGCAGACACGTTGAGGTTGTGGCTGAAACGAGGAACTGAGATTCAGACGCCCGCACGCCCACCGAGAGGGAGTCCGAGAGGGAAAACAGTGCTCACATGTGCCCCGGGCACAGACGGGCACACACACACACACACACACACACACACACACACACACTACAGACAGGCCAGGGACTTGCCAGCTGTAGGCCGGGTCAGGGGAGGATGCAGCACTGGGTGTTTGGGTCCTCACGGGGTGGCATCCCCAGAGGGCAGCTGCCCAGGCCCTGTGCCAGCCGGGACTGGAGCTGTGGGTGATGCCAGGTCGCCCCGTGCAGGTGCTGAGGCCTCTGCAGAGAACATCGGCAGCCCCTGCGTGGCCCTGTTCCGTGCGTCTCCGAAGCGCAGGGGACCAGGGGGCCGGCACGGTAGGACTGGGGGAAGGAGGGAGGGTGCCCGGCAGACCCGTAGGACCCATGGCCGAACCAGGCACGGGAGACGGGGGCCCCCTGCTCAGTCTCAGAGGGAGCCAGCCAGTTACCCCATGGCCTTAGGGTGGGCCCCAGGCCCCCCGATGCCATCCTTGCCCATGCCAGCCCCACCCTGGCCGCAGGCCTGGCCCTCCCTGGTGTGGGGATAGTCCGTCTTGGCACTGGGGTCCAACAGGCCCACCAGGCAGGGCACAGCCACGTCATCTGGGGAGCCCGTGGTGAGGTCTTTCTCCAGTTGCAGGTGCTGGGGTCGCTGGCCGGGCTGTGGCTGGGCGCCGTGACTTTCGCCTGCCTCCTGTGGCTGGTGCTCTCTCCTTCCACCCAGGGCCAAGTGCACCCTGACGAAGGGCCCCCCGAGACTTGGGGCCTTGGCTCCAGCCTGGCCTGGGAGGCCCTGGGAGGGGAGGCCCGGCAGCTGCAGAATGACTCCTGCCGGTGAGTGGCTTCTGGGCTCTGCGGGGTGGCGTCTCTGGCCGCTGCCTCTCTTTCCGCTGGCTCTCCCCAGTAGGGTGCACTGCCCTCCGCCACCCGCTCTTGGAAGAGGTGGGGGGTGGGCGGAGGCTGGGGTGGGGGAGGATGACCAGGGCTGCTCTTGGCAGCAAACACAGGCTGCCCCCCACGGACCTGGCGAGGTGGTGAGCCCAGGTCCTGCCAAGCTGAGGTGGCAGCGGGGGGCCCGCCATGGGGTCCTGGAATCCCAGCACCTCCCCAGGAAGGAACCCACTGTGCGCACGCCCCTTGAAGGAGAGAGTGCTCACCTCCCCGACCAGCCCTTCCCTCTGAAGCAAAGCCAGGCCCCCACACCTCGGGCCCTAGCCCGGGCCGCTCTTCGTGGCACCTCCCTGCACCCTGCCCTGCCCCGTGCGGCCCCTCCTGCACCCTTGGCCTGGGCCCGGCCGCTGGCGACGCGAGGCAGGCGGGTGGCCCCTGCGCGCATGCTCGGCCCCTCCCTCTGCAGGCTTGTCCTCGTGGAGAGCATCCCTCAGGACCTGCCGTCTGTGGTGGGCAGCCCGTCCGCCCAGCCCCTGGCCCAGGCCTGGCTGCAGCTGCTGGATGCCGCCCAGGAGAGCATCCACGTGGCCTCCTTCTACTGGTCTCTCACGGGGCCTGACATCGGGGTCAACGACTCGTCCTCACGGCTGGTACGCCTGGCCCCTCCCCTGCTCGGAGGCTGCAGGCCGTCAGGGAGCCGTCTGGCGGGCGGCATGTCTGATGGAGCTGTGGGCAGTCGGGGTGGCCTCGTGGGAGAGGTCTGGGTCCTCCGGGGGGGAGGGGTGGCCCCTCACGGCTGGCCTGCTCTCCCAGGGAGAGGCCCTTCTGCAGAAGCTGCAGGAGCTGCTGGATAGGAATGTCTCCCTGGCGGTGGCCACCAGCGCCCCGACACTGGCCAGGAAGTCCACCGACCTGCAGGTCCTGGCGGCCCGAGGTAGGTGCCTGCGCCATGGGCCCCGGGCCCCCGGGGAGGGGCGGGGGCTGACCTGCCGCTGACCTGGCACAGGGCGAGAGCAGTGGCGCTGCTTGGGGGAGGCTAGGGGCCCAGGGCTGCGAGCACCTTCCAGTGGGCTTCCCTCGGGGCCGGTTCCAAGGAGCCTGACGCGTCCTTTCCCATGGGCAGAGCACAGGGTGGGGTCTCCGGGCCCTGCTGAGCCCAGCTGCTTGGACCTGTGGGCGGAGGCTCAGCCGGGAGCAAGAGGCAGCAGGCACAATCCTCACGGAGCCAGGCTGCCTGGAGGGACCCGGGCAGGTCGATGCCTCAGTTTTCCCACCTGTAAAATGGGGGTGCTGGTAACATCCACTGAGAGGGGCTGCTGGGAGGAGATAGGAATGCACCTGACCACAAAGGGCTGCGAATCGGCTCAGCGCGAGGCTAGCTGACCCGCTGTCCTTCACGCTCGGCCAGGAGCCCAGGTGCGACAGGTGCCCATGGGGAAGTTCACCGGCGGCGTCTTGCACTCCAAATTCTGGGTCGTGGATGGGCGGCACGTCTACGTGGGCAGCGCCAACATGGACTGGCGGTCCCTGACACAGGTGAGTCCCAGACCCGCCTGGAGCGTGCCCTCCCCGAGCCCCCAGGGCTGCATGACGCTGACCGCTTGGACTCAGGCAGAACGTCACAGAAGCACACGGAAGATGCTGGGGCCACCTTATCCAGGGAGCCGCACGGGGCACAAGCCCTTTCAGGAAAAGCAAGGCTTTAAACACATGTGGTCCCCAGCGGTATCAGCGATTGCCACTTGGCAGTGAGGAATGAGTTTTTCTTTCTCCTTTGTGCGTTTATGCGTGGCCCATCCTTTCTGGTATTGTTTTGAATGCTGGAATACAATGTTTAAGAAAAGCAGGGGCCAGAGTTCCCGCTGTGGCTCGGCAGGTTAAGAACCTACATCATAGTGCTGGAGAAGGTGCGGGTTTGATCCCTGGCCTTGCTCAGTGGGTTAAGGATCCAGGGTTGCCCCAAACCGCAACATAGGCCAGAGATGTGGCTCAGATCCAGTGTCGCCGTGGCTGCAGCTCAGATTTGTCCCCGAGCTCAGGAACTCCCATAAGCTGCAGGTGCAGCCGAAAAAAGAAAAAGAAAAACGGACCCCACTGGGCACCCCACAGGAGGGCTCCCCCGGCCCAGTACAGGTGCCGTTTACACCGTGGTAAAGAGCACGGATGGGTGAGGCTGCGGTGGACCAGCCATCTGGGGGCTGCACCTGCCAGCACCCCTAGCCCCCGGGGCCACACGGCCTCTCCGAGGGGCACCTCCCACAGCCCCTGCCCGGGTCCCCCAGGTGAAGGAGCTCGGTGCCATCATCTACAACTGCAGCCGCCTGGCCCAGGACCTGGAGAAGACCTTCCAGACCTACTGGGTGTTGGGGGCGCCGAAGGCTGTCCTCCCCAAACCCTGGCCCCGGAACTTCTCCACCCACTTCAACCGCTTCCACCCCTTCCAGGACCACTTTGACGGGGTGCCCACCGCTGCCTACTTCTCGGTAAGACCTGTGGGTGCCCTCTGCCCTCCCAGCCGGCCAGACCCACTGGGAACCCCACCCCACCCTGGGCCCGCCCTGCAGACACCACGGCACCGGCTAGGCCCTCAGGGCAATGACCTGCAGCCAGTGGCGTGGGCCGGGCTGGGGTCGCGGCGTGTGGGGCTGTGCCAGGAGGCAGGCTGAGCGCCAGGAGAGGACGCGTTCATCGGCACCCACAGGAGACGGGCGGCGGGGGGGTGGGGGGGGACAGGCCCTGGGGGTCTCCAGGCTCACTGTGGGTGGTCAAAAGGCTCTGACTCGGGACCAGAGTGGGTGGGAAGGGGGGCAGTTGGTCAAGCGATTCCGTGACTCTGCGTGGACCGGGAAGGGAGATGAGGGGCACGCGGTCATGCCCACCAGCTGGTGCCCCCGTGCTGGTCTAAGTGGGGACGCAGGGCTGCCTCCCTGGGTGGGAGCCCAGCTGCACACACACAGCAGCGGCCCCGAGGCCCTGAGAAGACCCTCCCCCCCTCCCCACCTCTCCAGGCAGCCGCTCTGGCTTCCTCCTGGTTCCCAGCGCTGGGGAGTGGGGGCCCTGAGGGGCCCCAGTTCAGGAACAGGTGGCTCAGGGTGGGCCCCGCCGTGCCCTCAGGGACCGCTCTGTCCGCACAGGCTTCGCCGCCCGCACTCTGCCCGGCTGGCCGCACCCGGGACCTGGATGCGCTGCTGGCGGTGATGGGGGGCGCCCGGGAGTTCATCTACGCCTCGGTGATGGAGTATTTCCCCACCTCCCGCTTCCGCCACCCCCCCAGGTGGGTCGGGCAGGAGCCGGACGATCCTGGAGGGTGGAGGCCGCTCCTGCTGCGGGCAGCGCCTGGCCTGTCTCCTCTCCCGCCAGGACCCCTGAGCACCCCCTCCCCACCCCTCCCCAGATACTGGCCGGCGCTGGACACGGCGCTGCGGGTGGCAGCCGTCGGCAGGGGCGTGCGGGTGCGCCTGCTGGTCAGCTGCTGGCTCAACACGGACCCCAGCATGTTCCCCTACCTGCGCTCCCTGCAGGCCCTCAGCAACCCCGCCGCCAACGTCTCCGTGGACGTGGTGAGGCCCCGCTCCCTGCTGGGTGGGGAAGCAGCCTCGCCCGCCCCGACTCACCCTCTCTGTCCCCAGAAAGTCTTCATCGTGCCAGTGGGGAACCACTCCAACATCCCATTCAGCAGAGTGAACCACAGCAAGTTCATGGTCACGGAGAAGGCGGCCTACATAGGTGAGCAGGGCCAGGGCCCCCCGAGCCCTTAGAGGCACCCAGGGAGTGACGGCACACGCAGGCCACACAAGCCTACGGAAGGGGGGGCGTCGGCGGGCCGTGGCTGGGGTGCTGGAGGGGGCTCTGCTCTTCTGTCCAGCCTGGTCCCCTCGGGACCACACGGAGGGGGACTGTTCAAGGGTCAGGGTCTCCCCAGCAGGCAGCAGCCCCGCTGTCACTGGGCCCACAGGGGAGTCCCCAGATCCCAGGGCCCGGGCACCCAGCTCCCAGGGTGATGTGGGAGTCGTCTCCGTGGAAAGAGCTGGCTGCCCCCCACCACAGAGAGGGGCCACGTGGCCGGGATTGGATGACGGCCACAGGACTGGGCCGGGTCACCCAGCGTCGCCTTCCGCCCACCTGCCCGCAGGCACGTCCAACTGGTCGGAAGACTACTTCACCAGCACCTCGGGGGTGGGCCTGGTGGTCAGCCAGCGGGCCCCCCACACCCAGCCGGGGACGGCCACTGTGCAGGAGCAGCTGCGGCAACTGTTTGAGCGAGACTGGAGCTCCCGCTATGCTGTAGGCCTAGACGGGCAGGCCCAGGGCCAGGACTGTGTTTGGCAGGGCTGAGGTCCAGCCCTTCCCGGCTGTGGGGCCCCACTGCTCCCGTCAGGCCTCCCTGCCCGGTCCCCAGTCTGGACGCCAAGCAGCTCCATCTGCCAAGCGCTGGTCAGGGGCAGCACTGCCCTGAGCAGGGCAGGTGCAAACTCTTTGCTCTCCAAATCTAGCCCCTTAAACCCCACCTCCTCCAGGGAGCCCTCCAGGATGCCCCTCCCCGACTCCCAGAGAACCGCAACTCCTGCCTTTAGAATACGTGTGTGCCTCCCCATCTTGGTGTGAGTCTGTGTGGGGCTGTGCCCGCCCTCTCAGCGCCCGGCTGGAGATCAGCCGTTACCCACCCGCGAGGGGTCTGTGTCCGCGTGGGGCTGGGCATTTGCCACGGGAGCCTCTGACTCTCCCCAGCGCCCAGTCCTGGGCCCACAGGAACCCGGGGACAGAGCAGACGGCTGGTGCAGCAAGAGGAGGGGGACCCAGGCCTCGGGGGGAGGGGCTGGTGCCTTGTGGGTGGATCAAGGCCTATGAGGGTGGGGCTTGTGCCCGAGGTGGCGGGGGGGGCGGGGGGGACCCAGGCCTGTGGGGAAGGGGCTGGTTCTTAAGGGGAGGGGCCCAGGCCTGGGGAGCCCGATGCCCCTGCACCCAGCCCTGGTGTGGAAGGGGGCCAGAGCCCAGAGGACCTGGGTCTGAGCTGGGGGAGCGACAGCAGCTGGCGTGGGGACAGCACGCAGTCCCGGCCCTCACCCCCTCCTGGGCACGGCCTGGCGGAGGCAGGATTTTGGTCAGAGGACTCGAATCCTGCTCCTCTGGCAGGAGCGCTGGGCCTCCAGTCAGGCGTTTCTGACCTCGGCTTCCGAGCCCAGCGCCCTGGCTGAGGCGCCCAAGGCCACCTTAGGCTAGAGCTGGGTGCTGGCTCAGTGTGAGGAGACCCTGGCCGCAGAGGGAGTGGCCCAAGTGGGCGCCAGGTCCATCCTGGGCCAGTTTCCTGCCCCCACATCCTCTGGGCCCCCTGGGCTGGGCTGGTGCAGGACCCCTTCTACGCAGTGCCCTGGGAGGGTGGTCCCCAGAGCCAGCTGGCTCCCTGCCCAGACCTGTCCCCAAACCCAGCCTGGCTCCCTGCCCAGAACTGCGAAGCCCTGGAGAGGCTGCCATCGGTCCACGCGGGCCTGTGTGGCGTCCAGGGCCTCTGGGACTGGTCTATGAACTGCTCTCGGCGCCCCCTCCCCCAGGTCCCACCCCTGACCACGCTGCGGGGCAATGCCCCAGGAGTGGCAGGGCCCCAGGCCGGTCAGCCGTGGCGGGAGGGCTCCACGTGCCAGGCCAGGCTGGGATGACAGGCGGAGAGCCCGCAGCCAGCTCAAGGCCATTTCACACACCTTGGTTCTGGCGGCCACACCTCAGTGGGAAAGCAGACACCCTCACAGGAGACCCAGCCTGATGAGGTTGAGAGGCCTGGTGGCCCCTTCTGGAGTGTGGGCGCCGACCTTGCCTCCAGGAACCCACACCTTGTGTGACCCCTCCCCGGAGGGTAGGCAGCACCTGCCTGGCTTGGAAGAGGTAGGAGGCACAGAGGTGGGGTTGTCCCCCGCTGGTTCGATGAAAGAAGCCCCTAGCTGTCCCGGGGAGAGGTCCCTGCCGCAGGGCCCTGGGAGTGGCCTCCAGCCTCCAGCAAGCGAGAAACAGGGCCTCAGCACCCACCATGTGAGCGGTCAAGGCTGCCAGCAGCCCTGTGGGTTTTAGAAGGGGCTTATTTCCCAGTGAGCCCGGAGATGAGACCACAGCCCCCCGCCGCCCATGCTTTGACCTCAGCCTTGGGGGCCCAGCGGACCTCTGCTTGGACTCCTGACTCACAGAAACCGGGAGCTCATGAATATGTGTTGATTTAAGCCACTAATCTATGGCGGTCTTGTCACACAGCCTAGGTGGCTTACACACAGAGGCCACACGGAAGGCCAGGGGGGCCTGTGCTCTCAGGGGCTCCCCAGGGACTGCCAGCTGCCTGTCTGGCCTCCAGCAGCCGGGCCCCCGTATGTCAGGCCCTGATTCCAGGTGCAGAAGGGACGGAAGCCCGCAGAGTCAGGCAGGCCGCCCTCGCCGGGCTGTCGGGTGCACGGGGCCAGGCAGGGGCCTTGGGCTGTGGAGGGGGGAGTGCAAAGCCTCCCTGTCCAAGGGACCAAGTCCCTCTGAGCCTTCCCGCCCCCCTCGCCCTCACGGCCCCCCAGGGGCCTTGTGTCAGCTCACTTTCCAGAGGCTTCCTCATCCCTCACTGGGGGGACCTGCCCAGCCGGCTACAGAGATGAGACCCGCCCACGGCGGGCAGGGAGCCCCGGCCGCTCCTCCCAGCCTCCCAGGCCCTGTGAGGGCAGCTCCACCATGGGGGCCTCGGGAGCGGCTGGCTGCCCCCTGGGCCCGTCTCCGGGGCTCACAGCCCGGTCTCCCAGCAGGACAGAGGTGGGCGGGCAGCTGGGAGGAGATCAGACCCTGGAAAGTTGTGGGAACCTCCTCAACCTCGCCTTGGACCTGCCTCCTGGAGGGAGGCTGCTGTGGTGAAGGAAGCTTCCTGCAGGCCCAGGACCCTCTGCTGTGCCGGCTCTGCTCAGCGCTTGTCCCCGCGCTGCCCTCCTGCGGGGGGCGTAGTGTGACCTCAGGGCGAGCCTTCTTTGGAGGGCCTCTCGCAGCTGCTGGCTGAGGAGGCAAGAGAGCGCCCTCTCCCAGAGTCGCCCTGGACTCTGCTTCCAAAGCAGCCCAGCAGTTTAGGACCGGGAGGGCAGGGGGCAGGGCTGGGTTTCAAGTCGGAACAGAAGACCCTGCAGCCGTCAATGGGGGAGCAGCACGTCCTTTATTGCCTGTCCGGGGCACAGCCAAGGGGAGCCCCCTGCCGTCTCGCAGCAGCGTGTACACTGAGGGACACGCGTGGGGCTGTGTGTGCTAGAGAGAGCGCGAGCGGGCACGAGCAGGCAGGGGGGCACAGAAGGCGTCTTGCGCGGAGTCAGAACCATCGGGCACAGAGCGCCCCTAAAGTGCCCCGGCAGGACATTCCACAGGGGGGCGCCCGTGAGTGAGCAGGTCCGGGGGGGGGGGGGCGGATGGTGCTGGGCCCTGCCTGACCCAGGGAGGGACCTCCACGGGGAGGTGCAGGGTGGGAATCATCCCCAAACTGCTTCCACGCCCATGGCCATCACGGTCGCCTCTCAAGGGCCTGGCAGGGGTCTGGAGCACGCGACCCTGCATGGGGGGGTGAGAAGCCACGTGTCCTGTCCACGTTTTGGAGGGCTGTGTGACGGCGGCCCCGTGCTCCTCAGGAGTTTCTGCTTATTCTTGGTGCCGGGAAGGGGGGGGGGGCCGCTCACCGCCTCAGCCCGGCCCGCCGGCCAGCCTTGGCTCTACGTCTGCCCTCCCTGGGAGGCCGGTCCGGGCGCAGGTTCGTCCCTGGCGTCTGGGTCCTGCTCCAGCAGGATCAACTCCGTTCTTGCCGCAGATGTGACCATGGCTCTGGTGCCCTGCCCAGTGCCCACGGCCTCTGCCACCTCTCCTTCCTCCTTGTCCTCCGGGGAGAAGCTCTCCCGGGCATCGAAAAAGGTGACGGCTTCCTCCTGGGACTTCTGCTCTGCTGGAGCCACTGCGTCCTCGGAGCTTTTGCTTTTCTTGGTCGGCGTGGAGGAGAACCCTAGTTTGGGAAATCGAAACCAGCCTCCCTTCTCCTGTTTCTTGGGTGGTTCCGCCTCGGGCCGGGGCCCAGGCTGTGTCTGGACGGGGGCCGGCCTGTCCACGTTGGGATCAGCACGTGTCTCCTCGACAGAGGAAGAAAAGCCGATGTTCGGAAGCCAAAACCTGAACAGGCCAGAAGATCTTTTTCCTTCTGGCTTCTCTTGCGCAGCCCTGCCTTCCTCTGCCAGGCGGGCGGCTGCCTCCTCACTGTCTTCTTCCGGGGGAAATTCAAGAATTTCGGCAGGCTCCTCGTCCGAGCCGCTGTCTGCACCCTGGGGCTCCGTGTGCACGTCGGGTGTGATTGCTGGCCGGCCCGACATGCTGGCGCCAGGCAAGACCACTTCAAAGGCCTCTCCGGTGTCCGGCTGCGGGTCTCCAGAAAGGCGGTCTGCCCCCGGGGCCGCTCGCTTGGGAGCCTCTGGTGAGCCCTCCGGCGGCCGAGAGTCCTGCCCCCTCACCTGCGTGGGGGGCTCTGGGACCCTCCCCTTCAGCAGGGAAAAGCCGTAAGAAGCCCTTTGGACCTCGGACGCAGGGATCTCTGACTCCCGCACGACCTGGGTGGAAATGGCCGCAGGTCCCGAGAGGTCCACCAACTCTGCTGTCACCCTGCGGTGTACGGCGACCTCTGGGCCCTCTCCCTGAGCACCCTGAATGTGCACTCTGACCTTGGAAATGCGGGAAGCTTCCGGGGAGAGGTCAAGGGCCATAGGCTGCCCCCCAGCAGCCCCAGCGCCCGCCTTCAGGATGCTGGCACCCCAGACTCCTGCGCTTTCGGTGCCCAGGGCGTCGTCCAGGCTGCTCACTTCGGTCACGGCGGGGATAAAGACGTCGGCCTCAGAGCTGGCATCCGGGAAGGCAAACCTCGGCACACTTAACCTGGGCAGTTTGACCGTCAGCACGGAGCCCTCCCAGGGCTGCCCCATGTCAACCACGGAAACCTGGGACGGCCGGTCTGTCCTGGATGCCTTCAGTCTAACGGGACCTTCGGGCAGGGAGGGCCACTCCTCTGCTCTCTCTGCCCCCCCAGCAAGGTCCAGTCCTGCTGGCCCAGCAGGGGGAGTCGCATCCATTTCTCCTGGAGGAGCTCGGGCTTCTGAAAGTCTCCCGGCAGGCATCTGAAGAGGGAGGGAGCCATCGCCTGGTCGGACGCTGACCTGAGCAGTGGAAAGGTCAGCAGGGGACACCCCGGCAGGAGGCAGGTGCAGCTCCAAGCCTTGACCATCAAGGTTCCTCCTTAGAACGTCTGCATACAACGTGCTCTCGGCAGCTGCCTCGTCTGCACCCGTCTCCGGGGGCCTCAGGGACACAGCTGCCTCCACGTCTGACCCAGGAACTTGGACCCCCTGACCCTTCACTGCGGCTGGGACTTCTCCTCCCCTGGCTGTGCTGGCAGCAGACGCCCCGGCACCCCCCTTCTCCTTGGCGGAGCGCCGGACACTGGGCAGGCGGAGGGCAGGCATTCTAAACCAGCCCCCCTGTGAGCCTGCTGTTGCGGCCCCCTCCGGACTCTCCACCACGGGGGCTTCCGCATGTGCTGACCTGCAGGACGTCTGGAGGCGGCTCGCGGCAACGTCCCCAGGCCCGTGGCCTTGGCTGTCATCTCCCGCGGACAGGCGGCGTTCTTGAGGCGGGCCGCCTGCGGACAAACTCACCTCTGCCTTGGCCTTGCCGAGTCTGAGGGCGAGATCGGCAGAGCCCAGACGGGGAGCCTGGACCTGCGGCAGGTGGGGGTCCACGCCTGCTCCTTCTGGAGGGGCCGCCATTGTGCGGGGGCCCCCCACACCAGCCTCACCCCTGGGGGCAGGAGAAAGAGAAACGGCTGGGTCTCCCCGCAGCAGGCCGGCAGCCCCCTCTGAAGCCTGCAGTGAGGGAGGGGTGGGGTGCAGCCCTGCGCAGCCAGACGGGGCGCCCCCCTCCTCCCTCTCCTCCTCAGGAAGCACCTCCACTGGGGAAACACACACCCCGGGCAGCGCGCCCGTTGGACCCACACCCGCAGTCACAGCAGGTACGGCAGCCGGCCCTGCCCCCTTCTCAGGGGACCGCCTGAATGAGGGAAGCTGGATCCCCTGCGTTTTCAAAGGGCCGCCTCTCCCTTCCCGCCCTGTGTCTTCAGCTGGCGCCTCGCCTGACGCTCCTTCGGATGCCCCCCCACTGCCCGGCACGGAGATGCTTGGGCGTGAGGGCTGAGAGCCGGGCGACAGGAGCCCGGGGGCTTCCTCAGCTGCAGAGCCAAGACCCCACCCAGGGCCCGGAGCAGACTGGGCGAGGTCGCGCTCCACGGTGCAGGGGTCCAGCTCAGCCTCGGCTGCCTTGGGGATGGAAAAGGCAAACTTCGGACGGTGGAACATAGGAAAAGTCACCCGACCATAAGATGCAGGAGACAGGGGATCCACTGGGCCAGCGGGACCTTGGGCAGGAGAAGGAGCACCGCTCTCGCGGGGAGGGAGGCTGGCAGGACCTCCTGCCGCAGGAAGGTGAGCATCTTGGGACCCAGAGCTGGATTCCACAGGGAGCCCCGGGAGGCCGGCCACACTGGGGAGGGTCTCCCGGTATTTTGTAAGAGTGACGCCAGGAGAGGAGGGGGCTGCCGCATGGGTGCCCCTGAGGTCAAGCCTGCCAGACGAAAACCCAGGCCAGCCCAGCCACGGCACCTTCAGGGGGGACTCCCTCGTGGGAACAGCCCCCTTGAAGGAGCCCTCGGCACTGAGTCCAGAGAACGGGGCACCACCTCTTGGGAGCACAGGACCCGCGGCGGAGCCATCAGGCACTGAAGACTCTGCAGAGGAAGACCCAGGGGAGGGAAAGACTTGGTGAATCTTAAAAGGTGACTTCTTCAAGGAGATTAGGTCACTGTCTGGTCCAAGAGGGGGACCATCAGCCTCGGGGTCTTTAGAAATATGAACATCACAGCTACTGGCGAGAGAATCCGACTGGCTGGAAGAGGAAACAGACTCTCGCTGCTGTCCATCGGGAGTAAAAGGAAAAGACGAAACGGAACTCTTCGTGGAAGAAGATGCAAAGAATGACACGTTAAAATTAGGAATATCAAACTTGCTGTCCCTGGCGGCCACCTCCTTGTCCCCCAGGGACACGTCGGCCTCCAGCTTGCCGCCCGGCGCCTGGGCCTGGGCCTCCACCTCCACGCTGGGCGGGGACACCGCCGCGTCGGGGGCGCTCACCTCGCCCTTGGCGCCCTTCAGGTCCAGCTTCGGCCCCTTGATGTCCACCTGCGGGGCCCGGAGGTCCACCCTGGGCACCTTGATGCTGGGCATCTGCACCTTGGGCAGGTGGCCCTTGAGTCCGATTCCGGCCGCCGGCTCCTTGAGCTCCGCTTCGGGCAGCTGGCCCTCCGGGAGCCTCCCGCCCAGCTCGGGGCCCTTGACGTCCAGCTCGGCCGAGGGCAGCTCAGCGCTGAGGTCACCGGCCTTGACGGCGGCCTGCACCGACGGCGCGGACGCGTCCGCCTCCGCCTTGGGCAGGGACACCTCCACCGCGGCCTCGACGGACTTGCCCGGCGCCGACACGCCGAAGGAAGGCATCTTGAACTTGGGCATTTTGAACTTGCTGTCCCTGGCGGCCACCTCCTTGTCCCCCAGGGACACGTCGGCCTCCAGCTTGCCGCCCGGCGCCTGGGCCTGGGCCTGGGCCTCCACCTCCACGCTGGGCGGGGACACCGCCGCGTCGGGGGCGCTCACCTCGCCCTTGGCGCCCTTCAGGTCCAGCTTCGGCCCCTTGATGTCCACCTGCGGGGCCCGGAGGTCCACCCTGGGCACCTTGATGCTGGGCATCTGCACCTTGGGCAGGTGGCCCTTGAGTCCGATTCCGGCCGCCGGCTCCTTGAGCTCCGCTTCGGGCAGCTGGCCCTCCGGGAGCCTCCCGCCCAGCTCGGGCCCTTGACGTCCAGCTCGGCCGAGGGCAGCTCAGCGCTGAGGTCACCGGCCTTGACGGCGGCCTGCACCGACGGCGCGGACGCGTCCGCCTCCGCCTTGGGCAGGGACACCTCCACCGCGGCCTCGACGGACTTGCCCGGCGCCGACACGCCGAAGGAAGGCATCTTGAACTTGGGCATTTTGAACTTGCTGTCCCTGGCGGCCACCTCCTTGTCCCCCAGGGGCACGTCGGCCTCCAGCTTGCCGCCCGGCGCCTGGGCCTGGGCCTCCACCTCCACGCTGGGCAGGGACACCGCCGCGTCGGGGGCGCTCACCTCGCCCTTGGCGCCCTTCAGGTCCAGCTTCGGCCCCTTGATGTCCACCTGCGGGGCCCGGAGGTCCACCCTGGGCACCTTGATGCTGGGCATCTGCACCTTGGGCAGGTGGCCCTTGAGTCCGATTCCGGCCGCCGGCTCCTTGAGCTCCGCTTCGGGCAGCTGGCCCTCCGGGAGCCTCCCGCCCAGCTCGGGGCCCTTGACGTCCAGCTCGGCCGAGGGCAGCTCAGCGCTGAGGTCACCGGCCTTGACGGCGGCCTGCACCGACGGCGCGGACGCGTCCGCCTCTGCCTTGGGCAGGGACACCTCCACCGCGGCCTCGACGGACTTGCCCGGCGCCGACACGCCGAAGGAAGGCATCTTGAACTTGGGCATTTTGAACTTGCTGTCCCTGGCGGCCACCTCCTTGTCCCCCAGGGGACACGTCGGCCTCCAGCTTGCCGCCCGGCGCCTGGGCCTGGGCCTGGGCCTCCACCTCCACGCTGGGCGGGGACACCGCCGCGTCGGGGGCGCTCACCTCGCCCTTGGCGCCCTTCAGGTCCAGCTTCGGCCCCTTGATGTCCACCTGCGGGGCCCGGAGGTCCACCCTGGGCACCTTGATGCTGGGCATCTGCACCTTGGGCAGGTGGCCCTTGAGTCCGATTCCGGCCGCCGGCTCCTTGAGCTCCGCTTCGGGCAGCTGGCCCTCCGGGAGCCTCCCGCCCAGCTCGGGGCCCTTGACGTCCAGCTCGGCCGAGGGCAGCTCAGCGCTGAGGTCACCGGCCTTGACGGCGGCCTGCACCGACGGCGCGGACGCGTCCGCCTCTCGCCTTGGGCAGGGACACCTCCACCGCGGCCTCGACGGACTTGCCCGGCGCCGACACGCCGAAGGAAGGCATCTTGAACTTGGGCATTTTGAACTTGCTGTCCCTGGCGGCCACCTCCTTGTCCCCCAGGGACACGTCGGCCTCCAGCTTGCCGCCCGGCGCCTGGGCCTGGGCCTGGGCCTCCACCTCCACGCTGGGCGGGGACACCGCCGCGTCGGGGGCGCTCACCTCGCCCTTGGCGCCCTTCAGGTCCAGCTTCGGCCCCTTGATGTCCACCTGCGGGGCCCGGAGGTCCACCCTGGGCACCTTGATGCTGGGCATCTGCACCTTGGGCAGGTGGCCCTTGAGTCCGATTCCGGCCGCCGGCTCCTTGAGCTCCGCTTCGGGCAGCTGGCCCTCCGGGAGCCTCCCGCCCAGCTCGGGGCCCTTGACGTCCAGCTCGGCCGAGGGCAGCTCAGCGCTGAGGTCACCGGCCTTGACGGCGGCCTGCACCGACGGCGCGGACGCGTCCGCCTCTGCCTTGGGCAGGGACACCTCCACCGCGGCCTCGACGGACTTGCCCGGCGCCGACACGCCGAAGGAAGGCATCTTGAACTTGGGCATTTTGAACTTGCTGTCCCTGGCGGCCACCTCCTTGTCCCCCAGGGACACGTCGGCCTCCAGCTTGCCGCCCGGCGCCTGGGCCTGGGCCTGGGCCTCCACCTCCACGCTGGGCGGGGACACCGCCGCGTCGGGGGCGCTCACCTCGCCCTTGGCGCCCTTCAGGTCCAGCTTCGGCCCCTTGATGTCCACCTGCGGGGCCCGGAGGTCCACCCTGGGCACCTTGATGCTGGGCATCTGCACCTTGGGCAGGTGGCCCTTGAGTCCGATTCCGGCCGCCGGCTCCTTGAGCTCCGCTTCGGGCAGCTGGCCCTCCGGGAGCCTCCCGCCCAGCTCGGGGCCCTTGACGTCCAGCTCGGCCGAGGGCAGCTCAGCGCTGAGGTCACCGGCCTTGACGGCGGCCTGCACCGACGGCGCGGACGCGTCCGCCTCCGCCTTGGGCAGGGACACCTCCACCGCGGCCTCGACGGACTTGCCCGGCGCCGACACGCCGAAGGAAGGCATCTTGAACTTGGGCATTTTGAACTTGCTGTCCCTGGCGGCCACCTCCTTGTCCCCCAGGGGACACGTCGGCCTCCAGCTTGCCGCCCGGCGCCTGGGCCTGGGCCTGGGCCTCCACCTCCACGCTGGGCGGGGACACCGCCGCGTCGGGGGCGCTCACCTCGCCCTTGGCGCCCTTCAGGTCCAGCTTCGGCCCTTGATGTCCACCTGCGGGGCCCGGAGGTCCACCCTGGGCACCTTGATGCTGGGCATCTGCACCTTGGGCAGGTGGCCCTTGAGTCCGATTCCGGCCGCCGGCTCCTTGAGCTCCGCTTCGGGCAGCTGGCCCTCCGGGAGCCTCCCGCCCAGCTCGGGGCCCTTGACGTCCAGCTCGGCCGAGGGCAGCTCAGCGCTGAGGTCACCGGCCTTGACGGCGGCCTGCACCGACGGCGCGGACGCGTCCGCCTCCGCCTTGGGCAGGGACACCTCCACCGCGGCCTCGACGGACTTGCCCGGCGCCGACACGCCGAAGGAAGGCATCTTGAACTTGGGCATTTTGAACTTGCTGTCCCTGGCGGCCACCTCCTTGTCCCCCAGGGGACACGTCGGCCTCCAGCTTGCCGCCCGGCGCCTGGGCCTGGGCCTGGGCCTCCACCTCCACGCTGGGCGGGGACACCGCCGCGTCGGGGGCGCTCACCTCGCCCTTGGCGCCCTTCAGGTCCAGCTTCGGCCCCTTGATGTCCACCTGCGGGGCCCGGAGGTCCACCCTGGGCACCTTGATGCTGGGCATCTGCACCTTGGGCAGGTGGCCCTTGAGTCCGATTCCGGCCGCCGGCTCCTTGAGCTCCGCTTCGGGCAGCTGGCCCTCCGGGAGCCTCCCGCCCAGCTCGGGGCCCTTGACGTCCAGCTCGGCCGAGGGCAGCTCAGCGCTGAGGTCACCGGCCTTGACGGCGGCCTGCACCGACGGCGCGGACGCGTCCGCCTCCGCCTTGGGCAGGGACACCTCCACCGCGGCCTCGACGGACTTGCCCGGCGCCGACACGCCGAAGGAAGGCATCTTGAACTTGGGCATTTTGAACTTGCTGTCCCTGGCGGCCACCTCCTTGTCCCCCAGGGACACGTCGGCCTCCAGCTTGCCGCCCGGCGCCTGGGCCTGGGCCTGGGCCTCCACCTCCACGCTGGGCGGGGACACCGCCGCGTCGGGGGCGCTCACCTCGCCCTTGGCGCCCTTCAGGTCCAGCTTCGGCCCCTTGATGTCCACCTGCGGGGCCCGGAGGTCCACCCTGGGCACCTTGATGCTGGGCATCTGCACCTTGGGCAGGTGGCCCTTGAGTCCGATTCCGGCCGCCGGCTCCTTGAGCTCCGCTTCGGGCAGCTGGCCCTCCGGGAGCCTCCCGCCCAGCTCGGGGCCCTTGACGTCCAGCTCGGCCGAGGGCAGCTCAGCGCTGAGGTCACCGGCCTTGACGGCGGCCTGCACCGACGGCGCGGACGCGTCCGCCTCTGCCTTGGGCAGGGACACCTCCACCGCGGCCTCGACGGACTTGCCCGGCGCCGACACGCCGAAGGAAGGCATCTTGAACTTGGGCATTTTGAACTTGCTGTCCCTGGCGGCCACCTCCTTGTCCCCCAGGGGCACGTCGGCCTCCAGCTTGCCGCCCGGCGCCTGGGCCTGGGCCTGGGCCTCCACCTCCACGCTGGGCGGGGACACCGCCGCGTCGGGGGCGCTCACCTCGCCCTTGGCGCCCTTCAGGTCCAGCTTCGGCCCCTTGATGTCCACCTGCGGGGCCCGGAGGTCCACCCTGGGCACCTTGATGCTGGGCATCTGCACCTTGGGCAGGTGGCCCTTGAGTCCGATTCCGGCCGCCGGCTCCTTGAGCTCCGCTTCGGGCAGCTGGCCCTCCGGGAGCCTCCCGCCCAGCTCGGGGCCCTTGACGTCCAGCTCGGCCGAGGGCAGCTCAGCGCTGAGGTCACCGGCCTTGACGGCGGCCTGCACCGACGGCGCGGACGCGTCCGCCTCTGCCTTGGGCAGGGACACCTCCACCGCGGCCTCGACGGACTTGCCCGGCGCCGACACGCCGAAGGAAGGCATCTTGAACTTGGGCATTTTGAACTTGCTGTCCCTGGCGGCCACCTCCTTGTCCCCCAGGGACACGTCGGCCTCCAGCTTGCCGCCCGGCGCCTGGGCCTGGGCCTCCACCTCCACGCTGGGCGGGGACACCGCCGCGTCGGGGGCGCTCACCTCGCCCTTGGCGCCCTTCAGGTCCAGCTTCGGCCCCTTGATGTCCACCTGCGGGGCCCGGAGGTCCACCCTGGGCACCTTGATGCTGGGCATCTGCACCTTGGGCAGGTGGCCCTTGAGTCCGATTCCGGCCGCCGGCTCCTTGAGCTCCGCTTCGGGCAGCTGGCCCTCCGGGAGCCTCCCGCCCAGCTCGGGGCCCTTGACGTCCAGCTCGGCCGAGGGCAGCTCAGCGCTGAGGTCACCGGCCTTGACGGCGGCCTGCACCGACGGCGCGGACGCGTCCGCCTCCGCCTTGGGCAGGGACACCTCCACCGCGGCCTCGACGGACTTGCCCGGCGCCGACACGCCGAAGGAAGGCATCTTGAACTTGGGCATTTTGAACTTGCTGTCCCTGGCGGCCACCTCCTTGTCCCCCAGGGACACGTCGGCCTCCAGCTTGCCGCCCGGCGCCTGGGCCTGGGCCTGGGCCTCCACCTCCACGCTGGGCGGGGACACCGCCGCGTCGGGGGCGCTCACCTCGCCCTTGGCGCCCTTCAGGTCCAGCTTCGGCCCCTTGATGTCCACCTGCGGGGCCCGGAGGTCCACCCTGGGCACCTTGATGCTGGGCATCTGCACCTTGGGCAGGTGGCCCTTGAGTCCGATTCCGGCCGCCGGCTCCTTGAGCTCCGCTTCGGGCAGCTGGCCCTCCGGGAGCCTCCCGCCCAGCTCGGGGCCCTTGACGTCCAGCTCGGCCGAGGGCAGCTCAGCGCTGAGGTCACCGGCCTTGACGGCGGCCTGCACCGACGGCGCGGACGCGTCCGCCTCCGCCTTGGGCAGGGACACCTCCACCGCGGCCTCGACGGACTTGCCCGGCGCCGACACGCCGAAGGAAGGCATCTTGAACTTGGGCATTTTGAACTTGCTGTCCCTGGCGGCCACCTCCTTGTCCCCCAGGGGCACGTCGGCCTCCAGCTTGCCGCCCGGCGCCTGGGCCTGGGCCTGGGCCTCCACCTCCACGCTGGGCGGGGACCACCGCCGCGTCGGGGGCGCTCACCTCGCCCTTGGCGCCCTTCAGGTCCAGCTTCGGCCCCTTGATGTCCACCTGCGGGGCCCGGAGGTCCACCCTGGGCACCTTGATGCTGGGCATCTGCACCTTGGGCAGGTGGCCCTTGAGTCCGATTCCGGCCGCCGGCTCCTTGAGCTCCGCTTCGGGCAGCTGGCCCTCCGGGAGCCTCCCGCCCAGCTCGGGGCCCTTGACGTCCAGCTCGGCCGAGGGCAGCTCAGCGCTGAGGTCACCGGCCTTGACGGCGGCCTGCACCGACGGCGCGGACGCGTCCGCCTCTGCCTTGGGCAGGGACACCTCCACCGCGGCCTCGACGGACTTGCCGGCGCCGACACGCCGAAGGAAGGCATCTTGAACTTGGGCATTTTGAACTTGCTGTCCCTGGCGGCCACCTCCTTGTCCCCAAGTCTCAGCTCAAGCTTTATGTCCTCAGCTTCTTGTTTCTCTATTGTTGTTTTCCTCCCTTGTGTGTCTGCCCTCTTGTCCGTTTTCGCTTTGTCTTCTCCGTCTCCCCTTTTCATGTCCATCTTTAGACTCTCATCTCCTCTCTCTGTTTCTTTCTTCTTTCCTCCTTCTCCTTGTGGTTTCTCTCCTGATTTGTGGTCTTTGCCTGGAGACCACCCGAACGCTGGCAGTTTGAACTTCAGCAGTTTCGCCTTTCCCTCCGTCCCCTCCTCATCCTTGGCCTCCCCCCGGCCCTCTCCCGGCCTCCGTTGTAGCCTGTCTTCCTCTTTGCCTCCTCCGGCCTCCAGCGAGAGCTGGCCCACCTGCCGGCGGGTCTCCTGAGCATCAGCTTTCCGCACATCTTCCCGTGTAGCTTCCGTGTCCTCAGGGCCTCTCGCCCGCCCGGGTCCAGTCTGAAGCGCTGTTGTTCCCTCTTCTGTCTCCTGCGCTTTCTCTTTGGCAATTCCGAACTTGGGTGTCGTGAGAGTGGGTGTTTGGACGTGGAGTTCTGGGGGCTGGCTCCGGTGGGCTCCCAGGTCTGCGGTGTCGCGCAGAGCCAGCCTGGCGATCCCACCCTCCAGGCCCTGCAGCCCCTCCCGGCCCTCTCCTGGGGCTAAGCCTACCCCCTCTTTTGCCTGCCCAGCCGTCTCTTCAAACTCCTTGGCTGTCTTAGTCTGTCGGGGTGCCGAGGCAGCCTCCTGCCCCAGAGTTCCCTCTCCAGGTAGGCTGTGCTGGCTGGGCTCTGGGAGCAGCTCTGCCTCCTCCAGAACCCCTGCCTGGACTGTCCCCTCGTGTGTCCCCCTGCCTGGTCTCCCTGCCGGGGAGAGCCTCTTGCCCGAGCCCACCCTGAATGTGAAGTTTCGGAACCTTCCGCCCTGCTGGCTGCCTGGCCCTGCCTTTTGCTCGCGCTCCTCCGCTGGGTGCTGGGCCTCTGTGTCTGTGCTCACGGGTGACACTTCAGGTGCAGCCCTCCTCTCGTCGGCCTCGGAGGAGCTGCGGGATCTCCGGGGCCCGGGCGCCCGCCTGCTCTGTATAGCCTGGAATTTGGGCCAGGAGAGCCTCTGCCTCTGAGGCCGCCTGCCCTCCCTGGGCCTGGAGATGAGCCTCTCCTGGTCTCCGTCCCCCACCAGCGTCCTGGTCGGGGTCTCTGAGCCTCCATCTGTGACATCCTGCTCCTGAAACACGGAGAGGGGACCTGTTGGTGCCGGGACGAGGAGCCGGAGGCCCTGGGACTTGGGGACGAGGGAGGGTGGCCCCAGCCCAGCCTCCGCCCGGGTGCAGGGAGCCGGGCTGGGGCCGGCCGTGCAGCCATGGTGACCTCACCTGCTCCTCACTGCCCTTCAGACCATGCTGAGCGCTGCCGGAAGCCCCCTCCTTGTCCTCTCTGGCAGGAAGTTTCCGTCTGATTTTGAACTGGACCTTGTAGGGCTCTGAGTACTGGAGGATTTTGAGAGCGTCTTCATAGGTAATGCCGTCGAAGAATATGGTTGCGCTGAGAAGCTGATCCCCTGGACAAAGACACAGCCCTGGAGCCTCAGTGACCCCAACCTCACAGGTGCTCACGGGCGGTGCTGCGGGGTGGGTGACAGAGAAGGGGCCCTGCCCAGGCTCCCAGCCCCTGCCCTCCCTCAGGCCCCCGGCTTCCAGGGGACAGAACCCAGGACAGTGAGGGGCCCCACTGCACTGAGCAGAATCGTCTCAAGGCATCCTCCTGAGTCCAGCATGGCCCCGTCCTTCCCCCAGTTCCCCATCCTGATGGGACCTTGGGACCTGGGGTGGGTGGCCAGGCACCTTCTCTCAGGCTGAAGAGCTTGGCGGCTGATGAGTCCTTCAGCACCTGCGTGACAAAGATGCCCTGGTCCCCGCCACCTGTGACACTGTAGCCACTGGCTCCGGCCTCCACCTCTGTCTCTAGCGTCACCTCTGTCGCCTCCTGCGTGGACGGGGGCAGAAGCACAGCAGGGCCTTAGTGAGCACACAACCATCCCGACGTGGCGGTTAGGGCCGGGGACCCCAGACCCCTCCCATCAACGAGCTGTGCAGGGCGAGGCGGGGCCCCCGGCGGCTGGTCTTCCGTGGCTGAGTCCAGGCTCTGGGAAGCTGGCTGTGGCCACTTCAGTGGGGAGCAGCCCCCACCTGCTGGTCTCAGGAGCAGCCCGTCCAGGCCCGGCAGGGCTTGGCGAGCAGACGGGAGAGGCTTCTGTGCCCACTCCCGGCCAGCGCTCTTGTCCACCGGCTCCCGTTCATCACCACGCTCGATCCACACCCCAAGAGCATAAAGGCGGCTGGTCCTCAGGCCACAGAGGGTCACAAGTGCCGAGACTCTACTGCGCACGGCCGGCCGGCCTGACCCCAGACCCGCCCGTCCTCGGGTCTGGGAGGGCGTGAGAACTGCGGGGCCGCCCGTGCAGAGCAGGCGGCCCAGGAGCCAGCGGCGTCCCGGGGCCCTGGGCGCGGCTGGGAGCACGGGGGCTGCTCCGCAAAGTGCAGCCGCCGGGCAGTCTGGGCTCTTGAGGGAGGCCTGGCCCGCTGTGCAGCCCGGCCCGCCGGGCCGGGCCAGGGGGCCGGCTCACCTCCCTGGGGCACAGGAGCGTGGCCGGCCAGCTTTCCTGCTCTGGCCCAGGAGTCCCTGGTGGGTGCCCCTCGGCCAGAGAGACCCCCCTCCCCGCTGCCCTGCTGCCCGCACACCCACCTCCAGGTGGCTCATTCTGGGGAGCGTCCGCGAGTCCCCTGAGTCCCGCTTCCACCAGGACCTCCGTCTCCCTGAGGAGCCTGGCCTCCTCGGCGCGTCTTCCTGCAGCAGCGGCAGACATCAGGGTTACAGGACACAGAAGGGACTCGGGGAGGCCGGGACGCCCCAGCTCAGGGGCCCAGGACCCGGCGTGTGGCCGTGTGCAGGCAGAGCCGAGTTCCAGCGGGGGAGGTGGCTCTGGGCCTCGCGCTTCCCAAGGTGGGGGGGGGTGGGGCAAAGTCGTACAAGAATCTGTCCTTTAGTACAGCGTCCCCTCGCGCCCCTGCCGGTCCTTCCAGGGTGGCTGCGGGGATGCTGCCCGGCCCCTCTCCTGAGACGACACATGCGTGCACATGTGCTGGGCCCCGCTGCACCCAGGAGCTCAAGGTCGGTCCCCACATGCACACATGTGCCGTCCCGACCGTGCCTTGGCCTGCTGAAGGGAGGGTCCAGGGGAGGGGCAGAGGAGTCAGAAGGGGCAGTGAGTGGACATGGCTGTGACCTGGGGAGCAGCAAGGGGCAGCAGGGCAGTGTGGCTGCAGAGACACGTGTGGGAGCTGCCACACACGTGATGCAGGAGGAGGCGTGCTCGCCTGTGGCCCCCACGCCCTCGGCCCGGTGTCTGTCCCTCGGACTCACCTGGAATCTGGAGCCGGCACCCTCAGTCACACATTCGTAGACGGGCGAGGAGCCCTGTGGCCGGGGCCGAATGACCTCGGGCCCTTCCGTCACCTGGTGGGGAGGAGAGAGTTGGGTTACCCGCAGGCACTTGGGCACTGCTCAAGCCCGGGACAGGATGGGCACGCGCCCTCCCTGGGCCCCACTTACAGAGTGGTCCTCCTCGGTTTCTGCCTCTGGCGGCTCAGGCTGCAGCTGCCGACCGGACACTGCAAAGGGAGAGGACAAGTCAGGGGTGCCTCGCGGGCAGATGCCACAGACGCCGGACCTGGGGTCGGAGCCCAGCAGAGGATGGCCTTGCCAAAGGGGTGGTGTAACCCTGGACCCAGGGCTAAATCACTGAGTCTGAGAACACATGCAGCAGTCCAGAAGGACCCACAGCCACTGAGAGGGGAGGTGGTGAGATCAGGTCTGATGGCCATGAGCCAGGCGGGATGGGGGCGCGGCTCAGACAGAGTAGAGAGACTTCAAGGATTTAGTCGGAGCAAGTTACTAAACAAACATACACATGAAACAGGAGTTCCCGTGGTGGCACAGTGGTTAATGAACCCGACTAGGAACCATGAGGTTGCAGGTTCGATCTCTGGCCTCGCCCAGTGGGTTAAGGATCTGGCGTTGCCGTGAGCTGTGGTGTAGGTCACAGACAAGGCTCGGATCCCGAGTTGCTGTGGCACCGGCGTAGGCCAGCATCTACAGCTCCGATTGGACCCCTAGCCTGGGAACCTCCATATGCCTCAGGAAGCGGCCCTAGAAAAGGCAAAAAGACAAAAAAACAACCAAAAAACCACACATACAAATGAAACAATAACCCTAACCCTGAGGGGACTCCAAATCCAATGTTACGACCACATATATAAACCGTAACATCCAGCATTCGACAGTAATTTTCTGTTACTGCAAAGAAAAAAGAAAGAAAAAAGAAAGAAAAAACTCAGGAGCAAAGCAGTTAATGCAAATTGTCTTTGGAGTTCCCGTCATGACGCAGCAGAAACAAATCCGACTAGGAACCTCGAGGTTGCAGGTTCGATCCCTGGCCTCGCTCAGTGGGTTAAGGATCCAGCATTGCTGAAAGCTGTGGTGTAAGTCACAGACGTGGCTCAGACCTGGCGTTTGCGGCGGCTGTGGTGGAGGCCGGCGGCTACAGCTCCAATTCAGCCCCTAGCCTGGGAACCTCCATATGCCGCGAATGCAGCCCTAAAAAGCAAAAAAAAAAAAAAAAAAAAAAAAGGAAATTGCCTTTGAATGTCCACAGATGTTGGATCTGCAGTCAAAGCAACTTTCATAAATTTCTTTAAAAAAGCGAAGGAAACCATGTGTAAAGAATTCATGAAAAATATGACGACAACGGCTCAATGAAGAAATCATAATGAAACCAAAAGTGGAAAGTGGAAGTGGAAATTCTAGATCTGAAATTTTCCTAGAGTGACCGAGCTGAGATGCCAGAGGAAGGCCCGGAAAAGCTTATAGATTAATAGAAATTAACCAACCTGAAGGAAAATGAATATCAAAATATTCAAGGCAAAGAGAAAATTTTAAAAGCAACAGAGAGAAGTAGCCACAGCAATGCATTTAAACTAGAAAAAAGTGGAACAATATATTCAAACTGCTGAAAGGAAAACCTGTCGGCCATAAATTTTTCTGTTTTTTTTTTCTGTTTTTTTGTTTTTAGGGCAGCGCCTGCAGCATACGGAAATTCCCAGGCTAGGGGTCAAATTGGAGCTACAGCTGCCAGCCCACACCACAGCCACAGCAACACAAGATCTGAGCCATGTCTGAATCCTACACCACAGCTCACCGCAACGCCAGATCCCCAACCCAATGAGCAAGGCCAGGGATTGAACCCGCATCTTCATGGATACTAACTGGATTCATTTCCGTTGTACCACAACAGGAACTCCAACCATAAATTCTACATCTAGCCAACTATCCTTCAAAAATAAAGACAAGGAGCTCCCTTCATGGCGCAGCAGAAATGAACCCGACTAGGAACCATGAGGTCCAGCCAAGAGATTTGCAATACATTTACCAAGCGAAGGCCTCCTACCAGGACGTGTGAAGAAGTCCTGCAAACCAAAGGAAAAGACAGACAACCCAATAGAAAAATGGGCAAGAAAACACTGGAAAAGCAATTCAGAAAAGAAGGCATCTAGGAGTTCCCGTCATGGCACAGTGGTTAACGAATCCAACTAGGAACCATGAGGTTGCGGGTTTGGTCCCTGCCCTTGCTCAGTGGGCTAACGATCTGGCGTTGCCGTGAGCTGTGGTGTAGGCTGCAGACGCAGCTCGGATCCTGCGTTGCTGTGGCTCTGATGTAGGCCGGCAGCTACAGCTCCAATTCGACCCCAGCCTGGGAACCTCCATATGCCGCGGGAGCAGCCCAAGAAATGGCAAAAAGACAAAAAAAAAAAAGAAGGCATCCAACTGGCCGATGAAGGCATGGAAAGGTGCCGCCTTCGTCATCAGGGCAATGCCAATTTTTTTTTTATGGCCGCACCTACGGCATATGGAAGTTCCCAGGCCAGGGACTGAATCTGAGCCACAGGTGAGGCGACGCCAAATCCTTTAACCCACACGCTAGGTGGGGCAGGAACTGCTCCCTGCCCCAAAGAGCAAAAGCAAACAAAACAAACAAAGAGCCAAACTCCCAGGAGCCACTCCACTCCCAGGAGAAGACCGCTGTGGCCAAGGCTGACCACACCGACGGGCGTCAGGCACACGGGCAGAATTCCTGCCACCCTGGCGTAGGCACCGGGGTGCAACCCCTCTGGAAAACAGCCTGGCAGTGACTCCTACCCCTCCTTCGAGCTGCCCAACAGACATGCAGGCCTACGTTCCCCAGAAGACAGGTACGCAAATGTCCATCTGGCACCGGGCAGCTCCCAGAAACCGGAAAGCTCAGTGTCCAGCAGCAGAACGAGACACCGTGGCGCCCTGTGTCCGCCGGTGGGCTCTTCCTACACCGGCCGCTTCCGCAGGCCACATGGGTGAATTTCACGCCCTTGGCGCTAAGATAAGCCAGACACAAAATAGCTCACACCGACTCCACTGCGTGAGGTTCACGGCCACAGCGGTGCATGGGTGTTGGGAGCCTGTGGAGAAGGGAGAGGCCCCTGGCGGTGGTAAGAGTCTGTGTCTCAGCCAGGGGCAACTGGTTACACCAGGGTGTCCATTTGGGGAAAACGCATCCAGCTACACACCTAGGATCGGTACCTTTTCAAAAACTGTGTTTAAATCCTACATACATTTGAAATGAGGAAATTTTAAACTTTATGCCAATAAATCTGAAGATGGAGACACACTGGATATATGCCTGGAGAGGGTGCTGCCGCCACCAAGCCCTTTACCTAAAACCTTTCCACAAGCCACTCCGGGCCCAGGGCTCCCCAGTCACCCCCAGCATTCCAAGGAGAAGTGGCCCCCACGCTCACAGCAGTCCCGGCTCTGGGCCAGCCACACCCTCCCCGGCTGTGACTGCACCATTGGTGACAAGAAGAGAGTAGAGTCCTATCCCAACTCCCACCCGCCCTGCCGGCAGGGCTTGGAGGGAGGCGAGAGGGAACACTGTCCCAGCACAGGCACCAGCACTTCCCTGTCCCCGTGGAGCAGGTGCGGGAAGCCCAACCCCTGGTGGGAGTGTGGGTTCGCTACTGCTGCTCTCTGGCTGATTTGCCCTGTGACCCTGAGCAAGCCTGGCCCGTCTCTGAGTCTTGATTTCCCCAGGGATGTCATCAGAGGGCCACTCTGCCCACCCAGAACAACCAGAGGGACATGGGGGGCAGGGGAGGGTGTGGAGGAGGGGGAGGTACTGGGAGGCGGGAGGGGGGACTCGGGGTGGGCGTGGGGGGGGCGCCTTGCCGCCTATTTCCCCGTGGGGCCTCTGTCCTGGTGGGAGGGGAGCCAAGGGCAAGGCCGGCTGACCCCACCCTCTCTGGCCTCAGTTTTCCCTTCCAGTTGCAGCCAGCCCTGACTGCCAACCCCAGAGCGGGTGCGATCGGAAACTGAGGCCGGACAGGGGAAGCCACTTGCCCCAGGCGGCCATGGCGAGGCTGAGTCCTAGGGCACCGGCGCAGGGACCCTCAGCCCTCCGCGCGGGGCTGCCTCCCCTGCCCACCTCGCCCGGTGCCGGTGCCGGCTCAGTGCCGGCTCGTGGTGGGGCCTGGGCCGTCGGGGGCGAGGGCCTGGGGCAGGGGCACAGGCAGCGGGGCCGGGCAGGTCTGCAGAGCCGCCCAGAAACCCAGTCCCCCCTCCCCCGGCCTCCTCCGCAGCCCTGAGTCAGACAAGCAGCACAGCGGCCCTGCCTGCCCTCGGCGGCCTCCGTCCAGACCCGGGACAGGCCGGGCCGCGGCTGCCACGGGTGGGGACCCAGAGCCCAGCCCGCTGGGAGCCTGCGCTGGGGCTGTGTGGGGGGGTCACGCGCTGAAAGGCGCCCCCGTCTGCTCCGCGGTGGCCTCCTGGCGGGCGGGGTGGGCAAGGGGTTCACAGCTGGGGGCGGTCCACACCCCGGCCTGGACCATGCTGGGGGGGTGCCGCCCCGCCCGACCGGTGGGCCCCGCCCTCTCGAGCACCTGCCGCCTGTGGAGCGGAACCGGATCCCTAGGGATCCCTATGCCAAGCAGGGCTCCGGGAGGAGGGGGCAGGCCCAGCCCAAGGTCACACCCCTGGAAGTGCTGGCACGGTGTCAGGCTCTGGGTCCCTCTGCACTTCCTAAGGCAGGAGCCCCGGCTGCCGCGCCTGGCCCGGGGACCCACAAACCCCAAGGAGAGAATGCTGCCTGCCACAGGCAAGGCCACCAGCAGCCTGCCCACCTTGGGCCTGCCCCTGGGGAGGGAGGAGGAGGCACGCCAGTCCCCCCAGAGCCCTCTCCGGCCTGAACCCGTGTCCTGAGGGGTCCCCCTGCACCCCAAGTGCACGGGAAGTCAGCCTGCCTCACCTGGCCTTGGCCAGCAGACCCCCAGACCCAGCGGTCTCCACGAGTAATGACTGACAATAACAAGGTCACCAAAGCCCTCCTTTACAAGGATGTGGAGGTGACATGCTGCCACCCCGTGCCGCCCCAAATGCCCTTCCCCTCCTCCTCGAGGCTCAGGGCCCTGCAGCCCCCGCACCCCACTGGGCTTCCTGTCCGTCCAGCCCCTCACCCTAACTGCCACGGCCTCAAATGCCCCTGCCTCCCAGGGACTTGGGTGCATGGGGGGAGGGTAGCAGCAGAAAAGCTCCCAGGAACTGCCATATTCTGGGGTGGGGCCTCCAGGAAGGGTGTCTGGGGAGGGGCAGAGTCCTGGGGAGCTGCAGGGCTGGCAGGGGGGCGGGGCGGGGGGGGCGGCGGCAGGAGGAAGCCGTGTGTTTGACTTCCACACACCCATCCCGCCCCCTGGGCCCCGGACCCAGTGCAGGCCAGTCCCCGGCCAAGTGGGAGTTCTCAGAGGGCCCCGGGTAGGCAGGTTTGCTTAAACAAAACCCAAGCTGGTAACCAAACTGGCTGCCCCTGGAGCCCAGCTCCAGCCTCCAGGTGGGCCCGGGTGTGGGAGTGAGTTTGCATGTCACCAGGGCAGTGGTGGGACTGGGCATCCGTGAAAGCAGAGCTGCAGACAAAAGGGGCCCGAGATGGCGGCTTGAGGGCTCACCCTGGGGCGGCTATCAGAGCTTGTGCTGGGGGCGTGGGGTGTGGACTGAGGATCTGGGCCGGGGACCCTCCCTCAAGCACCAGGGCACAGCTCCAGGGGAGGTCCGAGCCCAGGAAGTGGGGCCCCGGGTGCAGCTGCCTCCTCCCGACGCTGCCTTTGGGCTTGCGGCCCAGTGCGCTAGAGGGCACATGGGATGCTCGGCCTCCCCCCACCCTGGGATCTCACGAGGACCCTGTGAGCTGGGCTGACTCGTCATGAGACTTTCAACTTTCGGAAGGCACACCCACTGGCTGCGGAGGACCTTCCCCCCCCCCCCCCCCGCCCCCGATATTTCTCAAGATAACTCTGCTGCGGAGAGACAGCAGGGCCTGGGGCATAGGATCTGGCGCCCCCTGCCCTCTGCCCTCTTCACAGGCCGTTTCTTCCCACACCTCGCAGACCAGTTTGGCCACCCTGCCATTGCTCCTGGCCACGGCCTGGCCCCAGGTCCCTGGGGCACTTTGTTCCCAAACACTCGGAGCCTGGCGCAACAAACGCCAGAGCAGTGACTGGATGCTATGGAGGAGAGAGCCCCCCTGGAAGGCGCACATCCCGCCGGCCGGGGGCTGGGGGGGCGGCAGGTGGGCCCCGCGCTCGCCCTCTGCTCCAGGGCAGCTCCAAGGGCCCAGCCACTGGAAGCACGTCCTCACGCTCCCGTCCACCCTGACAGGACCCCCGGGCCCCAGCCCAGCCCAGCCAGCACCCCAGCGTGGCACGACCCCGTGAAGGACCGCAGCCATCGCCCAGGGCCCCTCCAGCCCACATGGTCCTGACATGGCCGTGCTGATGCCCTTGGCCCTGTGACCTGGCAAGCCCACCCCTCCAGCACGCACCGGGAGAGCTGCCCGGCCCAGCTCTGCCACCCCAACCCCAGCCCCCAGGCCTGCTGGGTGGTGAGGGGCCGGGCGCCCCGGGGCTGAACGGGTGGAGGGCAGGGGCCGGGGGCAGAGGGTGCGGCCGCTTACCGAGGCAGAGCTCGCCGCTGCTGGCTGCCGAGGTGAGGAGCCCAGGCTGGGGCAGCTCCCTCTGGCTGTCCTCCTGGGAGGCTCCCTCCTCCGCCCCTCCCTCCGCTGCCCCGCCCTGAGGCCCCTTCTCAGGCGGGCCAAGCCCCCCCCCCCCCCCCCCCCCCCCCCCCCCCCCCCCGCCCCACCGAGGGAGTGGGCGGCCCCTTGCGGAGCTCCAGGCTGGGCCAGGCCCCGCCCCCTCCGCTTAGGAGTTGGGGACCCCGCCCCGCCCCCAGAGGCCCCCCCCACCAGCCGGAGCAGCTGACTGACCGAGGGAGGAAACGCCCGCCCAGCAGCCCAGCACGGGGATGAGTGAGTCACCACACACCCCACCCCGCCCTGCCCAGCCCGGCCTGGTCCGGTCCTGCGGGGTGGACGGACAGACAGGTGGACAGACGCAGATGTCAGCCCAGGCCGTCCGGGCAGGCTGGACCCTGCACCCCAGTTTCCTGTAGGTGCTGCGGCAGAGGCTGGGGGCTGGGGGTGCAGGGAAGGGAGGAGAGGCATGGCCCCAGGGGCAGGCGGGGGTCCTTCCAGGAGGCACCCAAGGGGGACACAGATGCCTGCTCCCTGGGACCTTGCGCTACACGGCCCCTCAGGCTCGGCTGAGACCCCTGCCCGTTCAGCCCCTTCCACAGCCAAGGCCACGAGGGCCAGAGAGCCCATCCACGGCCTGGGCCAGTGACCTGGGGAGAGTGGCCTTGACCGCTGCCCGCCTGCTATGCCCCTCAAAGGCAGCCTGACCCCGGCCACCCTCTAGCCCTTTCAGCCAAACCCGCCCCTCGAAGTTCCAGGGCATCTGATGAGCTGGGTGCCGTGAGGCCCTGGAGCCAGCACTTCAATCCCCTCCACACACACGCCCCCAGTCATTTGGACATACATGGTGGCTGAGGAAGGCAGGCCCGAGACCCCCACTTCACCCCCTCCCCAGAGCCCCCCTGCCTGGCCTGTCACCTCTCCCTTCTGACCCCAGGACTCCCAGGCCCTGAGCCAGGGGACCCCCAAGGGGCAGAGGATGAGGACTGGGGCTCCCAGGCCCCTCCTAGCTCCAGGTGGGGCTCCCAGGCCCGGGCAGGCCTATCTGCAGATCTGCTGCTGCATTCCCACATGAGCAGGTCGGGGCAGGCCGGCCCAGCCGAGGGCCCAGCCTGGGTCCCAGGGCAGTGAGGGCTCAGGCCCGCGCCCGCAGCCCCACCAGCCCCACCAGGCCAGGGTCAGCCGAGCTGGGGGCTCCCCAGGCAGCTGAGGGCTGCAGGTACCAAGAGAAGCCGTGGGGCCAGGCCCCACCAGAACAGAAGAGGCCAGGAGTGGCCTGAGATGGGGCAGCCGCTCAGAGGCCCCCAGGTAGGGAGGAGGGTCCAGCAGCTCAAGGCAGGGAGCCTTGGTGGGGAGACAGCGAGAGGCCCTGCGCCGTGGCACCGGTAGGGGGGTTCACCCAGGCCCCTCCTGGCCCGCCTCCCTAAAAACCTAACAATCACGTGCCCCCTGTTTACAGGGAGACAGGAAAGCCTCCTGGCCTGCCAGCTAGGGACGTCGCCTGCTCCCAGCCCAGACACTTCTCACCTGGGAACCCTTGGATTACAGCCTGACACCCCACCTCGCTGTCACCTCCCCCAGGGCAGGGCTGGGCTGGCTGACTCAGCTGGAACGGGGGGGGGCGGGGGACGCTGGCACAGAGCAGGGTCACCCCCCGCTCTCTCCTGAGCCTGGGTGCCCCAAACCAACCAAGCCATTCCCCACCTTCCCCACCCTCCCGAAGCCTGCCCCCTCCGCTGCTGCCACCCACCGGCCCTGGAACGTGGTGACGGCCTTGGTTGGGCTCCCACCTGGCACAGCCAGAGGGAGTGTGGCCTGGGGACTGGGGCCTCTCCTCCAGCTGCGCCATCTCAACACCCCGTGCTCTGCCCCCCGCCACAGGCCCTCCCCAGACTCCAAGTGTGTGCATGATGCCACCTGCTTGGCCCCAAGCGCCCTCCCAGCTGGGACCTCAGACTGTCTCCCCTGAAAGGTGGCAGCGCCAGCAGCCTTTCATGGCGCTGTGCTGCTGGGGCTCCCGGGCAATGGGAGGTGGGTGCTGGCAGGATGGTGGGTGGAAAGGGGAGTCCATTGGTGGCACAGGGCTCTGGGTCAGGACCACAGAGTAGGGACAACTCTGTCCCTGGGCCAGCCACAGTCCCGCAGGGGCATACCTGGCCCCCCCGCAGATAAGGCCTCTAGGCAAGGCCCTGTCCACCCGCCTCGGCTCCCAGGGCCCCCTTCCAGCAGACCTGGACTCCAGGAGGCCAGGCAGGTGCTGGGCCAGCTGAAGAGACGACAGGCGTGGCGTCCGCCGAGCTGCCGCACCAACTGCTCCTGGGGGCAGGTGGTCTGGCCCATGCCCACCGACTCCTGGTGCACAGGCAGCTGTAGCTCAAAGCTGCCGGGACCCTGGGCTCCTCCTTGGAGTCACAGTGGGAATAGGTAGGGCAGGGCTGGGGCCAGCAGATAGTGAATCAGCTGGTGAGGAGGCCAGGGCAGGCATGGCAACCTCAGGGGATGTGTCACGGAGGGACCCGCAGGTGCTGGTGCCAGCCCCATGGGAGGGAGCCGCCTGGAGGTGTCCTGCAGCCCGGCGTCCGCAGGAGGCCATCCTCTCCCTCCCCAGGAGGCCCAGCGAGGCTGGCGGTTCTTGGGGAACAAGAGCATCGACCGGGGTCGGGGGGTTTCAGGGAGAGGGCAGAACGCCCGGAGCCCCGGGCAGGCGGCCCACGGGCCCCACCCGGGGGGCAGGTAGCCAGCTGGAGGCTCAACTCCAAACAAAGCTCCTTGACCCGGCTCAGGGGGGTCTAACCTCCAGGGCCTCCCACCCACCTGGACGCCAGCCTCTCCGGTGGACAGTTGGGCCGAGCAAGCCTGTCACCCCTGTCGCCCCACTGCTGTGATGGGGAGGCGAGCTGGGGTGAGGACCCTGGCCCGCTCCTTTCTGAGCCTCGGCTGTCCTCCGGGCTGTGGACACCCACATCTGGTGCCGTGTCCAGGCAGGATCGTGGCTTAGACCCTTCCCAGGGCCCCTGGAGGTTCACCCAGCCCGAGGAGGCAGACCACCGGGAGATTGCAGCTCTGCCTCCCACTCGGCCATCCACCCTGGCTAGATGTGCCTGCCTCCTGCTCCTCCCTAAGGCTCTGGAGGGCGGCCGACTCCCCCCCCTCCGCGCCCCCGACAGGTTACCGCGGTGGCGCCCAGTGGGCGCAGGGGGGCGCCACCTCCCCGCCCGCCCCAGCCCCTCAGGCCTCCTGGGCCCAGCTCCATCTTTCCGTTTTAGAAAGTGCTTCTGACTATTACACATTTACCCCAGCGAGGGGGACCTTCGGCTCCCAGCTGCCCGTGCCTCCCCACAAAGGAAAAGCGAAGGGAAACCTGGAGAAGAGGCTGGCAGGCAGGGCCTGAGGAGCTGCCCTCACGGTTCCTGGTGTGAGCAGGCTCCACCCAAAGGGGCAGCTGCCCATAGGATGGGGGGTGGCGAGTGTCAGGGGAGCGTGGCCGGCTGGCACAGGTGTCTCACTAAGGCTCCCTGTCGGCGCCCATCCCCCTCTGGGGGCGCTGGCCTCCCTCCTCTCAATCCTCTGCTCCCCCACTGCCCCCCCAACCCCGCTGGGCCCACCCCCCCACGGGACCAGCCCCCAAACCCTCAGAACAGAGTCCTCCGACAGCCTGGTCCCTGCCCCTCCCCACCCTTAACTCCCACCCTCACCTCCAGGCCCACCCTTTTAAGCCACCTGCAGATCCCCAGTCAACATGCTCGCTAGGCCTCTCGCACGCGATGCTCTCCCCACCAGGCGGCCCTTCCTCCAGGAAGCCCTCCCTGACTCCCCTGGGCACCCAGACGGCACTGCTGGCAGAGGTGGTGTCTCACCTTTGCCGAACGGAATGAAGCCCTGCTCCTCAAATGGCTCATGTGCTCCCGAGACCCGGGCCCTGGGATGCGCAGGTGCGGGAGGGGGGGATGGCACCCCCCACGTGAGCCCTGAGCCTAGGCTCTGCCTCCTGCTGCCTCCACCCAGGGAGAGGACTCAGCGAGGGAAATCTGAGCTTCTTACCCCCGAAGTGGGTACCGGGGAACCCAGGTTGATCTGTGCCCCACCCACTCCTCCTGGGCCCACATGCTGGCTGGCTCCCAGGCAAACCAGCCCCAGGCTGAGCCTGAAACACAGAAGCCTTCAGCCAAGGTCGGGGTGTGAAGCGGAGCCAGGGGAGGATCCAGCAGTCCAGCGGGTTTCCCGGAAAAGGCAGCGTCTGGCCAGGCTCAGGATGGAAGAGCTTAGCTAGAGGGCGAGAAGGCCCCCAGGGCATTCCTGCCCCAGGCTCGGCCACGATGAGCCCCCAGTGGGGGCAGGGGGCACACAGAGGGAGGACGACGCCTTTGGGGAACCAGACCCTCCTGTCCACTCCCAGGCCCCACCTCCTTCCTTAGGCCCGAGGCGGGAGCCCGGCTGTCCAGCTTGCTTCCCAACAAGGACAAGAAGCGGGGTGCTGTCCGGATCACACGTACCGTCACCAGCAGTGGCTCTGAGGGTCACTCTCGTTAAAGTGTCGGGAGCGTCCGTACGCCAGCCCAGTGTGCCCTCCCCGTGTCTCCCTCAGAGCCCACTCTGCGGGCCTCTGCCTGGTGGGCAGCGCCAGCGCCTGCGCCATGGCTGCTCTGGCTGCTGCGGAGGCCAGAGAGGCCCCACGCTGGGGCAGGGTGCTGCCTCACAGCTCCAAGACTCAGTGTCCTTGTCTGCAAAATGGGGACACAGCCCTCCACCAGTGTGGACAAGCCAGGGGCCGCCTCCCGTTTGGACAGTACAGAGGCTACCTCGCTGGGCCGGCCCTTGGCCTTCTAGGTACACAGCTCTGCCTCTCTGCTTTGCCTGGGCCGTGAGCAGCTGTAGTCCCTCCTGTTCCCAGACTGGAAATCCAGGCCACAGCCGGGTCCAGGGCTGTGCAGCGGCTGCCAGCAGCACCACTCGGAAGGGCGGGGCCGTCGCCAGGCTGCCGGGCTCCGCACTGCTCTAAAGAAAGGCCCGGTGTCTCCTGGCCCCCCTGCCAGGGAGAGACCACCCGGATACCCCTCACGGTGTGTCACCTGCCCCAGGGGCCTCTCTGAACCTTGTGGGGGCTTCTCAGGGTGGGTGTGGGAGGGGCCTCAGACGAAGCCAGGGGCTTGCAGGGGCAGGGCAGAGGCCAAGAGGAGGAAAGGGGGCTCCCTAGCTGCCGTCCAGCTGCCCGGGACCCAGCTCTCAGTAGCGAAGGAACGAGCTGCCCCTGGGGCAGGAAGGAATGTGACAGCTGGGGCCCATGCCGGGTGTCATGCAGGGGGCCTGCGTGAGGGTGGTGCACCCAAGGGCACCTGCTTTCCCACTCAGGAACAGGGGGAGGTCTCCTGGGAAGGCGGTAGTGGGGTGGAGGGGGGCTACTCAGAGGGGCCAGGCGGGTTAGGCTGGGCGGATCCCTGGGCAGCTGTGTTCCCAGCACAGCCACTAGGGGGCAGCCTCCATGCCCGCTGGACCAGAGATGGCTCCCCCGCCCTTGGCTCCTGGCTGGGGCACGGACAGGCTCTGGGAGGGGTCTTCAGAGGACCTGGAGTGGCTGGCCCAGGAGGGCAGGTTTGGGCTGGGCGGATGAGGGATGAGGAGGCCCTGCCCCTCTGACCTGCTAGGAGGGAACTGCGGCTGGAAAAGGCCTGGGCTGAATCTCCATGGGTCCTTATCAGGAATGGCTGTTCCTTGGCCTCCTGTGAAAGCTGGGGAGGGCCTGGGAGTCTGCGTGTTGGACAGAACCGCTGGAGGCTCTGATCCAGCAGGTCTCCTGCCAGTGCCCCAAACGAGTCACTGAGTCACTGATCGTGTTCCCTAAGAGGAACCCAGGCGGAACTGCCCCAAAGGCCAGAGAATCGCAAGTCAAAGCAAGAATGAGGGCCTCCGTGGGGGAGGAGCAAGAGGGTGGATGAGATGGCTGGAGGCTGGATGAGGTGGCTGGAGGCTCTGCCGTTTGGCCGTCCCCAGGCAGCCCTTGAGTGAGGAAGGGGCCAGGGTGGGACGCTGGAGGTGGAGCCATGACCCCAAGTCCTTTGGGCCCCCTCTCCTCTCCCCGTGATGCAGCAGGTCCCCAGGGCCCACCACAGTCAGGGGGAGGGGCCGGGGGCCCATCAGTCTCCTGTCCACTGTCCAGGGAGAAACGGGGTGCCCTGGGCTCCTACCTGGTCGAAGGAGGCCCAGACAGGAGGTCAGCTGGGCTTCAATGCTAACGGGACAAATGCCAACAGGAGGTGCCCAGCCCCCCTGCATCAGCGGTGCCATCATCAGCATAGATCTCTGTTTTCCCCAGGGAGTGGGGTTCCGCCTGTGCCAGTGCAGTGTGGCCCCAGCCGCCTTTGCCAGCAACTGGCCAGGTGTCCTGGGTGTGGCCAGGCTGCAGCATTACTGACCCAGAGCTGGAAAGACTGTCCCTGGCCCACCTCACCCTGTCTTCCACGATGCTGAGACATCCAGGCCCTGGAACCAGGCCCAGGGCAGGGACAGACAGACGAAAGACAGACAGAACACCTGGTTCCCATTCTGCGGCCAGAAGCACACAGGGGAAGGGATGCTGGCCCTGGGACTGAGGCCTGAGCTCCGACCCGACTCAGGCCCCTCAGCAAGCCCCAGACCTCAGACACACGGTAGCGACACGGTGGACCCAGACTAGCCCAGCCCGCAGTCCTGGAGCAAAACCAATAACCCTAAGGCCTGGTCCAGCCAGGCTTCTCTTCCCAAAACAGATCAGAGGCATCCTGGTGACCCACGGCAATCACGGCCCACTCACACGTGCAGCCCTCGCAGACAGCTGCCTCTAGGGACAGCACAACGTCCCAGAGGGCTACAGCAGGGGGACAGTGATGGAGAGGGCGAGACAGGACAGTGAGTGACAGAGCCAGAGGCCAGGAGCGACAGTGGTAGAGACACTCAGCTACCCAGAGAAACAAAGTGAGCGCAGGGACAGAGGGGGGTGGGAGGCCGAGAGCCAGGGACAGGTAAAAGGCGAGACGCAGGGGGAGGCAGGCAGGGACCCAAGCAGCGCCCGAGGCGCAGAAACGCTTCCGAGCCCGCGGGCGGGTCCCGGAGGCGCCCCGACCCTGGCCGGCGCCACAGCCCGCCCACACTGCGCGCCCCAGGACCACCCGGCACGCGCCCCGCGCGGAGCCCACCCGCCCCGAGGGGAGCGGGCTGCAGGCGGGGAGGAGGCGCACCGCTGCCGGGGGCTCCGGGCCAGGTAGGCAGCACCATGTGGAAGCAGTCGCACATCTTGGCGGCCGGGCGGTGCGGGCCGGCGGCGGCCCGTCGCGTCCAGTCGCAAGTCCGGGCTTAGGCGCCCGGGCGGCCCGGGGGGGCCGGCGAACTCCGCGCTCCGTCCCTACCGCCGTGCGCTGCCGCTGGCGGTCGGCGGCGGACTGCGGACCCAGCCGGCGCCCCGCAACCCAGCCACTGCCCGGACCCCGCCCCGGCCCGCCCAGCCCGCGCGCGACCACTGCGGAGCGAGCGCGGGCGGCGCCGCCGGCCTCATTCAGCCCATTGGCTGCTACCCGAAAGGCCCCGCCCCCTTTCCGGCCACGCCACGCCCCTGTCCATCCTGGAACCCGCCCGGCCCAGGCCCCGCCCCCGAGGCCCCGCCTCTCAGCCCCGACCTCCCCCCCAACGTCTCGCCTCTTGTCTGAGCCCCGCCCCCGCCCTGCTGCAGGCCAGCCCCGCCCCTAGCTTGGCCCCGTCTAGCGCCCCCGACAGGCCTGAGTCCAGAGTGTTGACTTTGGATCCCTGCCCGGGAGGGGTCCCCAGGCGCCGCGCCAAGCCTCCCCGACCTGACCTGCGCACGGCAGACTTGCATCCCAGTCCGGAGACCAGTATTTCAGTCCTATGCTGGGGTGCAGGGCACCCTGGGCCGGGGGCAGCAACAGCGCAGGGAGGCCACGGCATGTGATCACCCCTAGCCCTGCCCCCCCCCCCCCGGGGGCGGTCTGGAGGTGTGCTCTGTGGGACGGCGGGGTGCAACGGTGGGGGTGGGAAGGGTCCTGGAAGGGCTGCCGGGCGGAACAGTATTCTGAAGAGAAGCAACACTGCAGTGTGTGCAGAGGAGGGGAGTTAGAGAGCCCACGCTGGTTCACGTGGCTGAAAGTTAGATTCCGCGGGGCTGGGGGCAGGGGGCGGCAGGCCTGGGTATGGACTGAAGAAAGCCCACTAGGTGGTTGGGGTGTCCCCAGGGGGGCACTGCTGGAAGTCAGGAGCCCTGCAAGAGGGTGGCGCATCTGCCAGAGTGGGCAGGGGGTGAGGGCCCAGGAGAGTTCTGTTTCTGAGGAAGGAGGAAGGGAGCTGAGGCCCAGCCTGGACCCTGGGGACACTGTCCTGCTGGGGTTGGGGGAGGGGAGCCTGTGCCAGAACAGACCTGGAAAAGCACCACCACCGCCATGTAGGACCGTCCCTGGGGCTGCCCGGGGATGGTACCAGTGGCCCTGGGACAGAAGACGCATGACTACTTCTGGAGCAGAAGGGGGCCAGGCTGCAGCAGGACCACCACGCAGACACACAGACTTGACACAGACACACACGTGACACAGACACACAAATGCTTGTAGATGAGATGACACAGCAATACGCAGACACAGGTCTACCTGGAAATGCCCCCCCGCACCAGGGACAGGCACACACAGACACACCCACACACAGGTGCCTGGGAACCCGCTCAGACACATGCACCCACATAGGCCCCTGTGCTGGGAGAGGCACAACAGGACACAGACACACACAGGTGTGCCCTCGTGGGCTCATGCACAGAGCCCAGCCGGGGGGCCCAGGTGAGGCCATCTAGCGGGCTGACTCATGCCCGCAGTTCCTGTTAGCCAGGCTGCAGCCGGGCAGCCTTCCAGCAGCAGGTCAGCGGACACACACACCACTGCCGGGAAGAGGCCCTGGCAGCCTCCCGCGCCTCGAGCCCATGGCACAGTGAGACACAGCCACGTCCTTCAGGTGGGGACGCTGGGGTAGGGGTCTCATGTCGCCTCTCCTGGTGTCTTCTCTTGGGTCAGGGAACACTGCCCTGGGGCCAGAGGCCCTGCCTTGTCCGTGTGGGAACCGGTCACCGTAGGTCGGGGAGGGAGCTGTCTGTGTCCCTGGCTGGTCTGGCATCTGCTGGGGTCTGTCGGGGGTCTCAGCCTGCCTGTCCTCTGCATGTGACTCTGTGTAATCATCACAAGCTCTCTGTCCCCTGCCCTACTAGGCGTGTGACCTTGGATAAGTCTTCAGGGTCCTGAGCCCTGTCCAACTGAAGTGGCCTCACCCCATGTGACATGTCCCGAACGTCCAGCGGGATGCACGCAGGCCCATGGTGGCTCCCATTACTTGTGGGGAAGGGGAGGCCAGGAGGAGGGGTCCCACGTGGCTGCTCAAGGACAGCTGGGACAGCCTGGCCCCACACAGGGCCCTGGGGGAGGCTGCGGCAGGGACCCTCCCTGGCGCCACTTCTGCCCTTGGCCCTGGGGAGGGCTAGGCGGGCTTACGTTTTCCTGCTGGGACTGTGCTCACTCTGCAGAGAGGGACTCCACACGGGCTCAGGGCCCCAGATTCAGGACGAGGGTAGGCAGGACCACCCCACGCCAGCCCAAGCAGTTGCCCCCCACTCCTGTCTGCTCTGAGGCAGAGGGCTGGCACCCCCCCCATGGACCCCCTGGGGCCCCATTTCATCTCTGGGAAGGTGGCCCCTCAGGCAGTGCACCCCACAGATGGTGGCTGCAGCCAGCCTAGGCCCTGCCTCCTCCCGCCCCAGCCGGCCTCCCACGTATGGGGGCTTTGGAAGCCCCAGCCTGGCCCCCGGATCATGGCACTGGACACTGGAGAAGGCTGCCGGTGTAGGGCCTGTGAAGCCCCTCTGTGCCATGCCCTGCCCTCCCAGTCGCCCCGCGAGCCTGCCCCAGAGTCCTGTGCAGCCAGGAGACGGTCACCGCGTGCCACTCCAGCCCCTCCTGATGTCTCCATCTGGGGACAGATGCCCGCTGAGGGCACGGCCACACCAGCTGCGCATGGCTCAGGAATAGCTGTGGGCCCAACTCAGGGCACCCTTGGCACACGCGAGGCCCCACACCGTTTCTGCATGTCACCCCCACAGGGACAGCCTCTGGGGGGGGGTGGGGCACGGTGGCCCATGCCCTCTCTTGTCGGCACGCACAGGCTCAACCTCCTCCCTAGGACCACCGCACCGGGGACACCAGGGCCACACCCCAGCCCCGGCCTGGCCCACTGGTCGGGGGCCCACTGGTCGGGGCCTCAGGCTTGCCTGGAGCCTCCCGAGGCTGGCTACCCAAGACAGGGCTGGTGGTGCAGGGCATGGGTGGGGCCAGGGTGAAGAGCCAGGGCTGCGGGCAGTATTCCCCCAGTTCCTCAGCAGAGCCCCACCTGCCCCGCCAGGCTGGCTGCTCTCCGTGCCTGTAGGCAGGGATGCCCAGAGCATCAATATTGATGCCGCCTCTGCGGCAGCCGCAGCAGCAGCCAAAATAGCTCTGCCAGAATCCCTGCCCCGCCCAGCCGCAGTGGCACGATGGGGCATGCGGGGGGTGGGGAGGTGCTCCTAGACTCACCCCAAGTCTCGGGGCAGAGGAGTGGGACACTCAGGTGGGGACCCCTCCCCATGGCTCTGTAGGCAATGCTGGGAGGCACAGGACACGGGGGCTCCGGGCAGAGTGGAAGCCGGCCCTTCTTCCTGAGGCCGAGACAGGGGAGGGAGGCTGGGCAATGGCAGAAGGGAAGCTGTCCCCCACCCACCATTCAGCAGGGCTGGGGCCTAGGGACGGATGAGGGGTCCCGAGAGGAGCCGGGAAGGCTCATGGCCTTTCTACTGACCACGCTGCGGCCACCCCAGCAGCTCAGGGCGTTGTGGCTTGTGTCCCACGCACCCCCCTTTAATGGGGACCTGCCCCCTCTGGCCAGTCTCCCCCAGCAGGTGAAGCCTTTTAAGCTTCAACAGCTACCCGGAGACCTGGCCCTTGGCTCCGGCCCCGCGTCACGCCCAGTCCGCCCAGACACTAGCCTGGGGCCACCCGTCCGCTACCTGGGCTTCCTTACCCCCTCCTGCATCCAGGGCCAGGACCCAGTGTTGGGGTCACCTCTGCTGCCCCCTCTGAGTCTTGGACCCCCCAAGGCAGCACCTCCTGAGCAGAGCAGCCGGGTGCCAGCCAGGGTGCCAGTGTCCTGTGGCTGCCAGAGCCAACAACCTCGTACGCACAGCGGCTTTTGCCACCCTCTTATTCTCTCACAGTTCGAGGGTCGGCAGGGCTACGTTCCTTCTGGAGGTTTTTTCCAGGGCTGACCCTTGTCCTGGCCTCCCTCAGATTCAGCGGCCGCCTGCACTCCCGGCTCGTGGCCCGGCCTCACTCAGACCTGTGCGGCCATCCTGCCGTCTTCGCTCTCAGACGTGGGCCCTCCTGCCTCCCTCTGGGAAGGACCCTTGTGGTTCCTTCAACCTCAACGGTTTAATCCAAGACCATGTCCCCGTCTGAGAGCCTTAACGTGCTCATGTCTGTAAAGTCCCTCTGGGAGTTCCTGTCATGGCTCAGCCTGACTAGCATCCATGAGGACACAGGTTCAATCCCTGGCCTCGCTCAGTGGGTTAAGGATCCAGCATTGCCATGAGCTGTGGTGTAGGTGGCAGATGTGGCTCAGATCCCACATTGCTGTGGCTGTGGTGTAGGCTGGCAGCTACAGCTCTGATTGGACCCCTGGCCCGGGAACCTCCATATGCCACGGGTGCGGCCCTAAGGAGACAACAGCAGATACATAAATAGAGAAGAAAAGAGAGGATAAAGTCCCTCTGCCTTTCGAGCTCTGGGGATCAGGAAGGGGCTCCTCGGGAGGCCTCATTCAGGGACCACACCAGGTGATGCCCAGCAACCCGCTGGTGCCTGCATTGTGCCTGTCCCCTGAGGGTCACAGCGCCATCCTCACCCCTCTCGGAGGCCCACACAGGACACAGAAAATCGCTAGGGTCAGAAGAGCTGGTTCAAGCCCCAGCAACACTTCTCACTCGGGCCTGGGCCTCAGTGTCCTCCCCCGAACACGAGGACAACACCCCCTGCCCCTTCCAGGCGCTGGGCATGAGGATGGCAAGGGCAGTGGGTGAGGGGTCTAAGCAGTGGGTGGACAGCAAGGGACCACTCTCCCTGGGGGATGTTGAGGCAGGAGAGAGCCGTGTCCCCAGGTGGGTGCCAGCGCCGGGAAGTCTGACGGCAGTGCTCGGACACTGCATGCTGGCTGTTGTGCCCTCAGGAAGCAGGGGAGGGCAGAGGCTGAGGTCCAGCATTCAGAGAATGACCTCACCTGGCAATTTTTAAAATTGAAGTTTTCGGTGGCTTGGCTGAGAAGGCCCAGGGAGAGCACAGTGACTCATGCAAAAAGGTCAGGGCCCAGGCAGACCCACAGGAGGTCAGGGTAGAGAAATACGGCATCCAGGTGGACTGGGGACAGAGCATGGTTCAGGGCTGCAGCCAGGACCTGATGGCTGCACCTGTGGACAGTGGGTTCCATGAGTCTGGGCATGGGGACAGGTGGGGACTGGCTCATCAGTGCCCCTTGCCCCCGAGCAGGATGTCCCTGGCCCACTCTGGCCCTGCTCCGCCTTGGGGCTGGGTGGTGACTAGCCCGAGGATCAGGGCGCGACATGGGACCCAAGAGGGAGGGGTGGCGCCCCCACTCCTGCCTGCAGGCAGCGAACCCTCATAGGCCCACACGTGGAAGGCTAGCTTCTGGGGACACAGGATCTGGCAAAACAGGTGGGGCCCATGGAGCAGCACCAGCTGCCCATTGCGAGCGCGGGGCTGTGTGGGGCGGCGGCCGAAGAGCTCACCGAACCAAACAAGAGCCTCTCTTCACGCGGGGCTGCGGAGCGCGAAGCCCAGGCCGGGTCCACCGCCCAGTCCGCTCCCTCTGCGGACCAGGCTCCGCCTTGAGAGGGCGGGGCCTAGAGCTGCCCCGCCCCCGCGCGCCGGCGCGCTGACGTCAGGGCGGCAGACGCCGGAAGCGGGCCTGCAGCGCAGTGTTGCCGAGCAACGGGCCTGCGCCAGCCGAGGGCGCACCTGGCAGACCTCGGAGGCCACGGGCGGTGACTGGGCCGAGGTGGGTGCGGGCTGGAGCCCGACGCCGGAGCCCCAGCGCGCCCCGAGTCCACCCCTCGGGAGCTGCAGGCCAGGCCCGAGCCGGGGTCCTCAGAGGCCGCCTCGGACCCCAGCCGGACCTGTCAGGGGAACTACCCGAGCCCCGGACCCAACTTCTGGGGACCCCCGGGTGCCGCCTTCCCGCAGGCACCTGGACTGTCCCGCACTGTGCCAGACTGGGCCTCGCAGACACCCTGCCCGCCCCGACCGAGGCCGAACCCTGCCGCTCGTCTAGCCTCCCGGGCCGTGCTGACCCCCAGCACCTCGTAGGTCTCCAGGACACGCCCCTCAGCTGGGCCAGGCGCCCGGGCGTCGGGAAGAGGAAGCCGGAGAGCGGCTCCGGTCACTTTCTCCGGGTGACCAGGCTGCGTATGTGGCTTGTGTCCATTCCACAGCGATACTGGACCCCACGAGGCCCTCCGTACTCTGGAGGAAGCCGCCGGCAGCTGCTGGGCAGGGGGTGAGCAGGCAACGCTCCCAGGCCCTGTCCAGCCCTGAGCAGCTCCAGCACCGCAGTGTGCATGTCTCCTGAGCATCTGCCCAATGCGTTTATGCGGGCCTGGTGGCACCAACATGCAAGGCCAGCGGGAGCTGGGGGGAGCGCCTGGCCAGATGCCTCCTCTCCGCAGGTTTCCAAGTGACCTCACAGAGCAAGCAGGTGGGGTTTCTCTCTGCCCGGTTTCTAAAGACAGTGATGCCAGCGAGGCACCTGGGAAGCAGAGCGGTGGTGCTGCAGACCTCATCGCCCAGGCAGCCTCCTCACCCAGGGTTTCTGGGCACCACGAGGGCTTGTCTACCTGCGCCCTTAGTGGCCCAGAGCCAGGGGAACACCCCGGTGCCTGGGGGGAGTTTGAAGGCTTTCAGGAATCCTCAGCCAGGTCTGAACAATTCTCTCGGTCCTTTGAACTCCCGGAGAGGCCCACAGAACCTCAGCTTCCAAGGACCGCTTCTGCCCACAGAGAGCGTGGTTCCCCCCAGCCTCGCCAGGGTGGCCCTGCGTGGACAGAAGCCACCGCCATCGCACCTGCTGAGGTATTTCTCAAGGGCTCGTCTTCACGGTGCTGCACAGGAAGCGCTTCACACACTCAGGCTGTGGTGGCCTGGCCAGGGAGGGGGCCTGCTTCTCTCTGGGCCTTTGTCCTGGGCCACGTGGCTGGCCGTCCCCTCCTCCCAAGCCAGGAAAAAATGAGGCTGCAGACATGGACCGTCCCAGGAGGCGGCTCAGGGGCTGGGCGCCTTCCGTGCCCTCCTTCCAGGTCCCGCCACATCTGTCCCCTCTACTTTCTGTCCTTGGCCTCCGCCTTCCCGTCCGCCCACTCTCCATCAACCCGGCTGTGTTCTCCTGGCCTGGCCCCAGTCAGGGCACACGGGCAAAGGGGCATTTCATTGTCATCTTATTTAGAAAGCCTCACCAGGGGCCACATTTCAGTGTGTGTACAGCGACTGGGCTGGAGGTGGCCTGGTGGCCAGGACTCGGTACCTGCTGACCCAAGCCTGTGTGAATACAGACACCACACCCAGGCCGCCTCTCCCAGCCACCCGGGTCTACCACGACCCCGCTCCCCACCCACCTGCCAGCACTTCCTGCCAACTCACGAGCCTCAAACCTCAGGCCTTCAAGGACGATTTCACGGCGGTGACCACAGGGGAGACGGCGCTGGTGTTTTATCGGGGGTCCTCCTCTCTCCCACGCGCCCTCCCGCCCTTCTCCCTGCATCATGCCCAGTGCAGCAGTTCCTGGGAACAAACAAGCTATGTTTCAGTAGCAGCAATGGTGTATAATCACTTACAAATTTCATTTGTACCAAAATTATATATTTGGAAAAAGTGACATGATGTATTTCTTCTAACTTTGGTATGTTTTTTTTTCCAGCCCATTCTCAGCTATGAGAACATTTTTAGGTCTGCTTTTCAAGAAGTACCAGCCCAACAGGCAACGGAGGACGTTTCTGCCTTAGACCATTTCTTAGAAACAAGTGATGAAGAAGAACCTGGCCTCACACCTCTGCATGAGCTGTGGTAACGAACTCACACTTGGGCTGGCCTTTCTCGGGCAGCTCTGCGGTTACAGTGGATGCGACAGATGCAGGGGGTCTCTTGCTGCCACCTCTAGAGACAGTGTCACTCCCCAGGCCCTGCCACCTTTGGCCACAGGGTGCCACAGCCCCACCCCTTGGGGCCACGTCCAGCCTCCCCTCGGCCCCCACCGGCTTGCGGGAGCAAAGCAGGCCAGGCAGTGCCTTGGGTCTGGTGCAAGTGCTGGAGTTGTGGGAGGGACCAGCGGGCCTGGGTGTTGGGCACAGGGGCTCCTGGGGGGTTGTCAGGTGACACCGAGTACCCTGGAGACACTGTCAGCCTGCCTGTGATCCTGGGGCTGCCTGCAGGGCTGGCTCTCCCAGGTCCAGGTCCCTAAGGGAGGTCACAGAGGCACTTGTTTGCAGATGGCCATTTTCTAAGACACCCTTTCACTGAGCAGTGAGAGAAAAACCAGTTTATTTATTTGTTTATCGTCTTTTCAGGGCCGCACCCGTGGCACATGGAGGTTCCCAGGCTAGGGGTTGAATTGGAGCTATAGCTGCCGGCCTGCACCACAGCCACAGCAACGCAGGATCCCAGCTACATCTGTGACCTACACCATAGCTCATGGGAACACTGGATCCTTAACCCACTGAGCAGGGACGCGGATCAAATCCACGTCCTCATAGATGCAGTCGGGTTCATTACCGCTGAGCTATCATGGGAACCCCAGAAAGACTAACTTAGCTTGAGTAGATTATGAGATGGTACCTGAGCAGCTGACCCAGACCCCAGAGGGAGGAGGTGGAGGCGGAGGGTCAGCGCCGGGGGGGGGAAGCTGGCTTCCCTGCTCCCTGCGCCGAGCAGGCCGGGACTTCGTCCGGAGCTCTGCAGGCAGGCCCTCCTGGGCTCTGGCGGGGGTCGGAGCTGGGGCCTGAGCCAGCACCCCTGCCCACGGCGCCTTCGTTGGGTCTGGGGACAGAGGCCAGAGCCCAGAGGCTTTGAGCAGCACAGCCCAGGTGGCAGGTGTGCCCTCTGGACGCACTGCTTTCCCAGGTGGTGGTCCAGGCCAGCGCAGGTGGTATGAGGTACCCACTGGGGCTGTGCCCGTCGGTGCTGTGCACCTTCCCCCCAGAGGTGGGGCCACAGCAGACACTGGGCAGGGTTCACGCCCCTGAGCTTTCTCTCCTCTGTGTGTGAGCAGCTCTGGCAGCAGAGTCCTGGGCATCAGGGACCTTCAGGTAACGAGACAGTGGACACCTGCCCTCGGAGGAGACACTCGGGGGTGACACCGTCATGTGGCGCCAGGGACACGCTCTGTGGGGAGAGGCCGGGAGAGGGGCAGCCGGGCACTTGCAGAGCAGTAGGTGCTTGGATAAATGAGCAAAGAAACGAGGCGGCCAGGGCTGCTTCCAGAACTCTGAGAGCTCCAGCCCCTCTTTGCCTCCCTCCTGAAGTCTTGTCAGGTTACCTGTGCTTAATGCAGCTCTTTGCCAGTTCTGAATCCAGAAAAGTCTGGGGAGCTCTCCAGAGCGCCGCGTGCACGGCGACTTCCCGATGCCTCTGGGGCCCGTCCCGCTGCCAGGAAAGCCTCCTCCTCGTGCTGGGGGTGGACGCCGCTCAGGTGAGGTGCCTCGAGGGAGTGGGGCTTGCTGGGTTGTGGAGGAGCTGCAGAGGGCGGTCGGCCTCGGGCAGGCGGGGGGCGCGCTCTGCCGGGCCGGTGGGCAAGGGGTGCCGTGGGCGAGTGTGAGCGCGGCGGGTGGCGGGGACCGCCCGGCGCAGGTGCAGGCGCAGGTGCGGGTTTAGCCGCCAGGTGCGCCCTGACGCCTGGGGTGGGAGCCGGCAGAGCCAGAGCGGGGAGGTGGCTGGGGAAAGGCTTGGGAGGCCCCAGCGGCCCCGGCTCACGGGCTGTCAGGCTCGCCAGGCCCCAGAGGAGACGCCTGCTGTACGGAGGCTCCTCTCAGCCGCCGTGGAACTCGCAGCCGTGGGAGAGGCCGGGCTGAGGGCCCCCGGCTGGGGGCCCTGGTTCCAGAACAGCGGGAGGAAGACGAGGGGAGGCGGCAGCCGGGACCACCGTTCAGAAGGGGCGCCGCAGTCCGTGGCAGGCGGGCGACGCTGCCGGTTCCCAGAGGGCTGTGCTGGAGGCGGTTAGGACGGGAAAACGGGCGAACCCGACCCTTGGACCCCCCCGCGCAGCTGAGCCCGGTTTGCTCCCCAGGGCCGCGCTCAGGGACAGCCTGACCTGGCGGAGCCCGCGGAGCCGAGCGCGCGCGGCTTCTGCCTGCGCCGCTGCAGGGCCCTGATCCAGACCAAGGTGAGCGCTGGCGGCCGGGGCCCACCCTGGGCCTCGCTTGCTTCCTGGGCCTCTGGCTTGCGGGGCCTGTGGAGCCGCGCAGGGCAGGGCCCGCGGGGAGACACGGTCAGGGTGGGGCCCCGACAGGAACCCTCGGGCCAGGTGTTGAGAAGGGAGCGCCACGGCCACCGCGCGACGGTGCCCTGAGCCCTGCCTGGAGGGCCCATCCCCAACTCTGCCCACCCAGGACCACATGGCGGACCCCGCACGGCGGGACGTGGCGGTGGAGCCTGGCTGGGGCTGGCTCTGGCACACCCCCGCTTCAGGGGGAGGGGAGGTGGGAGGGCACGTGGTGCCCTGATGTCGCTGGCATGCAGGGCGCCATGTCGGGGAGGGGGCAAGGGCGGCAGGGAGGCCCGAGGACACGAGGGGGGGGCCCTCATCTGGTCACACAGGGGCCACCTGCAGGGCTGCCCCTCTGCTCCGTGGAGACGCCACAGGGAAGGAGGTGGGACCTTCTGGAGGCGTGTGGCCGGGCTGCTTAGAGCAATGAGACCGACGCGCCCTCCGCAGCCCCCACGCGTGGTTCAGGGGACATCCTGGGGGCCACAGGCCGGGTCTTAAGGATGAGGGACCAAGGGCCCCCCGGGGCTGAGGTCCCGTTTGCTCCTCTGTCCTGAGCGCCTTTGTGGTGACACCGTGGGGGGGAGACACTGCCACACAGACACGCCGAGGGCCGGTGGGCACGTGCTGTCCCCAACCCCAGCCTTCCTCTCCCGCCAGCTCGCAGGGACGCTGGGGAGCAGACAAGGTGGCCTGGTCACTTACAGCCTTTTCCTGAAGACGCCCTTCTGGGGCGCTGGGCAGCACATGAGGATTCCGAGGAAGACTCTCACGCCCCGTCACCTCGAAATGGCGCTGTGCAGTCGTGATGTCTGCTAACGCGGGAGGACTGTGTCTCCGTGGGGGATTTTGTTTTCTCACCTCTTGGGGAGGGTGGTCCGGGACCCCCCCACCCCCACCCCGGCGGCTGGCATCAGGCTGCCCTCTGAAGGCGCCCGCCCCAGCCCAACGGGACAGAAGGAAGCGGCTCCAGGGCCCCGGGGGCGCTGTGAGGGCCCGGACTGGCTGCCCAGAGGGTGGCCTCGCCCGTGGTTGGGTCTGTCGCTGGGAGCAGTTGTTCAGGGACCTGGAAAGCCCTGTGCAAGATGCCGCTGGGCGCCCCCGGCCAGGGTTTCCAGGCGGGTGGGGCACAGGCTCCGGGGGCGTGGCTGCAAGACAAGCGGTTGGCACTGACTTTTGTAAAACTTTATTAAACACAAAACAAGCTGGACAAGCAGTGTCCCTGCGGAATCAGCAGCTCTGTGGGGACTGGAGTGGGAAACCCTGCCAGGGAGCCCTCCCTGTCCTCAGAGGCCAGTGGGGGACAGACAGACAGACAGACACACACACACACACACACACACACACACGGTGGGACCTGGCATCGTGTCCCGGGACACACACACACACGGTGGGACCCCGCATCGTGTCCCTCCTCGAGACGCCAGCACCATCAATGCAGGTGTCAGACCTAAACGGGGGACACTGCGACCCGATGTCCCCTGTCATCCGGGGGGGGGGCGGTCACCCCTCACCCCAGCGCCCTTGGCCACTCCACAGATGCGAACTCATCATGGTCCCTGCAGCTGCCACCCCCGCTCTGCTGGCTCTGAGCCGAGCCCTCCCCTCCCCCGCCAGCCCAGTGTCCAGATGCAGGCCCCAAATCTGACTCCACTCCCCCCGGGTCCTCCAGCCAGGAGTGCCCCCAACCCCCGTCTCACCAGATGTCACCTAGGCTTTAAGCTGCCTTCCACAGGAAAGCAGTACTTTCACGACCGGAAGGCAGCGACCCCGAGAGCCACAGCCGGCGGTGACCCAACTGCCCGGCCCAGCTCGGCCCCCACCCGGCCTCCTACCCACGAGCCGGGAAGGGAGGGCTGCCTGGGAGCCCAGTGCAGCTCCCAGTCGGGCTGTGGAGACGCCCCCCCCAGCTGTGGGCACATCCGTGTGTGAATCCCCGCCACCCGACAGGCTCCACAGCCGGTCCAGCCCCGGTGACCTCTGAAGAAAAGACGCACGAGGGCACCGTGACATGGGAGGCGACGACAACACGTCCCGCCCGCCGGGTGATGTTTACTAAGAGGGACGTGCCCGCTGACGCCAGACTGCGCACCTGCACAAAAAACCACCCCTCGTGGCTGAGGGCTGGAGAATTTGAAAAAGCGTGAAAAATGGGAAGCGTGGGGTGGGGGTGGGGAGAGCGCGGAGCTTCACTTGTCAACAAGGGAAAGCTGTGCATGGACAGCTGGGGGCGGGCTCCGGGTCCGGGCGGCAGGACACACCGCCCAGCCAACCCCACCAACAGCCCTGAGGATCGAGGCTCCATAAACGACATGTCCCGATTTCTTTAATCCCAGACTTAATTTAGTCTTAAAAGTCTCCCCCAGCAGCAATCTGACGGAGCAAAGGTGACCAGCCTCCAAGGCAGCCACGCCCGGACACATGCCCTCCCCAAGCACACCTGGCACACAGGGAGAGCGGGGTCCCCCGGGGAGGGTCAGTCCTGGGGCTCAGACCGCAGGAGGGGCTGCCGGAGACAGGCCAGGCGCCCAGGGCCTCCAGAGAGAGGGGTCTGCCCTTCGCCTCCGAGGACACTCCGACAAGAACAGGCGTAAATAAAACCCTCCGACGTCAGCACGTGAGTCCAAGGGAGACCTGGTTTGTGCAGCAGACCCGGTGACGACACCCAGCGACGAGGCCCCGCCTTCAGCCCTGGCCCCACCCCGACCACGCGGTGCCCGCGGAGGCTGGACGTCGAGGCTACAGTGGAAGTGGTGCTGGACACACACTGCAGGCTGAGGGCAGTGCCGGCTGCCTGCCATGAAAATAAGTGTTTTAAACCTTAAAAAAGTGAAATACAACCACAGCCGTTCAGGTTACAAAAGTTTCTAATGTAGCAGCAGAGGATGTGTATAGAAAAAATGTGTTTTAAGAAAATAGCTAAAAAACCTAAAGTGGTAAAAGTATAAAAAGTTTAAAAATATATCTCAAGACCAAATATTGCCCAAAACATGTACAACAATTTTAGAAGCGTCACCTATCTAACGCTGGACGAGGCCGGACACAGCTGGGGGCCCGTCCTCCTCCTCTTCCTCGGAGCCGAAACAGGCCTCGGGGGACGCCCCGGGGGGCCGGCGGGACCACCTGCCCGCAGGAAGACTGCCCAGCCCGGGGGCGGGTGGGCCCCGAACCGCAGGGCTGGCCCAGGGCTGCGGGCACAGCGGGCACGCACACGGGTGCTCGGCTGTTTCCGGGGGCTGCGTGCCAACACCAGCACTCGGCGGCAGCGGCTCAGGCCTCCACCAGGATCTCCACCACGTGGTCCCGCTCGCCCAGGTCCGACTTGCAGCCGGGAGGGGCGGCGGCCGCAGGGCTCAAGGCCTCCAGGCCCTCGTGGGCCGCCGCGCCCGTCAGCACGGCGTCCAGGTCGTAGTAGGAGCCGTCCACGGCCGCAAAGAGCTCGTCCCCGGAGCCGGGGCTCCTGCGCTCCAGAGTTTCCAATATCTGATCCAGCGACGTCGGAACGCGCCCTCCGTCTCCGCGCGGGTCGGCGCCCTCGTCCCCGCCGCTCCTCGGGCCCCTCGGCTCCGGAGCTGTCGGGCGGGCGCAGAGCTCAGAGGCCGTGGCCCCCGAGCGGCACAGGAGCTCCGTGGAGACCAGGCGCTCGAGTGGCGCCCGCCCCGCGGCCTGCGGTGCCGCCGCCCCGCGCCAGCTCCCGTCCTGGCTCATCTCCTCCTGGATCTGCCGGACCGTGTTGGCGATGAGGACGGAGCGGCACAGGTTGGGCTCCACCAGCATGTGGCAGAGCTGGAGCTTGACCAGCGACATGTCCAGGAGCGACTGCCGCTGCAGGCCGTAGGCGGGCACGGCCGCGGCCTCCTGGGCCTCCTGGGCCTCGGCGTACTTCCTCTTCAGCCCCCGGGCAAACATCGCGTCCTGCGGAAACCAAGAAAGACGCCTCAGAGCCCAGGGCGGGATCCCAGCCGCCCCGCCGCAGGCTCAGCCTGGACCCTCAGAGGGAACCCTGCCGGCAGGGGTCAGGATGGGACGGAGGGGCCACCCAGCGGCCACAGCCCTTGTGCACCTCTCGTTCACGCTGACCCCGTGAAGGTCGCTGGGACAGACACCGTCTCCCTCAGAAAAGGTAAAAGTGGACCCAAACCAGAAGCGCATCAGAGAGAGCTGGGCTGGAAAAGCAGCAGACCACCTCACCCTGCCGCCCCGCGACGGAGGAGTTTGGGCGGAGCGAGGTGGCCGGCTGACCACGGGGTCCTGGTCACTGACCGCCACTCCTGCGTGCAGACGCCAGGGCCTCGGGGCGCTGCCAGAGGTACCCCACCGCAGACGGCCCTCCCGAAAGCCACACTCCCGGGGCTGCAGGGGAGACGCTGGCCCTGCAGAGAGCCCACGGGCACCCTCTGAGGGCAGCTCTGCCCACCTGCCGGAGCAGGGAGCCTGGTGCCTGCAGTCGGGGCCTCCGAGGCCACCTCCCCCTGCCCGCCCCTCCCTCCCTCCGGGTCTGGAAGGTCAAGGCCGGGGCGGGGTCTTCACCAGGGCGTCCCTAGAGCAGACCTGGCACCAGCACCGCGGGATGAAGGTGCTGACTCGTGGGCCTCACCTGGACCAACCGAGGCTGGGGCTGGCACCTGCGGACAGAGCCAGCTCGCTGTGCCTCTGCTCTTAGAGGCAAAACGACGGGGAAGCTGCTCTTTTGAACAGACACCCAGGCGGGGAATGAAAAAGCAGAGCAAGAGGGGGCCAGGGCCCCAGCCGCCCCCTCCACCTCATGGGTGCGGCCAACGACAAGCACTGCCCCTTCCAGAACACAGTTAAGCTGTACTGCACGGACTTTCTTAAGTTTGTAAAGTAGCTAAACATTTTTATCTTAAATAATTCATTTGAGTTAGTCACCAAGAGAGGTAGAACCTTTTAACCATGCAAATGTCTGGATTTCCTTCTTTTAAAAGCCAATCCTGTGGTTTCCTGTGACGGTGGCAGCCGTGAGGCCAGGGCCTGGGCATCCTCGCGCCAAGGACGGGAGGCCCTGCGGTGCAGGAGGAACAGGCTGCGTCCTGCCTACCCCCACCCTAGAAAAAACACCCCCTGTCCTCCAGTCTCCTTTCAGAGTCACATTTCTCACCTCTTGTGTACTCAATGTTTAAAAAACTTTTTTAAACTAAGTGACTTCTTGGGCACGTATGGCAGAGAAACGAAAACCACAGTTCCCGCAGAACAAAGTACAAGCGTGTTCACAGCAGATCCACGCGTAACAGCCCCACCCTGGAAACAAGGCCTCCGGGCAGGGAGCCCTGCTTCCCTAGAGTGACCGGTGGCCACGGGTCTCAAAGCACAGCCTCTACCTCACGAGATGGGCGTGTGGCCATGAAGGGTGCACCCCCGCGGACCTGGGGGTCAGGGCCCGCCCTGTGCCCCAGCCCCCCTGATGCGCAAGGAGCACAGGTACACACGACCCAGATCGGCTGTGGCTCCTGGCAACCAGCCTCCCCGGATGGGCGTCTGGGCAGCTGACGCAGAGGCAGGGAGGCACAGCCAGGGTGCACCTCTGGGACAGTCCCTTCCCACCTCCTGTGGGCCTGTAATTATTCCAGAATAACAAGTTTAAAATCTGGGGAGGTCCCGCTGCGGCGCGGTGGGTTAAGAAACCGACTGCAGCAGCTCGGGTCACTGCAGAGGGAGGAGAGCATAGGAACTTCCATATGCTGCGGGGGCGGCCACAAACAATTAATTAATTAAGTGACCACAGCTCGTTCCCCTCCAGACTCATTTCCCCAGAACAGCAAACAGGTCTGACATACGAACACAGCCCCGAAGCCACGGCCATTCGCTCCCAACACCAGCCTGTCGACCATCAGCGAAGAGCGAGCCAGCTCACCACCCAAACCCACGAAAAGCACCTCAACTGCTTCGAGCAACAGGGGACTCGAGTGTTTTGTCTTGGCTACAAGTTCAACCTTTAGAGTCTTTTTCCCTCAACTGTGTCAAAATCAGTGCCTTAAAATGTCTACGCCTATTTGAGAAGGAATCTAAATTATGTCAAACTACAAAGAGACACCCTGTGTTGGAGAAAAAATTAAGTTCCAAGCATCGTCGCCAGCAAGTCCATCATTCTAGGCTTTTAGCGTCTTTTCGGCCAATTTAACATCCTGACTCTGCACCCCAACCCATTTCAGTCACGGTCCACAGGAGGTCGGCAGCCCGAGGCCTGGGGCGGGGGGCAGAGACCCCAGCGGACCCACCGCCAGGAAGCTGCACAGGGCACCCCGCCCGCAGCAGCCACCCTGTAAAGGCCCCACGACCGGGCCTCGACTGTTGCTTTTGTCCCCACCGCCGACTGAGAGCCGACCGGAGAAAGCCGGGGAGGAGGTGCCCGGGCCACCAGGCGGGGCCGAGCCTGGCCAGCCTTACGGCCCCTCCGCCGGGAAGCCCTCCGGCTGCCTCGCTGCCCAGGTCCCCGCCGAGCCCCGCGGGGGGGGGGCCCCCTGGCTGCGGCCGCTCGGAAGAGGCTGCCCGCCTCTGCTCTGCCCGGCTGGCCGTGGCCCGCATTGGCTCCGCACGCAACGCGGATAAGTGGGAGGCGGCGGCGGGAGACGAGGCGCCGGGAGCGGCTCTCCCGCAGCCTCCGCGGCACCTGCAGAGCCGCCCTCCCTGGTCGCCGTGTGTCTCTGTCAGGCGAAAGCTGGCGCCACTTCCGACAGCCCGGTAGCCGGGCCTCAGACCCTGCTGGGGAGCCTGCCTCTCCCGCGCGCCCTCCGTGCCCAACCCGCCCAGCGGGCCGGCGGCGACCGCACCAGCACCCAGCCCGCAGCGACTCCACGCGCCCAGTGAGCACCACGCGCCGCCTGCCAGGCCAGGTGACCCAGTCCACCGTCCACGCTGGCTCGGAGCCCCCAGTGCTCCACGACTGTCCCAGTGCCAGGCAGGCCTGTGGTCCCCGCCCCCACCACATCCCAACCCCACACACCTGCGCACTCCCGCCTGCTCCTGCCTCCAGCGCCAGCCCGGGCACACCCCGGAGTAACGTTATTTCCGACTCAAAATACGCCAGCTGAGTGGGTGAAGCGTTGGGTGTCTTAGCAGGGCTAACAGCAGCAACATCCACGACGGACCCAAGGTCACACGACGACCCATCTTAAAACACGTGAACAAAGACCCCAACTGAAAAATGGGCAGAAGACCTAAGCAGACCCTCTCCCAGAGAAGACAAGCAGATGGCCAGCAGGCGCATGAAGAGATGCTCCCCGCCGCTAATTAGCGGAGAAACGGGAACGGAAACCAGAGTGAGGTACCGCCCCCACCAGACGGCATGGCCGTCATTAACAAGTCTGCAAGTGACAAACGCCGGAGAGGGTGTGGAGACAAGGGACCCCCCCCCCACTGTGGATGGAAGGTAAATTGGCACAAGCCCTCTGCAGAAGAGTATGGCGGTTCCCCAGGACATTGAGAATAGAGCCACCATGTGACCCAGCAACCCCACTCTTGGGCGTGTGTCCAGGGAAAACGTTCATTCAGAAAGATACAGCCACCCCATGTTCCCCGCGGCACTATTCACAAGCCCAGACAGGGAAACAACCTAAATCCCATCAGAAGGGATTAAGATGTGGTACATATACACAAGGGAACACGACCCAAACCGAAAAAAAGAACAAAACAATGCCATTCGCAGCAACATGGATGCAGCCAAAGACTCCCACACTGAGTGGAGTAATTCAGAAAGACAAACATCGTATGATATCACTTATACGCAGAACCGAAGATATGGCACAAGGGAACCTACCTCCAGAGCAGAGACGGACAGACCTGGAGAACTGGCCAGCAGTGGCCAAGGGGGCGGGGGCGGGGGGCGGGGGCTGGACGGGGAGGTGGGGGTCAGTAGATGCAAACTCCGACACGCAGAATGGATCAGCCAGGAGGCCCTGCGGTACAGCACAGGGAACGCCATCCCATCTCCTGGATAAACCACCTGATGGAAAAGGTGAAAAAGGAATGCATGCGTGCGTGCGGCTGGGTGACTGTGCCGCACGGCAGAAACCGGCCCAGCACAGAAACCTCCTCCACGCCAATAAAAACCCGCCACGTGCACAACAACAGAAAACGGGTATCAAGTGGCGCTGCTTGTGTGAGCCTGCAGAAGAGACCGGGGGCCGGGGCGGGAGGGAGCCCTCTGGGTGCTGGAACTAGAGCCCACACAGGCGGGAGCTCGGGTGGCACAAGACAATGTGGCAGAATGTGCCCTCCGCTGCAGGAAATGAGCTTCGTTATGAACAAAAATGCATAAATAAATGAACAAGGTGATGGGGGCCGGCCACATAGTAATTTAAATCTGAATTTATACTGCTGCACCACCCGCTGCCGGACGTGTGCCAGGACACAACAGACTCAAAGTCATGTTCCAAAGGCAGGCAGCTCCTCCACTGTTCCTGTGCCACACTGCGGACTGGTTCCTGAGGAAGGGTGCAGCCCACGGGCAGTGCTCACCCCAGAGCGGACACCCAGGGGCTATGCTGGGGGGACTGGAGGAGGCTGAGACCAGGAGGTGGCCTGTGAAGGTCCCCCCCCCCAAGACATCTGTACGTGGGACCAAGAACACGGCATGGTCAAAGAGCCCCTGAGAGATGTTTTGGAGCAGACGTGGGGACACAGAGCCCTTAGGCTGGGCTGTCCCAGCTCCCTGCCCAGCCTGGGACTGTGGCCTGAAGGCGCCGAACCCTCCTAACACCCAGTGACAGACCCCAGACCCCGCTCCCCGCAGACTGTCCTGACTGCAGTGCCTCACTGGCGGTCAAGTTCGGAACAAACAAAACAACAGGCCGCATCACCCGCCTGGCACCTCCGCGTCCGTCACAAGGTCTCGCCTCGTGTCTGCCCCATGCCCCAGTCCCACCGAGCCTTCAGCGTGGGCCACTCGAAACCCTCCAATGTCAACGGACAGCCGGCCTGCAGGGTCTGCCCTGGGTGATGGCACAGCCCTGCCCCTTGCCTCCTCCAGAGCAAGCGCCGAGCGCACCGAGGGAAATGAAGGGGGGCGGCTGCACACTGCGGGGAGGGTCACAGGAGCAGCTCGGACCCGTGTGGTTGCGGCCGGCAGCCGCAGCTCTGATTCGGCCCCTAGTCTGGGAAGCGCCCTAGGCTGCAGCCCGAGGGCAGCCCGCCCAGAGCACCCCCGGCAAAGGGGACCCCAGTCACGGCCAGGCTGCTTATCCTGCAGCAGCTCCCACACCGTGTGGCCAGCCATCCCGAGAGCTGGTGGAAGATGCAGACTCCCAGGTCCAGAGCAGCAGGCTGCGAGGGCCAAGGCCAAACTCTCACCATGACCTTCAGCCACTGCCAAGCACTCTCCTGAGCTCCAGGTTAAGGCACATCAGCAAGAACGTTCTCCGTTTCCGTCTCACGATCAGATCTGCTTTGAAATACTAGAGAAAAATGGGAGAAGATGGAGCAGGCGAGTCACTGCCTCCAAGTGGGCGCGGGGGTCACCGCTCCACTGTCCGTCTCAGTTCTTCTCATAAGCCAGCGCTAATCTTGACGTCCGGGACTTCTGGTGCTTGGGGTAAAATACAGACCTGGGAATGCGCTTAATAGCAAGTTGACGGAAACTCGAAGCCCTCTTTCCAAGATAAAACTTGCCACCGTTTGTAAAAAAGCAAAAGGTCGTGACTGACTGCTTAGTCTGAAACTGCAATTATAAGACACAGCGAAACTTGAAAATAAAGAGCAACTGCACGTAGGGAGGTCATACAATAGGAAACGTAACCTTGTAGGCGGAGAGTATCTCTTCTGGCTGGTTTAACAGAACAGCTAACTCAGTCCTGCTGGCCCTGTGCATAAGCCCCGTGGGCCCCAGAAAAGGAAACAGCGAACTTCTCAGGAAGGGGAACCCTCTTTTTGCCGGGACCACAGGTTCTCCAGGCAAACAGTTAGCTGGCAGACGCTTTTCCTGGTAATCCTGCTTTGGGGGCAATAAGCTTGCTGTGGCAGCGCGTGTCTGGTACTTTTCCTAGTTATCTGACCGAGGCAGGACCGGGCAGGCACAAGGAGCCCAGCGAAGAAGTTCCCTTAGCAGCGGGGTCCGGGGATCCGTCTCCTCCCACATCCTATGGCCCTCCCTGCTTCCTCTAGACTGCAGGGAACACAGGCAGAGCGCCAGCTTCAGGCCACCCAAGGCTGGCATCATTTGCTCCCAGATACTCCCTGACCCGCTTAAAGAGAGGTACCGGAAGGAGGGAAACTATTGCGAAATATCCTTAGCAATCCTTTTCGAAGCAGCTGAAACCAAGACATAAGGAAAAGAACCTACACTCAACACGCACAGGCACGCAGCCAGCCACAGGGAGGCAGCCCTGCCCTCGGGCTTCCAGAGAAAGAGGTAACGGCCTGGAGGGCAACACAGTCCCAGCAAACCTCAGCTCTGCTAGAAGGACCCAATGGAAATCCCAGCCCTCCCTTGCTGATACCCACCACCCACTCCTCATTCTGCAGGGAATGCACATTAGGAGGGAAGCAGAAAACGGTGGATGGACGCGTGGGTGGGAGGAAAGAAGGGTGGACGGATGGAAGGAAGGAAGGAGGCCGGGAGGATGGATGGGGGTGACAGAGAGCGGCAGTCGGGGGCGCTCCGCTCAGGGCTTGTAACTCCAAGTCGGCCGGACAAGGAGCCAGGGTCCCTCCAGGTCGTCCAGGAGGGTCTTGGTGGGGGCCGGGGCAGCCGCCGCTAAAGAAGCAGGAGAGCCTGCACGGACTCCTTCCAAGTCAAAGGCAGGACGACGGCGCGGGGTGCCGCGCAGAGGCAGCCCGGCGGACCCATCTTAAGGGTCCCTCCTCCTCCTGAAAAAGCTCCAGTTTGGTTAAAGCCAAGGCGAGACGACTTCTGAGACGCTGCGAGACGGCCCAAGTGGAGGCTGCGGCAGCACCACAGGGAGTTCCAGGTGGCGGCTCACGCGTCGGGCGGGCGGGCGGAGCCGGTCGCGGCGGCCCCTCCTCCCCCGGCCCTCTGGGTCCCACGCCTCGGGCCTTCCCCCAAGCACCCCCCGGGCCGCTGCCCGTACCCTCCCCGAAGCCCCGAGACGGAGAAGCCGGGCCGTCCCGCAGCGCACAAAGGCCCGCGGTCCCGGCGAAGACGCTCACCTGGCCGCACACCGTCCGAGCCGCCCGCGCCGCCGCGGAGGGAGGGGCCGCAGGGAGGGGCGGGGCCGCCGGAGGAGGAGCCGCCGGGGCGGGGCCGCGCAGCTTTGCCCACAAAGAGCCGCCGAGCAGGCCGCCCCGCCCGCTGATTGGCCGAGCGCCGGGGCGGGGCCTCCGGTTCAAACCGCGGGCGGGGCCTGGCGCGCGAGTTCCCGCGCGGCCGCGTTGGCCGTTGGGCCCGCGCCCTCGGCCGCCCCGCCCACCGGCTCCCAGGTCTCCTCGCGCGGCCCTAGTGCGCCTGCGCCGGGCGCTCGGGGGCGGGGCGAGGAAGGCGGAAGAGGACGGATAGAGGCGGGGAAGAGGGCGGGGCGGGGCGGGGGCGAAAGGGGAGGGGCAGCTGCGTGGCAGCCGCAGCTCCTTTGATAATCCCTTAAATCATAAAAGTCGAAAGCGGGGGAGGTTTCTTTGAAAAATAACGTCTTAGTGGAAAGGTCTTAAATAGGATACAGAATCCGGACTCCGTCAATTCTGGTAGCTTTCTTGATTGCAGGCTGCAATGATAACCCGTGCAGAGCCGGCGTTCTGCGGTGTCCCGTGATGCGGTGCTGTCAGGAAAGCACGGGGAGGTGGGGACCCCGCTCACACAAGCCTCTAGGACAAGGGGCGTCTGAGGAACACCTCGAGGAGGCAGGGAAGCCTGGGGGCGGGGGAGGGGGTCTGCGGGCGGGGAGCAGGCCGGGGGTGGGGGGCGGGAGGAGGGGGGGGCGTGGGAATAGACTGGGTGGAAGCGGAAAGTCCAATTAGGTCACTGCAGGGCTGGGGCCGGAGACAAGGACCGTGATAGGCGACTTCCCCGCAAACAAGGTGGACGCCCAAAGGAAACTTTGGCTCCTCGCCACAGGCTGAACACAAGGTTAAGTTCCTTCCTACACAGATAACCCGCCAGAGAGACAAGATCTACAAACCAGTGGAAAGTGGGACAAGATGTTAACACAGAGCGAAGGAAATAAGATACTCTCAGCTTGATCAAATTGCGAGTGAGAACGCAAACTAGAGCCAGCGCTAGCTTGACGTGGTTTTACGCTGTCAGACTGACCACGATCCAGGATGCTCTGGAGCAAGATAATGTCTTCCAGAGCCTTCACTCTTATTTGCCCAAAATGTCCGGCATAAAATTAAAAAGTAACGGTCATACCGGGACACAAGACCAAAAAGATGGTAGAAAAACATGGGAAAAAAACCAGAAAACAGAGATTGACTCATGGGTGAACAGAGATGCTGGTGTTAGCAGATTTTTAAAACAGCAGTTGTTGTATTCCAGAAAATTAATGACAAGGAGAACTAAAATCTACGAAAAAGTCGCACATGGAAGAAATAACAGTCATACACAAAGCCTTCTAAATAATGAGGAGGAAACTTTCCAACTTGTTCTAAGGCGCCAACATAACCTTGATGCTAAAACTTGAAAAAGGTGACAGAAAAAACCATAAGCTATTCTCTCTGCTGAGCAAACTAAAAATTCCAAACAAAATATTAACAAATCAAATCCAGGAGTTCCCGTCGTGGCTCAGTGGTTAACGAATCGGATTAGGAACCGTTAGGTTGTGGATTCAATCCCTGTGGTGTAGGTTGAAGACGTGGATCGAATCCCGCGTTGCTGTGGCTGTGGTGTAGGCCAGCGGCTACAGCTCCAATTAGACCCCTAGCCCCTAGCAGGTGCGGCCCTCGAAAGGACCAAAAATAAAATAAAATTAAGGAGTTCCTGTCGTGGCTCAGTGGTTGATGAATCCGACTAGGAACCATGAGGTTGTGGGTTCGATCCCTGGCCTTGCTCAGTGGGTTAAGGATCCCGCGTTGCCGTGAGCTGTGGTATAGGCCGGCAGCTGTAGCTCCGATTCGACCCCTAGCCTGGGAACCTCCATGTGCCACGATGCGGCCCTAAAAAGACAAAAATAAAATGCTTAGCAACCTAAATATATTACTGCAGAGTTAGGACCTGTCCACAAGACGGCCCTCCCTTCTGACACCCACTGTGAGCTTGGGAGTCACCACGGCCCCCCCTCCCCAGGTTCAAGTTTCCCAGTGCTCCTGAAACTTGATGGAATCTGTTGTATCCACTTCATGGCTGATTTTACCCTGAAGGGCTACAGAGTTCAGTCCCCCTGAGGAGACGCCAGACTGCAGGACCCTGGAGGGTCTGTGGGTGGGGCTTCCACGACGCAAGACCCCAGGGCCCCACTCTCAACCTCCTCTTAGACTGTGTGGTGTGGCCTCAGACCTGAGCCAACACACTACTAGCCGGCAGGACATCTCAGGACTTAAGAGCAAAGACCAGACCTCTCCTTGGGCAACATTCATTTCTTTACCGCACCACAAGGGAACTCCCTTGACCTGAATACAGTGAATTTACAGAAAACACTATAGTGAAAACATGAAAGTGTCGTCCTCTGACCAGGAATGAGAGGGCAGGGGTTCCCACTGTGGCTCAGCACTTAAGAACCCGACTAGTATCCATGAGGACGCAGGTTCAATCCCTGGGCTTGCTCGACGGGTTAAGGATCCGGCATTGCCGTGAGTTGTGGTGTAGACCACAGATGCAGCTCGGATCCCGGATCCCCAGTTGCTGTGGCCATGGTTTAGGCCAGCAGCTGCACTCTGATTTGACCCCTAGCCTGGGAACCTCCACATGCCTCCTGAGGCCCTAAAAAAAACTAGTGGAGGGATGAGGGGGCGGTGTTTGCTCCTCCCACCCCTTGGAGGGTCTGGATTAGATTTCCTTAAGGGAGTCCTGGGTTTAGCACGGGTAACTGCCAGCTACACTGACTCATCACTGTCGCCCCGGCCAGGGAAGGCCCAATCTCCAGGCTTCCTAGAGGCCAGGCGGCCAGCTCTTCCCAGCCTGGCTGCCCCAGAGGCCGGCTTTGCCTCTGAAATGCCCGGGCGCCCAACCATCCCTCAGGAGTGCCGACCTCTGCCTCTAGCAGGCTCACTCCGCTCCAGGTGCCCTCACCGGGCCCTGATTCTTCCTCATTCACTGGGTCATCATCCCCCACTGGCCCTCCCTGCCCTGGTCCCACTCCCCTCCCAGCACCCCTTCCCTCTGCCTTCCTGATGTCAGAATCTCCCACCTACTCTCCCCAGGCCACTCCAGTGCTGCTGCCCCTGGAAGCTCTCAAGGGCCCCCAGGGTTTCCAAATCCAAGGGACGCTGAGCCCCTCCATCCTCCTGCCCCCGCCCCCACCGAGTGGGGATCACCCCCCTCTGCCTCCTCCTCCCCCTCCTCTCGGCTGCCGCCCCCACCCCCCTCCTCGTCTCCCACACCCCTCTCCGGTCCCTCCTCTTCTCCTTCCTCAAGACATCAGGGTGCCCCAGGGCTCAGTCCTCGAACTGCTTTTCTGTCTACACCCACTCCCTGGGAGCCTCCGCCAGCCCCATGCATGAAGCGCCCTGTCACCCACACCAAGGCACTCGCGGGTCTCCTGCGCCCCTGTGCTGAGCAAGGCTCTGGAAACGGCGCCCCCGCCCCACCCTGCACTAACCCTGGAGCTTGGGGCCCGACGTGAGGTCACCTGGCAGGTGGCTCCCTGGCACGTTGTCCCCAGTACCCGGACTTGGGGCGGGGAGGGGGGCCTGACCTGGTCGCTGGGCCCCCGCGGAGGAGAGCTTGCCCAGGCTGGTTGCAGAAGGGGCATCACAGAGCTTCAAGCCCGAGAAGGATTCGAGGCGCCCGGGGGGGGGGGGGTTTCTGAGGGAGGAGGGGCGGGGAGCAGCCAGGACGCACCGGACCTCAGTCCGCAGCCCCAGCAACTGTACGCCGCCTCCCGCAGAGCGAGGCATGTGGAAAGGACCACAGGCTCGAGATGAGAACTCTGTGACCTTGATCAGGCTGCACTGGACGGCTGACCTTCAGGCCGGGAGCTAAGACGGGCGGGGAGTCTCACACTGTGTTTGCCATGACAGAAACGGATACAGCCACGGGGAAAGAAAAGCCTGGCAAGAGCCCTGGCCCCGGCCCCCACCCTACACCCTCCCCCCCCCACCCCCTGCCTCGTGGTGCCACCTCTGAGCTGGCTCCTCCAGTCTCAGGAACATGGTGCCCCCTACCCAACGTTTCCTGCCTCAGCCAAGGCTCCCTTCTCACTGGCCGCTGGCCAGGGCCCTTGGGGTCTCCCGAGGCCTCTCATCACCCCCCCACCCCCTCACTGCCCGCAGGCCTCGGTGCAGCTTTGAAGAGATCCAGACCCTGCCCACCTCTGGCCCCCCCTCCACTGCTGCTGCCCGGTTCAGACCAACCTGGAGAGTCACCCCCACGTGCCAGCAGTGGGAGTGGCCCCCGCACCTGCCTGCCCAGGACCCTCGGGAGACCCCGCCACAGGATGCCAGACACAGGTCCCACGTCCATGCCCTGCTCAGGCCCCTGGTTCGAGGTCCCGGAGGGGAAGTGGCAGTGTTGGCGTTTGAACCTGATCCAGCATGTGTCCACTCAGGGTCTCCGCCCCTGGAAGGGGCACCTGGAAAAAACGGGGCTCAGCAGAGTGGACGGAAGGCCCCCAGAGTGAAGACTTTCCCGTCCATGCATCGCCGGCCCTCCTCCTTAAGGGAATTTGGACCTAAAGTGGGCCAAGAACCGATCTGATCCCTGGCCCGGGAGCTCCCTATGCCGCGGGGCGGCCACCAAAAAAAAAAAAAAAGAAAATCCATCTTCCCCCTCTAGGCACTGCAGGGGGCGCTCCCCCCACCCCACGCCCACGGTATGCAGAGTGGCCTGTGCTGAAAGGGAGTCTGTCACTGTCGTGTGCACACGAGAGAGCAGACACGTGGGTTGAGGCACTGTCCCCACAGGCTCCTGCGCTCTGCGGTCTTCCGCGCAGAGGCCTCGGCAGCCTTGTTGGAGCAGCAGCGGATCGCCTTGGACAGAGAACGCCCCCCGCCCCCCACGAAGAGCAAGCCTGCGCTGTCCCTGTCCCGGGTGGGCAGAGATGGGCAGGCCTCCGCGCTCTCCCTTGAGAAATTGGTGTTTCCCAGCCCGGCGTCCTCATGGGCCTGTGGGACTTGGGGGCAGGGGCCACCGCTGCAGACACGAACTGCCTGCTGCCCTGTGGGTAACAAACGCCTTTGTCCTGGGTCTTCGGCCAGCACCTGGGACGTGGGCAGGCCCACCTGCTCGCGGCTGGCAGGGTGAACTCTCAGTGCCTTCAGACCTTGGCCCCCAGCCTCGTTCTCGCTCAGGGGCGTGTGGAGACACGCCCGTCCCTCCGGGCTCTGGAAACCAGTGTAGCCTGTAGCAGGGAACACCCCTGGGGCGCCGGTCTTGGTTTCTAACCACTACTCTCTGCCTGAAAGGAACTGGGGCTCCCGAGAGAAGGCTGAGCCTAGGGCTGAAGCAGCGTGAGTGCAAAATCTTGTTGTGCCGGAAATGTTACCTTTCACAATATCATAGCAGCTTCTCCCCAGCAATGGAGAGTTTACTGGGGAATAGCAGAGAAATTGCAATTCAGGGAATGTGAACCACGGCCAACCCCAGGAAAATCCCTACAGCAGGGAGGGAGAGCTTGCTTTTTAGAGAAAAGGAGGGGAGGTGGGAGGAGCGTGACCCCCACAGAGTTTGGTGGAGAAGCGGGACCTTCAAAGTGTGGGAGCTTCGCATGCGTCGGGCTGGGACAGACTCTGCTGCCCTGGGCTCTTGCGGATGGAGCGTTTCCTTCTTTCTGGAGAGTAAGTCGAGGCAACTCCGCGTGGGAGAGACGCGGGTGAACGGGCCCTTCCCGTTAGGGGTAATTAACGAGGCGTGGCGGGTGTGAGGACGCCCCCTAGAGGCCCGTCCTGAGACCGACTTTCGCTGGGTCTCGGCAGGTAGTGCTTGTCCCTTGAAGCCAGGAAGGACCTTCCCTGGGTTGTCATGTCCCATGTTGGAGGGGAAACACATGACTCAGCCAGCTCCTGCGTGCACCTTTGAATGACAAGGGTTGATTAGCAGTCCTCGACAGACGCCCTTCCAGCAAGGCTGGGGAGGGTCCTTGGGAGACGTCTTTTCCAGTTCACACAATCCCCAGGCTGTGGAGCGTGATATTCACTTTGCCTCCAAGGAATGCACTACAAAAGAAAAAGAAAAAAAAAAAAAGCTCTACCAGAGCCTGGTTACTTCTAATAGATGACTTAGGCCTTCATAATATAAAGGTAGGTCTCCCTTCATCAGCTATGGATCTAAGGAAGTAGGAACCAAGGGCACTGGGCATCCTGCAGAAAGGAGAGCAGACTCCCGTCAAAACCTATGCAAACACATTCATTTCCATGAAAACAAGAATATTTAATAAGCGCTTCAGACCTTTTGGAGGAGCAGGTGGGGAGAAAAAGGTAAATCCTTCAACATTTGTTGAGAAGATACCCGTTTTCAAATTGCCATAAGTTATAGAGAGCTCAAAGGAGGCCGGGAAGGGGCCTCTCCACCTGGAAAACGAAGCATTGAGGCCATCAGTTTTCCATGAGAGCTTTAGAAAGTCTTATCTAGTTCAGTGTTAGGATCTAAACGTTATCAAAAACCTGTATTCCAGAGTCCCTGTCCGCATCCTTCCTACGAATTTCTCTGAAGATGAAACACATTTGTCAAAGCGTCCATATGAAGCAGCAACTGCCTATAAATGACAAGAAGACTTGAGACGGTTCATTAGCAAAGATTTGGTGAGGTTTCGTTGTAATGGAGTGGATCCTGAGGACGTGCTTATTTTTGCGACATACTTTAAAATTATGACTGATGACATTTGACCAGACAGCTCAAAATTTCAGGAATTGCATGCAATTTTTGAATAGTTATATGAACATACAGCTATACAGATATAGGGTTAAAAGTTTAATATTTCTTCTTATTTGACAGTTTAGCATAGCAAATAAGCCTGATTAGTTTAATATTTTACCATGTAGGAGACAAATCTTTTGAGTTTTTCCAAGGATCCCCTGGAAGATCCCGCAATGCGTTCAAGGTCAGAAAGACTTCCTCTAAAACCCAGTTTGGGGGGAGTTCCCACTGTGGCTCAGCGATAATGAACCCAACTAGTATCCATGAGGACGCGGGTTCGATCCCTGGCCTTGCTCAGTGGGTTAAAGATCCGGCGTTGCCGTGAGCTGTGGTGGAGCCGGCAGCTGCAGCTCTGATTTGAGCCCTAGCCTGGGAACCTCCATAGGCCGTGGGTGTGGCCCTAAAAAGACAAGACCAACCAACAGATTTTTGCAAAGTCCGTCACACATATCAAAAGATTTTGGACATTTGCTCAAGCACCACAGACCCTTAAGAAGTGATGCTTAATTATCTATTTGACCCAAGTAGAGATTTCAGAGACAAATGCAGAAGCCTACATAGTTGTAGGCAAAATTAGCTCTCTCAACATTGAGAAGGTTCAGGGCTCTGCACCGCCAGGGAACTCCCTGAAACACACGTTTTAGTTTTAAATAAGAACACTACTGATTTTAAAGCTTATTTTTCAAACCCTTGTAATAGCAGTTCAGCAAAACCAGCTTGACCACACATGATGTTCCTTCTTTGAAAGATTCCCTTTCCACAAACCTACAACTTACTGTTTCCATTTAGCTTCGTTCCTCTTTCCTCTTCAGAAACAATCAGCTTCACTTTAGAGCAGAACGTTTCTTTCCCTCAACAACATGCATTTGCCTTCCTCCTATGTTTTCTTACCAGGGTTCAGTCCCTGGCCCGGGAATTTCCGCATGCCTCAGGCAAGGCCAAAAAAAAAAAAAAAAAAAAAAAACTGTGATTGGTCTGCTGCTGGCAAGTGTATGAATACAGTTCACAATTCCTAAAAGCATGTCATCTTCGCAGTAAGTTTTCCAGGGTGCCGTATTTACCAGGGGACCTAAATACCTTCAGTTCATCTAAAGGCACAGCCCCAAGCAGATGAAGCTGTTTTTAGTAGTGTTTCAGTGTGTCTTTTTTCTAATTTGGGAATGATCCAGATGTTTAGTGACCATCCATCATTTAATTTAACTTCACGAAACTGCAAAGCTTCAGGTTACCAAAAAGATTGGAGGAAGTTTTGTTGTTGTTGTTTTGTTTTTTGTCATTTTGCCTTTTCTAGGCCCGCACCTACGGCATGTGGAGGTTTCCAGGCTAGGGGTCGAATCGGAGCTACAGCAGCCGGCCGACCCCACAGCCACAGCAACCCCAGATCTGAGCCGAGTCTGCCACCTACACCACAGCTCACGGCAACACCAGATCCTTAACCCACTGATCGAGGCCAGGGATCGAACCCGCAACCTCCCGGTTCCTAGTCGGATTCGCTAACCACTGAGACAAGGCGGGAACTCCCCTGGAGGAAGTTGTTTAAAAGATTCACCTAGAAACTTTTATCTCATCCACGTCCGTTCAATTTGTTGTTTTCAACTTTCATGTTTGGAGTACTGACTGATGAAAACGTTTATACCACGTTTTTTTGGTGTGCTGATAAATTTTTTATTACTCAATGAATTTCATTACATTTATAGTTGTACAACAATCATCACAACCAAATTTTATAGCTTTCCCATCCCAACACAAATTTTTTTTTTTTTTAACAAAGATAATACGAACATACCTGACCCATAAACCCAGGTATGCCTGGGAGTTCCTGTTGCGGCTCAGCAGTACCAAACCCAGCTAGTACCCATGAGGATGTAGGTTCCATCCCTGGCCTCGCTCAGTAGGTTAAGGATCCCGCGTTGCCACAAGCTGTGCTGTAGGTTGCAGATGAGGCTCGGATCTGGCATGGCTGTGCCATAGGCCAGCAACTGCAGCTCTGATTCAGCCCCTAGCCTGGGAACTTCCATATGCTGCAGATGGATGCGGCCTTCAAAAACAAAACGAAACCAAAAAATGGTATGCCTGAATTTTTCGCAGCATCGATAACTCCAGAGACATGCCTATTTTAATTAAACCAACCACTTGAAATTAGCTTTAATCCACCAAGATCCATCCCAAATCACATAAAACCTGAAAAGCACGTAGGCCAGTCTGTTATTTTTTATTTTTTTATTTTTTTCCTTTTTAGGGCCACACCTGCAGCATGTGGAACTTCCCAGGCTAGGGGTCAAATCAGAGCTGCACCTCCGGCCTACAACACAGCCACAGCAACATGGAATTCAAGCCACATCGGTGACCTACACCACAGCTTACAGCAATGCCAGATTCTTAACCAACCGAGTGAGGCCAGGGATTGAACCCACATCTTCATGGTTCCTAGTCTGATTCGTTAACCACTGCACCACGACGGGAACTCCCTAAGCTCTTGTTTTTAAGCCAATTAATTCGAGCTCTTTTACAAATTAATTTTAACACGACCAACCAGAGGTGGAAGAGAAAAGTTATGCCACCATCTATAAAACATATATAGACACACATGGAAATACAGACAGATGCAGACAGAGACCTTACAGTGTCATTTAACATTCTAGCCACAGAGGTCCCCTGGCAGCTCAGCGGGTTAAGAACCCCACACAGCTTCTGTGAGGATGTGGGTTCGATCCCTGGCCCCGCTCAGTGGGCTGAGGATCTGACATCGTGGCTTGGATCCAGATGCTGCTTGGATCCCACGTTGCTGTGGCTGTGATGTAGCTCCAGCTTGAGCCTTAGCCCAACAACTTCCATATGCCACAGATGTGGCCCTAGAAGAAAAAAAAAAAAAAATCTAGCCATGTCTCAGCTATAAGCTCAGAAGAGTTAGAGCCAAACCGTGTGAGGACCCTTTTGGAACTGTTTACGGAGTCAGTTTGTCTTTTAGGAGCTCCCGCATACCAATTAAATGACATTACTTTGTCTCCAGAGAGGTTTGGAACCCTCTCATTTAAGGGGTGCCTTAGGTGGACTCATTTAAAGCAAAGGTCCCCTCTGGAACAGGATGCGTGACCTCCCGGGCGTCAACAGACAGAAAGAGAAAGCGAGTTTTCTCCTAGAAGCTCTGGAGTGTATTCGTCCATTAAAAAAATCTAGACCAACTGCTATTGAAGTCTTTCCTTACAGTCGTCACTTGCTCCAGCGAACGTAGGAGCAATGATTAAGGGTTTAGCATTTGCATCCAATGTTAGAGGGACAGGTTTTTGCAGCCAGAGAGGAACAAGTTTGAGTACAAGACGGCTGCTGGGGGCGGGGTCTGAGCCAAAGAGGGTGGAGTCTGAGACCGAAGGGGTGGAGTCTGGGCCAAAGAGGGTGGAGTCTGAGACCGAAGGGGTGGAGTCTGAGCCCAAAGGGGCTGGGAAGCTTTGCAGGAGGGCTCACAAGGCAAAGAGCCGGTGGGGAGCACTAAGAGCGCCTGGCTTCTTAAGCCATTTTGTTATTTTCTAGGTTTTCTTTTCTTTCTTTCTTTCCTTTTTTTTTTTTTTGATTGTTTTGGCCCATTTAGAAATGGTACCTTGCAAAGAGGCAATTTTAGAGTTTTGTGCACATCTGGAAGGGCTCAGGCACCCATAAGAACATATCCGACCATTAATTTTGTTTAATTTTAAGACTGCGGGCCTCCAATGTAATCAGAAGAAAATTAAGTTTGAGGAGATTAAAAATTCCCCATAATGTGCAGTGTAAGTCTGGACTCTTTTAAATTACTTCAATTAGTTTTTGTTCAGCCCATTTGGTTAAGAGTGTGCATCTGGGGTTCACAGATGTTAAACATGAAGCTGGCCAGAGTCCCTAAAGGAGAGCTGCCCCCAGAGAATTTAGGCGACTGGGACCCTCCCCAAGTTCTCCTGGAAACCCAAGAACAAACTCCTGGATCCCAGTCAGCAAGATCCCCAAAAGAGAACCCTGCTACCCCACCCCAGAAAACAACTAGTTCTCACCGAAGACAAAGCCTTGAACCCAAAGAACAAACCCTTCCCAGATCCCACGTAAAGTCTGGGCGCTCAAAATGCAGAAAGAGTGGAGCTTGGAATCCGAGAGGCGACCCACCAAAGCCAGAGCAGGTGGCGACTTGCAGAGGGATGAGCATAAGGTACCCCTGTGGGTGCCTCCCTCAACCCACAAGCTGTCATCTCTCCCGGTTTGCTGTCTTTGGCCCCAACTTTTTTTTATTAACGCTAAAAACTGTAATAATATAATCATAATGTAACTTAATATCGTTCAATGATATAATAGCCGGTTATTTTACCAGCAAAAATAGCCAGAAGAAGAGCAATCCAGGAATGCAAGCCAAGGGAGACCCCAGGCAAACCCAGAGAACAGGAGGGGACTTGCTTTTAGAGGGAGAAGAGGGATGCTGGGAAGGGGGTGACAGCCGAAGCGCTGGAGGGGCCCCGAGCCCCGGGTGTGGAGGTTCTTGGTGGGTGGACTGTTACGGTCGGACCGGGCTCTCCTGGAGCAGAGAGATGTTTTCTTCTTCCAGGTGGATTGCAGAGTGGAGCCTCCTTTGCTGGGAGGCTGGGAGGCAATTGTCTTTTCCTCTTGGGGGTAATTGACGATGCAGAGTGGGGGGTGAGAGCGCCCCCTTCAGGCCTGTCCCTACTCCTATTTCAGTCTAATTCCACGGTACTAAGTTGCAGCTTTTCCGTAAACTGGAAATTATTTCACAATACAAAGTCAGGTAAAAGTATATACACAAAATGGAGTTCCTGTCGTGGCGCAGTGGTTAATGAATCCGACTAGGAACCACGAGGTTGTGGGTTTGATCCCTGGCCTTGCTCAGTGGGTTAAGGATCTGGCGTTGCCATGAGCTGTGGTGTAGGTTGCAGACACGGCTCCGACCCTGTGTTGCTGTGGCTCTGGCACAGGCCGGGGCCTACAGCTCCGATTGGATCCCTAGCCTGGGGACCTCCATATGCCGCAGGAGCGGCCCAAGAAATGGCAAAAAGACAAAAAAAAAAAAAAAGTATATCCACAAAATAATTCTACATAGTTTCCCTGGGTACCTATATGGGCAGGCAAATGCTCAGGCAGAGTGCAACTTCTGTAAATAAAGAGGGCATGATAACAAGAGAGTGCCCTTGTGACACCAAAGAGACAGGGCAGGGGGCAGCGCCGAAGGCAGGGAAGGGGGTGATCAGGGTGTGGCCTGCATACCTTCCGATGTGGAGCAGGGCCTGGGCACAGGAGCCATGGGGGACTGGAGGCAAGTGCCACCAGCTCTGACGAGACCAAGGAGTGGAAGGGCAGGTGCAGGGCACAAAGGTCCTGCCCTGCGTGGGGGCTTCCTGCTCAGACAGCTTTGCCCCCAGAGTCTCAGAGTGGCTGCGGCAGCCCGGGACCTTGCACCCAGTCTCACAGGAGGTCCAGGGAAGGAGAGACACTTTCTTCCAGAAGGCAAACTGAAGCTCTGGCCCACTTCTCACTGGCCAGAACTGATCGTGTGCCATTCCAACGGCATCCGGCTCAGGGCGGAGGCTCTCGAGGCATGGCCCTGCCCCAGCAGCAGCTCCTGGGAACTCCTACATTCTCTGACTCAGAAACTCTGGGCCTGGGTCCTGCCGGCGTTTTAACAGGCCCAGCAGGGACTCCTGATGCCAGCACAAGTCTGAGAGCCGTCAGAGCCCACCCCAAGCCCAAACCCAGGGGTGGAGGGGCAGGTGGGGCAGGAGCGGTCATGATGGAGGAAAGGTGTTCAGCTCACCTGACGACCCCAGGGTGAGGCTGGACAGTGGACTGGCGAGGCCGAGGGCACGGCCCAGGGGGAACCCAGCCCACCCTGCCTGCCCATAGCCTGAACCTAGGCCTCTGTCATGGGGGCTGTGGAATCTAGAGCTGTGAGTGGGGGATACGTGGGGGCCACCAGGGTCGTGGGGCCTCCCAGCCCTCCCTCCTTTGAGTTGTGCTGGCCCCAGGCTGTCCCTCTGCGGGCCTTGGGGCTGCAGTCTGGACAAAGGGGGTCAGATGTGTCTTCTTTTTTTTTTTCACTTTTTGCTTTTTAGGGCGGCACCCGTGGCACATGGAAGTTCCCAGGCTAGGGGTCCAAGCAGAGCTGCAGTCACCGGCCTACACCACAGCCACAGCAACGCCAGATCCTTAACCCACTGAGTGAGGCCAGGGATCGAACCCAGGTCCTCATGGATACTAGTCAGGTTTGCAACCGCTGAGCCACAGTGGGAACTCCCCAGACGTGCCTTCTTTTGGGGAAACAGCTTTATTGAGATGGGGTCGCCCCCATGCAGCTCACCCCTTGAAGCCTAGACGCCGTGTCTTTAATGGATTCGCAGATGGAGGCGAAGCTCAGCCCGTCAAGGTGAGAACATCTCCACCCGGGGAAGAGCTGGCCCCTGGCATCCCCCCACCCCCGCGGGCCACCTCTCACCTCCCCTCTGTCTCTGAACATCCCGAAGCAATGGTAGCATGTTCTGTGTGTGGCGCTGTCTGGCCGCCCTCCCTCCGCAAGCTTCTGAGGTTCATCCGCAGGTAGCAGGTGTCACCTTCATTCCTGTTGGCCCACCGTGCGACCGACCACATTTCATCCGTCCCAGGGGTGGGCTCCCTCTCTCCCGGCCTGGCTCCGACGCCCACTCTGCCCCTGTGGTTTCTCTGGACTCGCAGGAGGCCAGGCACCCGCTGATGTCACTCACTCGTCACCGGGTCGCGGGGCCGCTCTCGGCTTCTTTCCTTCCCAGAGCCGGTTGTGGGCCCGAGGCATGGAGCGGGCCCGGCCCCGCACACCCTGCAGGTGTCGCCGCGCAGCCCCGCGCCGAGGGCCTGGCGGAGACTGGCGCGGGGTCCGCCTTCTGCGCGGGGAGCCGGCCGCCTCGGGCGGTGCTGCCCCCTGGCGGCCGCGGGCCGCAGGCTCAGGGCCCGCACGGCCGTGCATGCGCCCTCTAGGGGCCGTGGCTGGGACAGCCGGTCCGCACAAATCGTGGGTCCTAGGCCGACCCTTGCCCACCGACGCCCCATCGGCTCCCCAGGTTCTCGGCCTCAAGGGCAGAACTGGCCATACTCCCTGGGTGGCCTGCGTCCAGCTCTCCGTTAAGGTCCGTGGACAGTGGGTTGGTCCCTTGCTGCAGAACCTCGTCTAATTCCTCGTCACCACGCATACCCCTGCAAGCACCCTCTGCGACTCCCAGGGGTGGAGACCCTCCGGTTCACTCCTCTTGGCAAAGTCCTGGCAGCCCCTCACCTGCACCAGGAGCTCCTGGGGCCTGAGCCCTTACCACCCCCAGCCTGCTGCCCGCCTAGGGGCGAGCTGCTGGGCTGGGCAGCCCTTGATGGGATCCTACCAGGAAGAAAGGGACTGTTTATTGGTTGCGTGGTATCAGCAAAAGAAGGGAAAGGAGGAGATCCCCAGCCTGGGTGCCAAGAGGAGGTTGTGAACTAATGGGGAAAAGCCTGTGCCGGGGCCGGGGGCTGGGGGCTTGCAGCCAGGGTCACATGACATGTGTAGCCAAGCAGGACCCACGGGCCCTTCCCAGAATAGACCCCCATGCATGGCCTCCCCCTGCTTTTTTGTAGAAAGTATCGATTTAATCAGAGAAGTGAGAAAAGGCAGAGAAACAGGAAGAGTCAAGCCAGGCAAAATAACAATAGTTTAGACATTCGAGCACGTCCAGGACCTTTAGCTCTTCCTCAGGGACTGGAGTTCATACTCTGAGCCTCGGGCTTGGAGCTGTTCTGCAGGTGCCGAAGCCCCACGGGTGGAGGAGGGCAAGGATGCTGCCCGCAGCGACGCAGACCCCAGACCGGGGGGGACCAGAAGGTTGATGACGCCGAGTCCCAGTGACCTCACCATCCCCCAATCAGGAAAAAGCCCACAAGCTGACCCCACCCTGCTCCTGGACACTGCCAGGCTCCTCACTGCCCCCTCCGGGGGGCCTGCTGTCCCCCCTTTGCCGGGCCGTTAAAGCTACTTTTTCTGTTTGCCCCAGCTCCGGCTCCGTGTTCTCTTTGGCCTCGGTGCGCAGAGGCAGCTGATGTTTCAGCAACAGGTGCACGCGCTGGTTTTCAGAGGAAGTCCCGTGAGGGCAGAGGCCAGTGGAGGAGGCGGGTGGGCCGGTGCCCAGGGAAGTGCCCATGAAGCCCTGGTCGTGGCGCAGCTCACCCGGCCTCTGTCCGACTCCTCTGCTCCTTGGCGGCAACCTGGTCACCTGGTGCCCGCGGGCAGGCTGAGAGCTCCCTGGGGAGTGGGGACAGAAGGCAGTGCCCCTCATGCTGGGTCTGTAGTGGGGCAGGATGGCCACAGGCCCAGCAGTGCCAGCACAGGGCCTTCGGAGGCCATTGGAGCTTGTGTGTGGCCTCAGGACGGAGGAGGTGACCTGGAGGGACCCAAGGAGGGCAGGTGAAGATGGGGGCGGAGATCCGTGTGATGCAGCCACACGCCCAGGAAGCCTGGAGCCCCCAGAAGCTGGAAGAGGCAGGAAGGACCCTCCCTTGGAGCCTCGGAACGGAGCGCGGCCCTGGGACATCTGGACTCCGGACTTCGGGCCCAGGCCTGCGAGAGGATAAACTCCCATTGCTTTAAGGAATTAAGTCCCAGTTTGCGATCATTTGTCCTGCAGCCCCGGGGACACACAGGCCGGCGGGTGGGGACCCTGCTCAGAGGCACCGACCCGCAGTCGGCTCTCGCCGTCTTCATGTCTGTGGCTGAAACTGAGGCCTAAGACGCTGGAGCCCCCGGGGTGCGAAGACGGTCCCAGGGGGCGGCTGCCAGGTCACGGGCTGGAGGGAGGGTCCCAGGCTGGGATTTGAGACACCCGGAGCTTTTCCCAGAACCGCCAAGGAAGTAGCATGAGGCTGCCAAGAAAGCGTATTAATGGAACATTTAGAGAAACTACCACCATTTTTTTTTTTTTGTAAACAAGCAGATTTGTCACTGGCGCAGCCGAGCAGACGGTGACATGCAGAGCGCATCGGGGTAAGTGTGAGACTGGGGCCTGGTTCCCACTCCTTCCTGCCATTCTCAGTGCGGGGCCTGGTGACCCCAGAGCATAGGTCTATGCCCTGCTCCCGGGAACCTGCAGACGGGACCTTATTTGAAAGTAGGGTCCCGGCAGATGCCGTTCAGGTAAGGATCTAGCGAGATCACCGTGCGTCACGATGGGACCCGACGAGACAGGAGGACACCACGTGAGACGGAGGCAGGCCTGGGCGTGATGTGGCCACAACCCAGGGAGGCCAAGGATGTGGCCGCGCCCGAGGCTGAGAGCCAGGCCTGGACCGGCTCCCCCCGGAGCTTCTGGGAGGGACCTGCCCTCACCTCGACCTCGGGGTCCAGCCCCCGGGACGCAGAGACAGCCGCGCTGGCAGTCAGCCACGCAGCGTGGGGCGAGGAGTCACGTCGCTTGTCATCAGAAGGCCCTGTGACCCTGGCCCCGAACATTCTGCGCTGTCCCAGAACCCTGGCCAGCCCTTCCTGAGGGCTCTCCCAGGCGTGGCCCTCCGAGAGAGCCCCGGAGGGAATGTTTGCCTGGAAAGGTAAGAGGACACATCATCCATCCACCTAAAGAGGAAGTCGGTGCCGACTGGGGGTTTAGCACTTTTCTCTCTTTCTTTCTTTCTTTTTTTTTGTCTTTTTGCCATTTCTAGGGCCGCTCCCGCGGCATATGGAGGTTCCCAGACTAGGGGTCGAATCAGAACTGTAGCTGCTGGCCTACGCCAGAGCCACAGCAACGCGGGATCTGAGCTGAGTCTGCGACCTACACCACAGCTCACAGCAACGCCGGATCCTTAACCCACTGAGCAAGGCCAGGGATCAAACCCACAACCTCATGGTTCCTAGTCGGATTCGTTAACCCCTTAACTCCAGCACTTTTATTTCTTAATTTACTATCATTTATGTTCCTTTTTATGGCCGCACCTGCTGCATATGGAGGTTCCCAGGCGAGGGGTGGAATCGGAGCTGTAGCTGCCGGCCTGCCCTACAGCCACGGCCATGCCGGATCCGAGCCGCATCTGCGACCTACACCACAGCTCACAGTAACGGCGGATCCTCAACCCACTGAGCGAGGCCAGGGATCGAACCTGCATCCTCATGGAGATTACGCTGGGTCCTAAACCCAATGAACCACAACAGGAACTCCTAGCACTTTCATTTCGAAAGGTATTTTCTAAGTCGTATGTTGGATCAGAGTCCCACAAGGAAGAGCAGCTACTTTCTGGAAACAGGGGTTTATTGATTGGCTGATCGCGAGGCCGTGCCTGCAGCCCGCAGAAGGCCCAGGCCAGGGAGCAAACATGAGCCACAGCAGGAACAACGCCATCGAATCCTTAACTGCTAGGCCACCAGGGAACTCCTGAGGACTTAATTGAATGATCCCTGGGCCGTGCCTCCGGGTGCGGGACTCTGTGCTACGTGTGCGTGAGCCCCCCGAGGCAGGGGGAGCGGGCAGCCCCGCCGCCCGTCCGCTGAGGTAGCTGTCCCTGGCCCTGTACAGATCAGGACCCTGAGGCAGTCGTGCGGCCTGGCCCGGCCCTCGGCTCACTTCTTCCCGAAGCCAGGAAGCCTTGGTGAGGCGGAATCGCCACCACCCTCGGAGCCCATTGGCGGTGCGTCACCCCTCCCGGGTGCCCAGCCGCAGTCCCGGCTGGTGGGCGTTCCTGACACGGGCACCCGGGACCCACTAGAGGACATGGGGGCTGCTCCCTGCCCCACAGCTGCCCCGAGGGTCTGCAGCAGCCCTGCTGGGCACAGAGCCCCCCCCCAGCCGAGGCCCCTCGGGCTGGGCTCCTGCCGCGCTGGTCCCGGGCTGCCCGCGTGACCAGGCACTGCAGGAGAGGCCCGGTTGGCACGGGCATTCTGGAGCAGGAGCACCAAGGCCCCAGCGTGGCCGGCCGTGGTCATCCCAGCCAGGCCTGCAGAGAAGCAGGGACAGTGAAGTGATCATGCGGGAGCACTAACCCCGCACGGCAGGCACGGGCCTGTGCCAGCGGCCCCGCGGTCTGCTATCAGCTGAGGGAGCCGGCCGGACACGTCCTCCTGCCTGCCCCGCATCTCCCTGCAGCCCGGAAGAATCGCCTCTGGCCTCGGCCTGCTGCCCCCTTCTTGGGGGGCGTCGGCACCCAGTGGGGAAATCGGGGGGCCGGTTCCCCCACGGGGCAGAGGCTCCAGGAACGAGAAGCCGGTGGCATGTCACCCAGAGGGGGCTCCACGCCGCGCCGCGGATGCTGGCCCAAGGGCTCCGTGGACGGGCACCCCGCGCCGCTGGGCCTGGACCTGCGCCTGGACCCTGCAGCGGGCCAGGCTCAGCAGGACTCCTCCATCAGCCTCTCCAGGGTGCCCGGCGGTGGCCCCGGGGGCCGGATGGGCCCGGGGCCCACGCAGCCGTTCCTGAGCGACACGGGCGCCGCCGCCTCCGCCGAGTCTCTCGAGCTCGTGAGCTTGGTGTCGTCGGTCTTCGTGGACCACTTTTTCCACTCCTTGTGGAGTCGGGACACCTCTTGGCGGGAAACTTCGGCGGCCAGCACGTAGATGAAGGGGTCGGCGATGCTGTTCGCCGTGGACAGGCACAGGAGCACCATGGAGGCCGTGTACAGGCTGGCCTCGAAGGCGCACATGGAGCCCGGGTCTCCCTGGTGGTAGGAGAAGGCCACGGCCTTGACCAGGAGCACCAGGTGGTAGGGGGCGAAGCAGACCAGGAAGATGGCCACCACCGCGATGGCCAGGTGCTTCACCTTGGCCTTCTGGGCGGCGCTCAGGCTGGCGCTCAGCTGGCTGCTCCTGAAGATGCGCTGGTTGGTGAAGGCGATGACGCCCAGGGGCAGGGCGAAGCCCACGGTGAAGCGCGCGTAGTAGAAGCCCGCCGCCTTGCGGTCCATGGGCAGCGTCTCGAAGCACGTGTCCCCCCCGCCCATCTGGAACACCGGGTAGTGGACCAGCCCGACCAGAGCGAAGACGGTCACGGAGACGAGCATGGCCGTCCGCTGGCGGCGGCGGCCGCGGCTCTCCAGCGCGTACACCACCGCCACGAAGCGGTCGCAGGAGATGCAGCACAGGAAGAGGATGCTGACGTAGAGGTTGCAGAAGAAGATGTAGGCGGTGACCCTGCAGGCCCACGGGCCCAGCGTCCACCGGTGCTGGTTCTGGACGTAGACGACCCAGAGCGGCAGCGTGCCCGCGTAGAGCAGCTCGCAGAGCGCCAGGCAGAAGAGGTACACGGCCAGCACGTTCCCCTGCAGCACCTGCAGCAGCGTCAGCCAGGCGGTCAGGCAGTTGGCCGGCAGGCCCAGCGCACACACGACGCTGTACACCGCCACCAGGAACAGCCTGCTCTCCTCGAAGGGCATGCTGCAGTTCAGCGCCACCAGGCCAGGGCCGCCCGCGGGCGTGGCGTTTCCTGCGGGACAGAGACAAGCGTGAGGCCCGGCGCCCCTGCGAGCCACCCAGAGGTGGCCACGCCAGGGAAGGCAGGAAGGCCCACGAGGCCCCAGACTGGACACGCCAACGGTGGCACCGCCCCCCCCCGGGGGGTGTCTTTCGGTCTGTCTTTCTTTGGGGGGGCTGCCCCTGTGCCACATGGAGGTTCCCAGGCTAGGGGTCGCATCAGAGCTACAGCTGCCAGCCTACACCACAGCCATAGCCACAGAAGCAGCCGATCTGAGCCACCTCTGCCACCTACGCTGCAGCTGGCAGCCACGCCAGATCCTTAATCCACTGAGCCAGGCCAGGGATTGAACCTGCATCCTCAGGGAGACAGTGTCAGGTTTCTCAACCCACGCACCACAACAGGACCTCCGCGAGGTGGGCCTCTTAAAGTGACCCTGAGGTCCGATCTCCAACCCGGCGGCGTCAGAGTGCAGGCTGGGGTTCCAGGGTCACTTTCCAGACGGTCGTCGGTGCTTGAGGAGCGTTTACTCTCTGTTTGCCTTCTGCTCTGGGTGGGACTGTTTTCCCCCCAAAGATTTGGGGGCCTCAGCCCCGAGACCCAGGATGAATTTGAAGACGGGGCCTCACCGAGGTGTAAAGTCAGAGCCCGACCCAGCGTGGCTGTGTCCTCATCGAGAGGGCACATCTGACCCGGGGACGCGCGTGGAGGGAGATGCGGTGAGGACGGGGAGCAGACGTCTGTACGCCGAGCGGAGGCCTCAGCAGAAGCCACAGCCCCGTCCACCCCGGACCGCGGGCCCCCAGCCTCCAGAACGGCAGAGAGCACCTGTCTCTGTGGTTTAAGCCACCTGGTCTGTGGTCCGTTATACAGCTTGCGGACTGGTTGAGCTTATTTGGTTAGCTTTTAAAATTTTTATTTTAACTTTATTTATGTATTTCTATGTTGGCTTTTTAGGGCCACACCCACGGCATATGGAGGTTCCCCGGCTAGGGGTTCAATCGGAGCTGCAGCTGCCAGCCTCCACCACAGCCACAGCCACGCAGGATCTGAGCCGCATCTGTGACCTACACCCCAGCTTCTGGCAACGCCAGATCCTTAACCCACTGAATGAGGCCAGGACTGAACCCGAGTCCTCCTGGCTACCAGTCGGGTTTGTTAACCACCAATCCACGACGGGAGCGCCAGTCCTGGCTGTTTGAGCGGGCGTGTTGAGTAGCGGGTGAAGCTCATCCAAAGCTTCGCCCCCCGCACAGGGACGCCGGCACCCCCATGGCTGCACCTCTGGCTCCCGTGGGATTCTGTCCCCGTTATTTGGTTGTGCGGGTTCTTTGTTCGGCCCAGATGTCAGCTGTTACAGTTATTACTCTGCTGCTGTCATTGTCACCCTGTGCCATCGTCCCTGCTCGCCGCTGCCTCGCGTGGGCCAGCCTTCTGCCCACTCCCTTCCTTGCCCTGCTGCATTTCCGCCTGGCAAGACCTGTGAACAGGACCGGCCCCAGCTCAGGCTCACCCGCCACGCACTCTTCCCCGACTCCGGGGCGGTTTCCTGGATCCCATCTCACCCCGGCCCCAAGGAAGCCACCCTCCAGTGTCTGAAGCGTCCGGGTGCCACCTGCTGTCTCGTCTTGGTGCCCTTGGGCTCCTGAAGCCAAGGCTCCTTCCACCCGCCCACCTGGAGGCCCCCTGTTTGCCTCTTGGGGCGGTGGGCAGGCAACCGAATGGTGTCTGACTTCAGCTTGTGAGTCCTCTCCCGTCTGTGTCTAATCGGTGTGTCTGTAACTCGTTCACGGCGTTTTAATAGTCACAGATTACGGCTCTCGTTTCTTAACCCTCCACTGGCTCCTTTTCTCTGAGGCTCCGGTTCTCTTCTTGTGTCTTCAACTCCACCTCGGATTTCCTTACATGCACCTGACGCACAGATGTCACATTGCCTGTGACCCTCCCCCACCTGCAGGCCTTGGGGGGACCCTCCCCACTGCTGTGCCGCAGACCCTGCCCCAGCCGGCTCTCTCGTGTCTGGAGGAGGCTGTGAGCTGGTGCCTGGCGGGGTCTTATCAAGGACCACGCCCAGGCGGCCAGAGGGGGGGAGTCCTCAGATCCGGCAGGATTCGTCCCTGCCTCACCACGGGTGGGGTCCCGGGTACAGGTGTCTGGATCCACGCGGGAACCCAGCGCTCACCTGCTGTCCCTGGAAGCAACGCTTCAGTCCATAAACGTAACACAAGCCCGGACGTCCCAGGCCCAGCAATGTCCCCGGTAGCCTGTCACTGACATCCAGTCACATGAAGCCCCGGCCCAGAGGACATTCGGGTTCCAGACTTCCAGGGGCCTGGGCACCCCCGACCCGCCCGCTGCGTGCTCACCACCCCCCCAGCTCTCCGAGCTCGTAGGCACCTGGGGTGCCTCACCTGGGCTGGCAGGGTCATGGTGGGCCCTGGCCAGCGGCTGACCTCAGCCCGGCAAGTGGAAGCCCCGGGGCCGCTCCCCAGACGGCAGGGTCCCTGCCCTGCGTCCCGCCCCCCTGGCTGCAGGGGCTCCTCCGAGCCCCGTGTCTGCGTGTCACAGAGGAGCCAGGAGAGAGCCGTGACCTGCTGCCTTCCAGTGCCCTGGGACGACGCATCCCCCCAGCTCACCTGGGAGGCGAGGAGGGCAGGCTCCAGGCCCAGGCTGCTCCTCACCTGGGGGCTTTCTGGGGGGACACGCTGTACAGATGCTGCGTCACAGGACAAAGCGCCCTGTGGTAGAGATGAGCCCCCAAGGCTCCTGGGACGCTCCAGGATGGGCGCTCTCTGGGTTGAGTGACCCCACACGATCTCAGCGTGTCCCCCAAACCCCCACCCCCAGCCCGCTTCTCCTGGGCCCCCATCACAGCAGTGACCCCAGCCCTGACTGCCTGACCTGCAACCAGAGCTGCCCCGGACGCTGCCCGCCCCCACCCCGACCCCCGCATCTGGGACCTGACATGTGACAGGAACGTCTCGGTGGCCTTGCGGGACGCCATGTACCTCCAGAGTCTGTGCCCTGGCCTTGGCCTCGGCCTCGGCCCCTCCCGAAATTCTGTGGCATTCAGGCCCCTCTCCCGAGGGCTGTGCTCGCGGGCCCTGCTTCTCTGACGGCGGGTGTAGACGGAGGCCCTCGAGGTCAGCAGGGGGCCCATCAGTGGCCTCTGGCGGGGACAGGTCAGCAATCTGGCCAGGGGAGTGGCAGCAGGCTGGACAGGCTGGGGTGGCCTTGGTGACAGTGCAGAACGTGGCTCTTGCTCCTGCAGCCTGGAGAGCCCAGGCCCAGAAGGCTCTTGTGTTACTCAGAGCCAGGCCCTCATGGACGGCCAGCAGGCAAGGAAACCTCTCACGTCGCAGTGTGGACATCGCCGTGGCGTCCGGGCCGGAGGTCCAGGCTCCTGCAGGCCACGCACACCCTCCTGAGGGACCCTGCCCTGGTGCCCATGCATGGTTGATGGCCTTGTCCCCAGCAGGTGACGCACTCAGAAATAAGGGGCAGGATGGTGGTGGCGGGAGGAGGGACCTGATGGCTCCTCAGCTGATGGCGCGTCGTGCAGGAGTCAGACCGCAGGGCCCCAGAGCCACAGAACCACGCACACGGCGCAGGCCTGGCGCCCACTGGGTGGCTCCCTTGCTCCCCCAGTTTTTAACGTGGTGGTAAACTGCACATACCATGAAGGCTGCCCTCTTACCCACGTGTGGTTCTGTGGCATGAAGCGCGTTCACGCTGTTTGGCACTCGTCCCCTCATCCATCTCTAGAACTTTTCCCATCTTGCAAAACTGAAACTCTGTCCCCGTGAGATGCTCGTGCCCCACCCTCTCCTCCAGCGCCTCCTGTCAGGGGCCGTAAGTAAAGAGCCAGTTCCCTCATGAACACAGTGGGTTAAGAATCCAACTGCAGCAGCTCCAGTCGCCGTGGAGGTGTGGGTTCGATCCCTGGGCCGGGATAAAGGACCCAGCATGGCCCCAGCTGCGTCATAGGTGGCAGCTGTGGCTTGGATTCCGTCCCTGACCTGGGAACGTGCAGGTGCTACAAGTGTGGCCGTTGGGGAAAAAAATGCATCCTTTCGTGACTGGCCTATTTCCCTCAACAGACGCCGGCCAGGTCCATCCTCACTGCGTCCTGTGTCAGGGGTCCTCCCTTTCCCGGGCTGAGGAGGGAGTGAGCCGCATCAGGCATCTCCATCCTTCTGCTGCTGGGCCTTCGGCGGCTCCCGCGTCTTGGCCGTCGTGGGGAGGGCTGCTGTGGACGAGGCTGTGCAGACATGTCTTCCAGGGCCAGGTTCGCTTCTTGGGCGTGTGCACACGCAGAGGCGGGGTTGCTGAGTCAAAAGATGATTCTCTTTTTCATGATTTTGAGGAACCCCCGCTGTTTCCATGGTGGCAGCGGCGGCTGGACGTTCCCACCGACGGGGGGCAGGGTTCCTGTTTCTCTGCTTCCACACCAGCCCGCGGCATCTGGCTCTGACAGCGGCCATCCGGACGCGTGGAAGGTGGTCGCTCTCTGGGTCCCCACCCACTGCCTGAGCACCCTGGACCTGCGCTTCCATTCTGCATGTAAACAGGGGTGCTGGCGGGTCACCAGGTCCAGCGAGAGCTGCGCGGCCCTGAGACGAGCCGATGGGGAGAGCCTGCCCCTCCCCCTCGGGGCACCCGGAGGGCCCTGGCTGTCCCCAGGCCCCAGGGACGGGGGAGGAGGCCCTGCCCTGGGTCCCTGCCAAGAAGTGGGCGGGACCTGAGGCCCTCGGGTGTGCCAGCTTTCCTAGCCCTTCAAGAGACCTGAGACAGGCCCTTCCCCTTGTCTTGATAGAGAGCCTTGGCTGGATTATTTCCGAGTGCGTTTTTATTTTGATAGATCTATTTTTGCGGGCCAAATTTGGACATAACTACCCCTGTTAGGAGACAAAGGACATTGTAGGAAATGGTCCCTCCTAAAGGTCCAGGGTGGAAGGAGGCCGGGGGGGGCCGTCACCTGGCATGCCTGCGGCTCGGGCTGGGGCAGGGCTGCGGGGCGCCTCATGCATCCATCCTCCGGACGTTTCCTCCCAGAGTGGAGAGTGTCCTGGAGAAAGAGTGGGTTGGAATTGCTTTAGGGAAATCAGATTAAATCACGCATGAAGTCATTTGACCAACGGGCAGTGAGCATTTGTGATGTGTCACATCTCGCATTTATCCCGTGGGAATCAACGACGGAGCCTTAATACAGAAAGCCCAGGAGGTGCCATCGTGGCTCAGCGGTTAAGAAACCCGACTGGCATCCATGAGGACGCGGCTTCAATCCCCGGCCTCACTCAGTGGGTTAAGGATCCCGCGCTGCCGTGAGCTGTGGTGTGGGGGGTGGACGCGGCTTGAATCTGGTGTTGCTGTGGCTGTGGTGCAGGCTGGCGGTGACAGCTCCGATTCCACCCCTAGCCCGGGACCCTCCATATGCCGCTGCCCTAGGAAGGCTGTATACGTATAGAACCACAATCAACAGCAACAAGAAGGGTTAAAGCCGGTGAGCCGACCATTCACAGAAGAAAGAAAAACGGCTCCCAAAAAATTGGAAAAACACTCTGTGCCACTTACATACTCAAAGAAACAAAGACAGAAACATCCAAACAGTCGTCTTTTGCTTGCCTATCAGGTTGGCAAATTAAAGAAATTTAACTCTTAGGGTTGGCAGGAGAACCACCAGAGCACAAACGGGCACAAATGTTGGCACAGTTCTGCACCAAGTCTCCAAAAATCTTCAGTGTGTTTCACCTTTTTTTTGGCTACACCCACGACATGCAAAAGTTCCTAGGCCAGGGATCGAACCCGTGCCATAGCAGTGACAACCCGCTGAGCACCAGGGAACCCTCAGTGTTTAACCTTTCATGGGAGTAAAATCCTTTCTAGGAATTTTTCCTGGTGGAAGTTACTTGAGATTCAAAGGGCACAAACATGGCTCTGTGCAAGGGACCAAGAGCCCAGGAGAGTGCCCACGGTGGCCTCAGTGACGGGGGCGGGCAGGTGGGGGCAGAACGGGGCGCCCGTCTCGCTGCTCCTTCCCAAACCAGAGGACCTGTTTGACATGAGCTCCCTCTCATCAGGGTGGGTCTGGGGGAGGTGAAGGCAGCGGGGCCAGGGGTGTTGCCCCCAGCGCTCCAAGCCCCGCCCCCACGCCCCACTTGTCCAGCGGAGACCCCACCCCCACCCCCGCCCTCGTTTGCTGGGCACTTGTACCAGCTGGAGAGAACAGGAAGCCGAGGTGTTTACCTGAACTGCAAAGCATTTGTAAGTAAGACCTCGAAAATTCAAGCACAGGTGAGATGCGGGGGCAAAAAGAATACCCTACAGGGTAACCTCTCGAAACTGACGCACCCTCTCTGGGGCTCACCGCCGAGTCCTGAGCCCTCTGCCCTAAGAGGAGGGTCCAAGGCCCTGGGGGCTGTCACCCAGTGGGGCCAGCACAGCACCCGGGTCTGCGGCCAGGTCAGCTCAGCCAGTGAGGGAGAGGTGAGCCCAAGGAGGGGGGTCCAGGCGGAGTGTCTCTGGCTGCGGGGGTGAGGGGTGCCCGCCCCCCCCCCCGGGGGGGGGAGCCCAGGGAGCCTGGGAGGGGCGCCACCAACCGCACCCAGGCTGGCTCCTTCAGGACAGAAGTCCTGGATTGTGGGAGAGTGACCTGTCCCTGGGGATGCCCAGCCAGGAGCAGAGAGGGGCCGCTATCTCTAGAAGTCACTTCTGCAAAAGTCAGAGGAAGTGTCTCAACCAACACTGTTCATCCCCCTGGGGTGAGACCTGCAAGGGCCCGGAGGCCTGTCTGGAGGGCGCTCTGGCGAGGGTGGGGGAGCCCCGGCGCCCACCTCCTGCCCCCCGTGCAGCCCATGCAGGGCAAAGCGCTGAGGGCCACATCCAACCACCTGCCTCGACGGACGGAAGTGGGAGGGATGGCCGCGCTGAAGGAACGGGCAGGGCCGGCACGAGGCCAGACCAGCTGGGCGGCGGGAGAGTCCCCACCCAGGGTGCCGTCCTGCCCCACGCTGGTCGCCTGGCCTGGGCACCTGCTCCGGCCTCTCAGCCTTTTGCTCCTCTGGGCTCATCCTGTCCTTGACTTCGTCCCCGGCTGCTTCCTGCCCATCAGATGCATGGCTCCGGCCCATCCCCGGACCTTCCTGGATCCCACAGCTGCCTCCTGCTCCCCCGCAACCAAGCTCCTGAACCGAGCAGCCCCGGGAGCGGGGAGCAGGGCTGGTCTGCCCACTCCCTTGGGTCCTGCATTGTTCTCGATATGGCCGGCTGTGCCCTGGGAGTGGAGCTGGCGCCGTGTCCCCTCTGCTCCCCCTCCACCAGTCCGGGTGCCCGGGGCCCATCCCAGCCAGTGGCTGCGCTCTTGCCAGCTAGGGCAGGTGGGCCTAGGTCCTGTCTTGTCCTCTCAGGGTTGGGTGTCAGGGCCCCCTGTGTCCTCCACAGCAGTTGCCTTCCCGGCCACGCACAGCAACCCGCTCCTTCCCGCCTTCCCGTGTCCCGGGCCCCTTAGGGCGCCACAGAGGCAGTCTGGGCTTTGAGGCAGGTGCAGTAGCAGGCCTGGCAGAGGCTTTGGGAAGGACAAGCCCACCAGGCCACAAGGCCAGCCTTGGGGGCGGGGGGCCTGCCACAGCCACAGGTTGTGGGCGGGCAGCCCAGGTCAGCGGAAGCCCCTTGACAGCCACCCCCCCCCAACCCCTGGCTGATCCCGGTACTGCCCTGGGGCCTCCACATGCCCAAAGAGCCCACAGAGCCCCTGCCCCGTCCCAGCCCCCACACACTGGGCCTTGGCCCTGCCCCGTCCCCTCAGCTGCCCCTCCTGCCGCCCCCAGCAGCCCCCCTGTTTCATGCCCCCGAAACACACACGCTCACCAACTGCCACTGTGCTCTTTACTTTTATGGAAGAGACGTTCAAATGAGGGGAGCCATCCCGGCTCGTACCCGAGTTAAGTGAGTGTTCTATTCACTGAAACAGCCTGTTTGTGGCCTGTCACACACACACACTGTCCATCGGCTTTAATTACGGGAGAAAAGGGCGCTCTGACCAGACGTGGAGCCCGTCCACGTGCTCAGCAAAGGCTAAACACTCACTCCCTGGGCCTCCGCGCTGGGGCCCCTTCCAAGGGGAGGCTCCCTCCCGGCGCCAAGGCTGCGAGGACTCAGCTCTGGTTCTTGGGAAACCTCCGCGGAGCAGGTCCCTGCCCTGCTTTTGGCTCTCTGCTCTGAGCAGACACGAACCTGCCCCAAAATCTGCTTCTCTGGAGCAGTTTCTCAGAGCGACCCAGGAAACTGGCTTCCGGCTGTGGAGCTCCATTTGGCCCACGGAAATCACTTCCATCCCTGGTACAAAGCATGCTTGTTTCTGGGGACACGTTCAATTTACCGTCGTAGAAGAGGCCCATTTTCCGGATGAGAGAAGCCCTGCCTTGGGAGGGCCCGCCCGGTGGCCTGGCCTCCGCACGTTGCCCGGCTCCATGCCCTGGCCTCGCCATGCGCGCCCCGTCCTGGAAATCCGCTCTAACCCTTTGCTGGGGACCTTTCCAGACAGGCGCAGAAGCAGCGACGCCGCTGGCTCGGGCCCCTCGGTTGCACTCGAAGCCGTGGGTCCCCCCCCCCCCCCCCGCCGCTCCTCACGGCCCTGCCGGCGGCCAATGGGCCCTGCCCCCTGCGTGTTTGCTGTGACCGCGGGGGCGTAACGTCTCGCCGCCCCTGGAGCTCCCAGTGGCCTCCTCACACCCAGACCTTCGAGTCATTTCTGTCCTGTGTGTCACCGAAAGTCTGGGGAGACGCCGGCGGAGGTACTGGCTCCGGCAGCACCTGAGCTATTCTCAGGCAGCTGAAGCAGGGCCTCTGCTTCACCAGCACCAGGGGAACGGGGGTGGGGGGGACCAGACTTCCTCCCCCCTTTATCTGTCGTTTTAGGGCTGCACCCGTGGCACATGGAGGTTCCCAGGCTAGGGGTCCAATTGGGGCTGCAGCCGCCAGCCTCCACCACAGCCACAGCCACAGCCACGCCAGATCCGGGCCACGTCTGCCACCTACACCACAGCTCCCGGCAACGCTGGATCCTTAACCCACGGAGCGAGGCCAGGGATCGAACCTGCCTCCTCATGGATGCCAGTTGGGTTCCTTACCACAGAGCCACGACGGGAACTGCGCTCCCATGTAAGCAGAGACTCTGTGGCGCACCTTTGAAAACGCGCCTGTGTTTCTTTGGTTGCTCGAGAGGTCGAACCCCCACCTTATCCCCCCTTTGCCGGAAGCGTCTCTGTCCTCCCCCTCCACCTGGGGGACTCCCTGAAGCCTCTTCTTGTCACCCTCCAGGCGCAGAGACATCAGGAAGAGCCCTGTCCTCACTGGCCAGCCTTTGTGCCCGGCCAGACGCCTCCCCCAGAGGCCTGTGCCCTGTGCCCGGGCTGCCGCCCAAGCAGCGGAGACCATCGTCCGGCTGTCCATCCTGATGCCCACGTGCCCGGGCCCGGCCAGCCCCTGGGGCTGCGCCAGCCCCAGAGAATCAGCCACGAGCAGAGGGCGCCTGGGACGCACAGGCCCAGGAGGGCTCCCGGGAGGAGCCCGCCCAGCGCCTGTCTCCCCGCCTGTACCTGCAGCTGGGTGGGGTCTCTGCAGGGGGGAAACCTCAGGGTGGCCAGAGGGTCTGAAGGACGGTCCCTGCCCCCTGCTACCCGCCCTCCCGCTGCATCGCGGCCCTGGTGCCCTGGGGTCTCTTGATGAAAGAGAGCAGGTTAAGATCCTCGGCCAGGCCCCTACCTTTTTGCCGACAAATCTGGCTTCAGACCCCCACACCGACGGCCCCAGGGCCTGGGTCCCTGCTGGCGACCTGCCCCCACTCCGGCTCTGCGGTGCAGCTGAGAGCTTTCAGGAAGTAGCAGGAGTCGACTGTGTGCTGCAGAAGTCCCCTAACCGCAGGCAGAGCGAGACCAGGGTTGGCCAAGCCGGCTGGGGCGTCTCCTCGCCGTGGTGAGACTGTGGCCCCATCACCTTCCTGGGGCAGAAATAGGCCCTTCCCACGTCTCCTCGTGGCTCTGACAACGTGCAGCCCAGCCACCACCCGGGGTCTTCCTGCATCAGCCTGGGACCAGCTCCAGCCACATGGCTGGACATCCCGCGGCAGGAACCCTCGGGAGATGGACTCCAGCTCCTTGGGCTTCGGCCTGGCATGGCCCCGTGTGGGCTGGCGGGCACTGGGCCGGGCCACCTCTGAGAGGCCGTGCCCTCTCCAGGAAACCCACAGGGCACAGGGCTCAGTTGCAGCCCGGCACTGCCCCCTGGGGCCCTAGGACCCAGGCTTTTCCTGTCCGGGGTGTGGTCTTCCTGCAGGAAGGCCCAGCACACCGTCCGTGGCGCTGCCTCTGAGCCCCCAGAGCCGACCCTAGCTGGGCCAAGTGGCTTTGGCAGGTGGGTTTCTCTGCAAGGGGCCGCGTGAGATCCCCCGGGACACCGTGTCCCCACTGGCTGGGGCGGCTGGGTGTCTCTCTGTGGCCGGCAAGACGCCAGAATAAGGCACAGGCCAGTGTCCCCAGAGGATGCTCGGGGGCTGCAGGTGATCCTCTCGGTCTGACCCCTCGGCTCGTTCTGGCTTTTGGGGTGAGACAGAGGCGCCTGCATCCACCACCCCAGGACACACATTTAAGCCTGGGGCTCCTCTTCAGCCCAGGGCCTGGCAGGGCCCACCCACATTTGCGAGCCTCTGGTGCCCAGCGTGGCAGCAGGGATGGTGGGTGGGTTGGGATCGAGGCTGCGGTGCCCGGCGTGTCCAGGCCCGGGGAGGGTGGCCGCCCCCTCTGCGCTTTGCACTCAGGACGCAGGTCCAGCTGCAGGGGTCTGAGCACAGGCTTCACCTCAGCCTTCCCAAAACACCTGCCCAGGGGCCGTGGCGTCCACCCCAGGCCACTGTGAGGGCGTCACTGCCTGCCAAGGGCTCAGGCCCAGAGTGGCCCTTCCCAAGCGAGCAGTGGCAGGTGGAGCCAAGGTTCTGGGCAGGCAGGTGGGGTCTCAGCAGGGGTAGAACTCACAGCAGCTGGCAGGCAGGCACTCCCAGGGAGGACGAGGGACGGCTCTCCCCTGGGACCTGCTCCCTTCTGCACCCCTGCTTAGGGGTCTGCATATTCCAGAGCTCCCCCACCCCCAGTTGATGGGTTCAGGCGGGAAGCTCGGGCCATTGTTGCGTCTGTGCCGTGGCTGCTGGGTCAGGGATGGGTTAGGTCAACTGAATCCTTTTTTTTTTTAGGGCCACACCTGCAGCACATGGAAGTTTCCAGGCTAGGGGTCAAATGGGAGCTGCAGCTGCTGGCCTACACCACAGCCACAGCTATACCAGGTCCTCAACCCACTGAGTGAGGCCAGGGATTGAACCCACATCCTCATGGATACTAGTCCAGTTCTTAACCCACTGAGCCACAGCAGGAACTCTTGAGTCCTCCTCTTGGGTCCTACAAGGGGGTCTGGGAGGAAAGGCTGGGCCCCTGGGGGGCTGAGGGGTGTGAGCTGGGGGTGCCGTGCATAATCCCTGACAGACAAAGCAGGTGTGGGGACGAAGGTTTCGGGGGTCAGGGCTCTGGGTGCTTTTCCTGAAGGCTGAGTGCCTTCCAGGCAGGAGGGAGGGGGACCCTGTAGCCCCCTTTTGACAAAGCCCCCGGGGGCCCCTCAAGACGAGGCCATTCACTTCTGTGCGCCCCCCTCCCACGGGGCCGGTGCCTGTGAAGCCCGGAAGGGTTTCCCATTGGTCCGCCTTTGTCTGCCTTGTCGCCGTCATGATCTCGGGCTCCGGGGACACTGCGCCTTTTAAACGGGCCGTGTATTCGCCCGTAGGAAGTGGGCGAGGCGGGCAGCGGGCTGACGCTGCTCACGGCCCCTAAAGGTTCTGCAGGCAAAGGAGGGGAATGACGCGCGCCCCTCCCCTGATTCACCAGCCCTGAAGACCCCCGCCGTGGGCTTCAACAGCCCCCAAACACTGCCGCCCTCACCTCCCAAATCAGGTGCACCTTGCAGGCCCCTTGGCCACCGGCGATTGTCCCCGGGGGGTTTACAGCAGGCGCTTCAAGCCGGCGCGAGCCAGGAGCCAGGTGGGCTCCGAGCACTTGCTGGGACGTCACGACTCTGGGTCTCCTCAGGGCAGAAGCGGCATCCCCGCCCCTGTAACCGGGATATCCACGTCCTGCCGCCACCCCCCCACTGCACCTCCCACTCCCCGAATAGGAAGGAAGGTCAGGGCGCGCGCTGCAGACCTGCTGGACGGGTCCTTCTGGGGTCCTTTACCTGTCCTCTGTCACCCAGGTTCCCAGAGCAGGGAGGTGTTCTCAAGCCCTGGCAGGTTCGGGTCAGATGCCGGGGGCGGGGCCCTCGTGTCACAGCACGCCTGCCCCCCGGGGTGATGGCCGTGGCCGCCCCTTTGACCGTGCAGATCTCGGGAGCCAAGGTGGGTTCGCCCGCACCCTGGCCACCCGTCCTGGAGCCGAACCTCCACGCCAGGTCCCAGGAGTGCCACCTTCCTGGGTCTGCTATGCGTCCCCCTGTGCGGGCCCGGCCGAGGCGACGGCCATCCCTCACCGCGACCTCATCATGGGCAGTGGCCACCAAGGTCCCTCTCCCTCCCTGAAGGACTCAGAGACTCCACTGCGGTAAAAGGGACAGAGCGTAGAGCGTACCATTGAACCCCCACTCGTCGGTAAGAGCTCGGGACAGCAAGCTCCTTCTCCGCGCCGTGGCCAGCACAACCACCTTCGCCAGAGCTTTCTTCTCCCCAGACCGAACCTCCTTCCCCGCCGACACGGACCCCCGGTGCCCCCACCGCCCCTCCCGCCTCTGGCCAGGGCTCTGGCTGCGGGGGCCTCCGAGGAGAACCACTCAGGATCGTCCCTTGCGACCGGGCCCCTTCACGCAGCCGGACGTCCGCCAGCCCCACCCAGGTTGGAGCAGGTGGCGGAAGCCCCCTCCTCCCGTTGGGCGGCTCACATGCCCCGTGCGGCGGGACCACCTGGGCTCATCCTCGCCCCTCCACGGCCACGTGGGTCGCCTTCCCCTTTGGTCGCCGCGAGTCGCACTGCCGTGCGCAGCACACAGGCGTGTGGGACCCGTGGGTTTTCGTACCTTCCATGCGTTTCAGTCACAACCACAGCCGCCAGATACGCAAATTGTCCCCAAAGTGCCGACTCACCCGCCCTGACGCTGTGGGGACCGAGTGTGGTTTGTGTCTCCTTCCACGTGTCATCAGGGTGAAGAGTTCTCTCCCCTCCAGAAGCCACGTGCCTGCAGGGAGCCCCGCTTCCTCGTGGGCATCGCGGCCGCTTCAGGGGCCACGGTGCCGAGGGCTGAGGCGAGCTTTTCCTCCTTCCAGTAAACCTGCCGGGCTCTTCCGGCTCCTGGCCTCTCCCCCACTTTTCAGCCTTAACGAGGCTGAATCACGGCATGGGGGCTGGGCAGGGAGGCGGGGGCTTCCCGGCCTTTCCACGGGACTCCTAGAGGCCAGAAGGTCCCCGTGAGAGAAGAGGCCGGGAATGGAAAGGGGCTTTTGAGACGCTGTCACCCCAAGAGCTTGGGGATTCTGAAAACTGTCACCCGCCCATGTTCCTCTGACCGGGGCCCTCTCTGAGGGTGAGTCATGGGTCACGGTTTCAGCCAAGTTATGGTGTGACCTGGGTCAACCCAGCACAGGCTGCCCATCACCTCAGAAACCCGAGACAACCAAGCTGAACGCCTGGGCTTCCTCTCCCTCGGGACCGGCAGCTTCTGGGGCCTTGGGAATCCAGGTGCCTTGTCTCTTGGTCAGAAATGGCTGCTTGATCTCCAGCCTTCACATCTGCATTCCAGGTGTCAGGAAGGAAGAAAGCTGAGGGCGGCGGGGCCCTCCCATTTGAGGAGACATCCCAGAACCCCCTCCCAACACTCCTGGCCCTGTGTCCTCAGGGATGCCGTCCTGTAGCCACGTCTGCTGCGGAGTGGCTGGGGAATGTGGTCTTGCTTCTGCTGTGCCTGCTGATGCTGGCTACCAGGGTCAGGAGCGGTCTCGGGCACACGTGATCACCAGCTTCCCCTCTCAGCTGGCAAAGGCCGGTCCCAGACAGGCTTGGGTGCACACTGGCAAGGCCAGTGGTGAAACTGCCCTCAGCTGAGAAAAGGGTCCAGTTGGGGATTGATCTGGGGGGAGGAGGGAGGGGCCTGGAGACCTGAGACGTTGGGAGGGGGCTTGGGGGAGAGACAGGAGGGGAGATGGATCAGCTCCGGAAACCCCAGGAGACCCACCCCCCCTGAGCCTGGGAGACAGAGCCCCGTGGGGAAGCCATCTGCCCGGTGGCTCTGGCCGCCAGCGCTAGCAGCCCTGCTGCACCCTGGGTCCCCCGACAGAGGGTGGCTCCTCCCGGGGAGCTAAAGATGGCAGATAACCTTATCATCCATTCCAGAGTTTCCAGAAAGACCCATCCACTGTTCAGTGGAAAAGATCACACCACATTCGGGGGGTTTTCTGGGGTCCACTTTCACCAGGGATTGCTGGGGGCACCAGAGGTTTCCAGAACCAGGACAGGGCCACGGTCACAGTGAATCCTGCCCGTGTGACAGGCCCTCGCCCCTGTCTCTCTGTCTGTCTGTCCCTCCAGTCCGTGAGCCCAGGAGCAGTGGGTTCGAATCCCATGCACTTTGTCCCTGGAGCCCACCCACCCTGCATGCCCCGTGAGTGGAAAAGCCTCTCGGAAGACCCCTCACGTCCAGCCTCTGGACAGTAAGACTTGCCCTTGGGAGAGTGAAAGAGGAATCTGAAACTTGGAAAGTAACGAGGGGTTTCCTCCTGCCACGCAGAAGTGCCAGCTGTGGGGGCTGCACAGCTGCCGGGAACCGCCCCGGCTTTGCGGGAAGGCAGAGGGGAACTTCACCGTCTGGCTGTCCCCGGGGGCTGGCGGGAACCAAAGCCCACTTCTCCAGGACGGGACAGAGGTGGCTTTAAATACATGCACCAGCTAAATGAAACGGCAAAACCATGAACTTGATAAAAGAATGTGCAGGAGGGGAGGTCCCGTCGTGGTGCAGCAGAAACGAAATTGATTAGCATCCGTGAGGATGCAGGTTCGATCCCTGGCCTTGCTCAGTGGGTTACAGATCCGTCGTTGCCGTGAGCTGTGGTGTAGCTCGCAGACCCGGCTAGATCCCACGGTGCTGTGGCTGTGAGGTAGGCCAGCGGCTACAGCTCTGATTCAACCCCTAGCCTGGGAACCTCCATATGCCGTGGCTGCGGCCCTTAAAAGACAAAAAAAAAACCCACCCAAAAAACAAAAAAATGAATGTGCAGGAGAGTATCTTGGCAGCCTGGGCAGAGAAAGACTTTATTAAAATCTCTTTATCATAATTGATTTACATTGCTCTGTCATCTTCTGTACAGCAAAGTGACCCAGTCAGACATACATACACATTCTTGGAAAGAAGGACTTTTAAAACTTCCAAAAGCACTACATGAAGCCAAAAAAAAAAAAAAAAAGAGGAGAAGCTGAGGACACTAACGGAGGGGACTCCTTGCCAGGAGATGCCTGGACCAAGTGAGCCATGAAGACGACACAGGCACACAGGGGCCAGAGGCCAAAACTGACAGGGATTAATATGGAACCTCTGCCTGCGGAGCGGAGCAACCGGCCAGAGGCTGAGGAGGGAAGGGGCCAGCATCTATGTGGACACATAGCCCAGGGCCTCTGTCCAGGGGCAGAACCCCCGGATTCAGCCCGCGCGGTGGGACCCTCAAGCCTGCCTGGCCAGCAGGGCACTCCCACCTCCAGGGCCACCTCCCAGAACTCTGGACGGGGCCAGAAGAGCCAGCCTCAGTCTGGGACAGGACAGGGCACACAGCCAAGAGGGAGGCCGCTCACTTGGTCAAGAGCTGTTATTAAGCACCTACTGTATGCCAAACCCACCGCCCTCAGAGCGTCTCCTCAGGCCCCCCCCCCCACAAGGAGGGTGACCCTGCAGGAGCCTCTGTTTTGCCCTAAGGGCCCCATGATGCAAGCAGGATCCCAAGGCCAGGACCACCCCCAGACGTCCTCGGGGGGACCAGGGCGCCTCTGCCCAGCAGAAGTGCTGGAGGGTGTGGCCCTTCCCCCGCCCTCCCCCACTCCTCCCCCAGCGAGGCTGACACAGGCCAGAGCCCTCCTGCAGCACCACCGGCAGGGTCACACCCCGTGTCCTGCCTTCGTTTTAGTCCCTTTCCCAGCCTCACGTCGTCCAAGGGCAGCTCCACGGCCAGGCCCTCGCCCAGGGGACCAGCAGGTGGGTTGGCCCCTCGGGGACATCGGTAGAGCCTTTCTGGGGACATGTTTAGGTTCACGGCGGGGGTGGGGGTGCTGCTGACACCGGCTAGGAGGCGTAGCGATGACGCTACGCAGCCCCTCCCCCTCCACAAAGACGGCGCGGCGCCGGGAGCTGCGGGGGCGACAGGCCCATCTAGGAACTGCCTGCACCACCCCAGGCCCCGGGAGGGGGCGGGGACCAGGGCCGGGGAAGCCCCAGAGCTGCCGAAGGGCCGAGGAGGTAGGGGGGAGCTGGCCTCCCGGTCTGTGGCTGCAAAGGGACGGGCCCTCCCCACCTGTCACCCTCCGCTACTAGGTGAAAAGCAGAAGGGACCTGGGGAGAACTGCGGGGGGCAGGGCAAGGCTCCGGCCTCCCCTCCCCACCCCCACGAGGCGACACCGCCCCAGACAGCAGCAGAGACAGCAGCCCCAGGAGGAAAAACAAGCCGGCTGCCGTGCGTGCGGGCCACTGTGCAGGAAGCAATCCGGTTTCCTCTGCAGGGCGTAGGGGCTCCAGCCAACCGCAATTTGTAGCAGTTTGGGTAACGCCCAGGGTGTCAGCTGCTGGTCTGGGGACGAGGGACGTCCCACCGGCTGGTCTGGCCAGCAGCTCAACCCAGACAGCATTTACCAAACCCCTGCTGTGCGCACTGCCTGGGGCGGGTGGGGGTGGGGGGCAGGGGCCACACCCCCCACCGGGGATCACAGCCTCCAGGGGTCCCAGCAGGGCGCTCCTCACAGCTGCAAGCACCTAGAGGCGCCGCGGCGGTGCTGCGAGTGTGCCACCATCCTGGAAGCACCGCAGCAGCCCTGGGGCCTGAGCTGGGCCAGCCTTCCGAAGCCAGGCTGGGGGGACACGCAGGGACAGGGGGAAGGCCGGGGAGGCCCAAGGGCAGGGGCCAGGCCTGCAGCCGGCCTCCCAGAGTGACCAGGCAGCGTGCAGCCCACCCACTGCAGGGCTTTGCTCAGGGCGTGGCAAGGAGGCCGGGGAAAGGGGCGTGGGCCCTGCGTGCCCTGTCCTGGGCACACATGTGTGGAACCATCTCAGGGCTTCTCCCACCTCAGAACATCCAGGTCAGAGGCAGAGCTGCCCTGTGTCCTGCTGTCACTCCCTTGGTGGGTCACCTGTCCAGGCTGAAGCTTCCTCCGGGGGTCAGGGGGCCCCCAGGCCCACCAGGAAAGGTCTCTTCCACCCCACTCGTGCCAGGCCTTGTCAGCTCCTCACCTGCCTCAGAGAGCAAGATGTACACACCCGCAGGAGAAGCCAGTGCACACGTGTGTGCTCACACATGTGCACACAAACACACACACATGCACACCCTCGAACACGGACACTCAGGAACCCTGGCAGGGGGGCCCCAGGCCATCAGGTGAAGCACAGGCAGCACCCGGGATGCCCCCAGCCCCACCCACCCCCACTGCGGCTTCACCCCCACCCCCATCCCCTCCACCCTCACCCTCACCGCCCCCACCCTCAACCCCCAGACCCCATCCCTATCCCCCCACTCCTCTCAACTCCCCCTCCATCCTCACCCCCACCCTGGTGCAACCCATTCCCCCCCCATGACGGGCAGGCAGCCTGGCTTCTCTGGGCTTGAAGGCGGGGCCCAGGAGGTGAGACAGCCCCTGTCCCGCTGGGAACCGAGAGGCAGGGCTAAGACTGGATATGCTGGAGCATCAGCCTCCCTCCAGGTCGCCGCCTCCCCCCAGCCCTGTCCTCCCCAGGTTGCGGGGGGATGGCCACGGGCCCACCTCTGCACTGGGAGCGATCATTCCCCGGGCTCCGTAAGAATTTCAGGATGGATATTTCTGTTTCCGCCAAAAAAGAAGTCATTAGGATTTTGAGAGGGCTTGCGGTGACTCTGCGGGCCCCCTTGTCACCACGGCGAGCCTTCCGGCCCGTGAGCAGGAGACCAGCGGCCCGTTCCCTGGTGTCGGTCCCCGCACAAGGCTTTCAGCTCCTCGGGGAAGTTACCGGTAAGCAGCTTGTCGTCTGCGACGCCGCTGGAAACCAGCCGGCCTGCCCTCCTCTCCAGTTTGCCGGCTGTTGGTGGCAGGAAGCATCCATCCACGTTGGCCTTGGGTCCCGCTGCTGACAGGTTTCTAAGGGTTTTCCACAAAGGCGATGGTATTTCTGCCAAGAAAGGTCAGTTTACTTCTTCCCTCCCCCCTGGGTGCCTTTGGGGTCGATCTCCTGGGACAGCCCGACCTGCTGGGTCTGCGGAGACCCCCTCTGCTCTGCTCACGTCACTGTGGGCCTGCGGAGGAGATTTCTCTCCTGGGTTTGTTCTGCAAAAGTCCCCCGGCTCCACTGCGAACCTGCCAGTGTTGGTGGCAGCTGTGGGCTGCCCCCCCGCCGAGCCACGGCCCTCGCTGGGTCCCACTGGGGGCTGTCCAGCCCTGGGGCTTTCCTGCTGGGAGAGCTGTGTGCCTGCCACTGCCACCTTCAGCGTCCGCGGTGTCTCGTCTTCGGGCTGGGATCTGTGGTCCCCAGTCGAGCCTCAGAAACCCCAGATCAGCATCCGGGGGACAGTGGGCAGACCCTGGGCTACAGCCCCAGCCTGCGCGCCGGGCTCTCCCGCTCCTCTCTGGCCGCTGGAGGCGAGAGTCACTTCTGCGTGGTCAGGAGAGCTGACCCTGGCGTTGGGTCCCCGATCTCATCCTCGTCCATGTCTTCACTGGCAAAACGGGTCTTTCCAGCCCCAAGCGTCTGCCTGGGAAGACTTTGAAATATTGCTTCAATTGACTTGCTCGTTGTAGCACCACTCGAGCTTGTATCTCTCCCACCTGCTCTGTTTGTCTAATAATTTGCCCGCTTCATCTCAGGTTCCAGAAATGCTGACATGCATTGTTTGCAGTTCTCTCTCTCTCTTTTTTTTTTTTTGTGTGTGTGTGTGTGTGTGTGCGTGTGTGTGCTTTTTAGGGCCACACCTGCAGCATACGGAAGTTCCCAGGCTAGTGGTCAAATAGGAGCTGCAGCTGGCAGCCTACGCCACAGCCACAGCCACATGGGATCCAAGCCACATCTGCAACCCACACCACAGCTCACAGCCATGCTGGATCCTTAACCCAAGAGCGAGGCCAGGGATCGAACCCGCATCCTCATGGATACTAGTAGGGACCATGATGGGACCTCCTGCAGTCCCTCTTACTAATCTCTTTTTTGAAATTGCTGTTTTCACCCTTGAAATGTTTTGAATTGACGTGCTGTGAAATTCACGCTGCAGCGTCCTGTCCTGCTGGTTTTGACACGGCTGTGCATCCACCACCAGGGTCGTGCTCTGAACGGCTCTGTCCCCCCGAGTCCCGGGGGCTGCCTCGGGAAGCCCTCCTTCCCAGCCTTGACAGCCACCCATCTGTCTCCCCATCTCTGGTTTTGTGTTTTCCAGAGGTCACGTGAACAGGAGTGTGCAGCCTTGGGGATCCGGGGTCCTCCCCACAGGGAGGAGATTCACCTCCTGGGCACAGGAAGAGCTCCTTCCGCATGGCATCTGTGGCCTCAGGGCTCAGCACCTCCTCGGCCAGAGGACCTCTGATTGGTTTCCAGGGCTTGACCATCAGAAATAAAGCTGTCAGGAGTTCCCGACATGGGTTAAGAACCCAACTAGTGGAGTGCCCATCGTGGCTCAGTGGTTAACGAATCCGAGTAGGAACCATGAGGTTGCAAGTTCGATCCCTGGCCTCGTTCAGTGGGTTAAGGATCCGGCGTTACTGTGAGCTGTGGTGTAGGTCGAAGACGTGGCTTGGATCCCGAGTTGCCATAGCTCTGGTGTAGGCTGGTGGCTACAGCTCCAGTTAGACCCCTAGCCTGGGAACCTCCATGTGCCGCAGGTGTGGCCCTAGAAAAGACAAAAAAAGAACCCGACTAGTATCCATGAGGACTAGTCACGCAGTGGGTTAGGGATCCGGCGTTGCCATGAGCTGTGGCGGAGGCCAGAAGCTGCAGCTCTGATGTGACCCCTGGCCTGGGAACTTCCATGTGGCACTAAGAAGCCAAAAAATAAAGAGGGGGGGAGAAAGCAAGCTGCTATGCATGTTCACGTACAGCCTCTTGTGTGACCGTCCGTCCATTTTCGTTTCTCCGGAGTAAACGCCCGGAGGGGAGATCCTGGCCCCGGCGGTGGCGAGAGTGGCCCACGCGCCTCCTCGGGCCGCGCGCTGCACTCTTACCTCGGCGTGTGGGATTTTTCGCTTCACTCTTCTTCCGCATGTGGGGTTGGCATTTTGTTCATGTAACTGGTTTCCGCCCTGTGGCGGCTGTGTGGTGGCGGTATGCTGTGGTTTGCAGGTGCATTCACCTAATGACAGGGGTGGGGGCGTCTTGTCCTGTGCTCACTACGCCCTCCTCCGGGCTCTGCTCAGATCTGTGGCCCAGTTTTAAATCCGGTTATTTTTTCCCTACTGTTGCACCCTGGAGGCTCTTCATATAGTCTCAATACAGGTCCTGAATCGGATATTGGGTTTGCAAACATTTTCTGCCAGTCAGAAACTTCCCATGACCTTTTAAATCTCAAAATGTATCTTCTTTTTGATTCCCCCTTTTTTTTTTTTGGTCTTTTTTAGGGCTACACTGAGGCATACGGAATTCCCAGGCTAAGGGTGGAATCGGATCTGCAGCTGCCAGCCTACACCACAGCCACAGCAATGCCAGATCTGAGCTGTGTCTGCAAGCTACACCACAGCTCACGGCAACGCTGGATCCTTAACCCGCGGAGTGAGGCCAGGGATCGAACCCGAAACCTCATGGTTCCTAGTCGGATTTGTTTCTGCTGCGCCATGACGGGACCTCCCCCTCAACATCTTTTTATTTAATTTACAAAATTCAGGGATAATTCGAATCCAGTGCAGTTCACTCCATTCAGGCGTAAGGTCTGCCTTTGACAAATGCATCCAGTTAAGCAGCAACTGTTACAACTGAGTATGAAATATTTCCCTCATGCCCCTTTCCATCCATTCCCTCCCCATGTGGCCCCGAACTTCCTAAGACGGGGGCGCAGCTTACAAACCCTGTGGCTTCCTTCTTTTCCCAGCATGAAACTATTTCCCTGGAAGCACAAGTTTTCTGCCCCCTCTGAGTCTGGATATACAGAACTTTTTAAAATTATCATTTCAGTTCTAGGTATTTAAAAACTTCTATCATGACCTCTTCTTTAGTTCATGAATTATTTAGAAGTATGTATGTGTTATGCTCGTCTATAAACATTTCCCCAACACTTTCTATTCTAGTGATTCTGATGTCACAGGTTAGTACTGAACTCCATCTTTCACTCATCCGTCCATCCGTCCACCCTCATCCACCCCTCGTCCATCCATCCATCCACCCACCCACCCGCTCATCCACCCACCCACCCCCCTTCCATCCAACCCCGTTCCTCTATCCATCCCTCCATCCTTATGTACACCCCTCTTCATCCCTCTATCCACTTACCCAAGCATCCATGTGCCCACCCCTCTATCCATCCCCTCCACCCCTCCCTTTTCCCTACAAGCCCCATTTTCTTCTCTTGGGGAGCTGACTCCAACCGGGGGTGCTGTGCCCTGGTGGATGGGAAGTCAGGGAGAAAGCCCTGCTGGCTGGATCCTTGGAGCTTAGCCCTCCACGTTTGGGACACAGGGTTGGAGTGAGATGGGCAGGAGAGGAGCCGGTGGGCAGGCCTTGGGCACTGAAGGGGGTGATGGTGGGGCTCAGGCAACGCCACGGCTGGAAGATGGCTGTCCGGGACCTGCTTCTCCCTCCAGAAGGGCAGGTGGCTGGGGAGGGGTCTCTGGGCGGAAGGTTGGCAACTCCCGGTCGATGGGAGAAGCCTACTTTGAATGCAGTGCCCTCAAACTGGTGCCTGCAGCCGAGCTTTGGTACAGGGTGGGGGCACTGCTGTAGGCTGGGCTTCTCCTCCCCCTCCCTCCGCCCTTCCAGCTGTCCAGCCCTGGTCCCAGATGACCCTCTCCTGGCTCAGTCACTCCCCCAGCTGAGCCCAGGGCCCCCCCTCCCCACAGCCTCCCCCTTGGGACAAGGAGGACCAGTAGCCCAAGAGTTCCCCCCCCCCCCATTTTCATGGAGAAAACAAAGACATCTGAGCAAAAGCTACTTAAGGTTGGGAAGCCCCAAGTTTCATCCACCCAAAGCTCCCAAATAGCCGCCACTCTGTCCCCTCTGGCACAGAAACTCCAAGAAGAGATGAGGTGTCAGGGGCCTGGGTCCCCATCTGTGATCCCTCTCGGGCGGCTCCTGGGAAGGGGCGGGCCGACCTTGGCAATCGGGTCTGTTCAGCTCCGCCGGCCCGGCCCCGCCGCCTGGTGGCCGCTGCAGGCGCTGCGCCCACCGGGCCTCCCTCCAGGGCTCCCTCCCGCCGGTGCGCAAGCGCCGGCACCTCCCCGGCCTTGCGGTCCTGAGCCCCCGCCCGGCAGGCGTCGGTGAGCAGCAGAGGCGGGCGGGGCTCCAGCACCGCCGGCTCGGCCAGCGCCTCGGGCTCATTCTCTCCCTGGTGCCGCTCAGGAGCAGCTCGGGGGCAACCCTGGGCACCCGGTGCACTGGGACACATATCCCCACCCCTGCCAGATGGGCCGAGACCACGACTCTGCCTTTTCCCGCAGTGAAAGGGGCGTGAGGCGCCCAGGGAACGGGGGAGGGCTGGGCATCCACCGGCCGGAGCGGAGGAGGACGGCCTCCGGCGCCCAGGAGCCCCCTCCCGCTTGGCGGAGTCCGGGATTCTCTGCTCCCTCCCCTCATCCCGTCTAGACGCTGAGCCTCCCGCTTCTCCCCGGCCCCCGGCGTCCTGAGCTCCGCTGCCCAGTCCAGCCTAGACCCAAACCCCCACCGCCACCCCAAGCCCCTTCCGCGCCGCCCCCACCCCGCCGCCTTCCGTCCCCTCCCCCGCCCTGGAGCCCCCCCCCCTGCCCGCGCCGATCCCAGGTCGAGGCGGGGTGGGGGGGGGCTGCCTGGCGGCGGCGCGCACCCACCCTTGCCTTGCGGCGGGCCTGAGCGCGCCGGGGCCTGTTGAGATCGCTGGCAAAGCTGCGCCGGGGCGGGCCAGAGGCGGGCGCGGAGGGCGCTCCAGGCAGCCCCCGAGAGAGCCAGACCCCGCAAGGCCGAGGCGCGGCGCGAGCGATGTCCTGGGCCCGGAACGAAGGCGCGCCAGAGGGGGCCGCGGCCGGGTTCCCAGGCAGGACCCCCGTCCCGGGCGCGCATGGCGTCCGCCGCGATCCACACTCTGTGAGGTCGGTACTACTCCGATGTCCGCAAGCGAAAATCGGAACATAAGTGGAATTCGCACCCAAGCTCCACGTGCCACCGCCCATCCACGTAGAGGTTTGCACGGTCACAGGTGGCTGCCGTGACCTAGGGGACCTTCCCGGGCCCCAGGATCTCATCTGTCCGCGGGGCAGGGCGGTCCCCCAAGGTAGGGAGAATTCCTGGCGCCCAGGCCGGCCCCAGGGGCGGGGCGTCTCGGTGCCCAGGACCCCTCCTCGAACCCCGCTGCCCCAATCGGAGCCCTCCGCTGCCAGCCCTCCCTGACCCTGCCCGGGGGAACGGAGACCCCCCACGGTGGCGGAAACCGGGAGGGGGCGGAGGGCAGACAGGATCCTGCCAGGGCCGCTCTGGGGGTGCAGCGGCGGGTGAGCCCCCGACCCCGCCCTAGGCCCGGGGTCCTCCCTGCCGCCTCGGGAATCCAGCTCTCCGCGCCAAACCGCCGACAGGCCGAGGGGGCTGAAGACGTGGCGAGCGGAGCGCGCTGATACACGCGCCTGGAATTCCCGGGGGAGCCGGCGGCCTCGGCGACCCCTCTGTCCTGGGCGGGCTTCGCCCGGCGGTGAGAGGAGGCGGACTCTCTGACCGGTCCGGGTGCACCTAGGCCTCCTCACTGAGCCGCTGGGCCCGGCTCCTCCAGACGCAGCTGCATGGCGCTGTCTGCAGTCCCGGGGGGGGCCCCCCCCCACCCCACAGCCACCCGACAGCTGGTCCGAACTCCATCTAGCCAGGGCTGGGGCTCCTTACCAGATGGCCTGTGCCTGGGTTTCCCCAAGGGCCTTCCTTCCATCATCGTAGGATGTTTCATCAGGATTCTGAGGGGTTGGTCCATAAGCAGTGTCTGGACCCGAGTCTGGTGAAGCCTCGGTAATGGGGTGCTTGGGAGAGAATCAGGCCTGCAGGACCCAACCACCGGGCCCCCTCCCATCCTTTGGGTTGCCTCACACGTGCACATGTGCGTGTGCACTTGTGTCCGTGTGCCCACAGGAGTGTGTGTGTGCGCCTACACATGCATACATTGGCCACTTCCGGGGGAGTTGTGCAAATGCAGCAGGAGGCGAGTCGCAGGTGCCAGCCCCGGGGGGGCGTTGGGCCCCCACAGGTTTGCGCTTGGCCCAGCCCCTCTCCCCTCCCCAGTCAGCCTCCACCAAGGAAGGAGCTCTTCGCCGTGTGCGGGGCCAGCGTTGTGTGGGGAGTGCAGGCCTGTGTCTCGGGCACAGGTATTCAGGCCAGCTCATCCTCCAGGCCAACGGGTCCCCCAGGGCTCAGGGGACCCTGGAAGGGAGCCAGCCACACGAAGCCCCCACCCCTGATGGCGCTGGCCACCAAGGACGGGCACTCACTGAAGACCCAGGACTGACTGGTCCCAGGGGAGAGGGTTCTCTGGGCAGATGTGCTGGGAGCTGGTGGCATGCAAGGGGACTGCCACCCCTGGGAACACAAGTCCTAGGGCACAGGGAGCCCTCCCCGGGCGGGATGCTGGGAATGCCCCCAGGTGAGGGGAGAGCCAAGTGCCTCTCCCCACCCAGCCCCTAGGTGCCCGCCCTGCCCCGCACCCCACTGCTCTCCCAGCACTGGTAGTAGGGGGTGGGAAGAACAGGCTAACACCAAGACTTGCGCCTTTGCCCTGTGCCCAGAGACCAGGCAGGCGTGGTCCTTGAACCCTAGCACAGCTCTATGCCCAAAGGCCAGAGGGGCCGCACAGCCTGGCCTGGCCCATCTGGTGCCTGTGACCCCAGCCCTTCATGGCTCATCTCTGTGACTTCTCCCCAGGGGGCTTGGGGCCTGGTGGACAACCCTGGGTCCCAGACCCAGATTCCTCAGCCCCTGAAGTCACGCCCGCTGGCTCTGACCAGGAGAGGTGCCACCAGAGCTCAAGGCCCCACCCCAGGCCGGGGCAGGGAGGCGGGGGGGGGGGGGGAGGGGAGTGGGGCTGGGAGGGCCTGTCCGTCCGCTCACTCATCAAAGTTCCTTTTAACAGACACTGTGGGCCTCCCAGGCCAGTGCTCCAGTGGCTGCCTCGGGGGACTTTAGGATCAGGCTGGGCCTCCTGGGGTGGAGGGACAGAAAGCGGCCTCCCGAGGTGACCTGGCCCTCGGGTGTGCACTGCAGTCTCCCGAAAGCCTGGGGGCCGGCCAGCACTTCTCCCAGCCTGGACACCACGGGGCACCCCTGGGACCTCTGCAACCCCCAGGGCTGGGAGCACCCTCCTCACCCAGATGGACCCCGCCCAAGTCCCTGCTCCTCTGTGGCCATCCTCCGGGGGACAGCGTCCCTCGGCCCTAATGGCCTTCAGCTCCCCCAGAGGATCCACCCCAAGCTCCTGACCTGCTGTTCACAGACGCCCCTGCATGGCCCAGCCCCAAGGGACGCTGCTCTGGCCCAGCAGCCCCAGTCCTGTGGCCCCCCCAGACCTGCCCACTCCCCTCCCCACACTGCTTTCCAGGTCCTTCCTCTCTCACTGTGCAAAGGCTGTCCCATCACTCGCCGGCAGAGGACGGAGGACACCTCTTGCCACTGGTGGCCGCCAGGGGGCGCCATGCTTCGGCTGCGGGGTTTGCATGCCTCAGAGCCTCTACCTGGGAGCTGGGACGGCGGCCTGGAGGTTGGCTGGTGCCCTCTGGGTTTTTCGAGAGGACTCTGCCAGGTGCTTACCGTGAGCCCGCTCTCCAGGCGAGGAGACTGAGGCCAGAGACCGGGCGCTGCCTCCCTGGCTCTCGGGAGAACAAGGCTTCGGTCCCCAAGTTTTCCCTAAGTTCCCCCTAAATCTGCTGCGTCACTTCCACCTCGCTCTGCGACTTTGGGAAAGCCGCCTGACCTCTCTGGGCCTCAGTTTCCCCACCTGTAAAGTGGGCGTGGGACGGCATTGCTCTGACTGGGCCCCCTGCCCCTCCTCCGCAGCAGGGCTCCATCCCGACCCAGGGCCGGTGGGCTTGTGCCCAGGGGGTGGGGTCTGCAGGCCACTTCAGCCCCACTCCGGCCAGCAAGGGACAGATCCTCCCTGGAAGCTTCTGGGGCTGTAACCAGGACAGGCGAGGCTGCCTTCCTGCCAGAGAGCAAGTCGCCGCGTGTGTGAGCACATCTGAGTGTGCCAGGCTCTTGTCACCCAGCATGACCCCCACCAGGGCGGCCCACCGCTACCCTCTCGCCCCCAAGGCCCCTGTAGGCTCCCTGGGCGGGGTCTGCTAGGACAGAACGCCTGGTGGGGGTCAGGGCTGTGTCTCCCCTGGAAGGTGAAGGTGACCCCACTGTCACCCCTCAGAGGCCTCAAGGGAGCACAGAGGGGGTAAAGGCCACAGCCTGGGCCAGCCGAGGGTGCCGCCTGCCCAGGTGCTGGCAGTGGCCATGTTCCCATGCTCCCCGGTGCCAGCCTTGGCGCTCCAGCCCTGCCCCACCCTTGCCTTGCGGCGACCAGGGCACCCGGAATGTGGCTGTGGATTCCGTCCCCTGGGGCCATGGATTCCTGTCTCAGTGGGCGAGGGCGGAGGACGGCTTTCCGCCCTTTGATCTTTGCCAACTCCAGGGAGCTGGGCGCGCCCAGGCCTTGCCAGCCGGGCCACAGGGGACGCTGGGAGGGGGGCAGGGGGCGGGTCTTATGCTCCCCCAGGCTCTGAACCCCAGGTCCCAGGGCCCCAAGGAAATCCTGTCGGCTGGGTGCTGATACACATCTGCTCCCCTCCTTCAGCCTGTGAATCTGCAACACCACCCCTCCGACCCTCCTGGGGGCTGGAGCCTACTCCCCCGCCCCTGCCAGCTGGGCCTCGCCCCGCTCACCTCCACCCCTGCCCCTGCCACAGCTGACCCTCCCGGAGAGCCCAGGATGAGCGGGCCTCACCCTTGACCACAAAGGAGCCAGCACTGCTGCAGGGCCCCCCCCCAAAGCCCAAACGTGGTGGTTTCCTGCCCTTCCCCCACATTCCTGGGAGCTGCTGACAGCTGCCACTCCCTCCCTGCAGTGGGTCACCCACCTCCCGGTGTTGCAGCACTATTAAGCACCCTTGACCCTAGGACAAGGGGCCACCTCTGAGCCTGGACTGGGGCAGAATCTCAAAAACCCAAGTGGCAGCAGGGACAGGGGGATCTCAGCAGGAGCCATGAGGGGCAGGACAGCAGGCTCGCTGGCTCTGCCACCTCAGCCAGTGGCCGGATCTCCCCGTCTGCGGGTGCTCATTAGAGAGACAAGGGCCCGCCCAGGGGCCGCGGGGAGGGGGCGGAGCAGGCCCGGCCCTCAGCCACGGGGGGGGGGGGGGGGGGCCAGCCAAGCAGAAGGAAGTCGAGGGGGGCGCCCCTGAGGAAGGGGAGGGCTGGGCCTCCAGCCACTTGCCGGTTCCAGAGACCCTTCCCGCGCGCCTTCCAAGCCGTGGCGGCTTCTCGGACCAGCTGGGGCTCTGCTGTCCTGCCCACCCGATGTGGGCACACCCCCACCCCTGGGTCAGCCCTTGCCCCCAGCTCCTGCTGGCCACGGGGCTGCCTGGGATCTGGGGCGTCCTCTCCCAACAGAGCGACTCCCTCTGGGGACATGGAGAGGGGCAGGCTCTGGGGGTCTGCGGGGCGGGGGTGAGGGGGGCTGGGGAGGAGCCCCCTGGGACGCTTCCTGGAGGAGGCGACATTGCGTGGTCCCTTAGCTCCAGGAAGGCGTCCTTGAGGAAAGCCCTCACTCCAGGTGATGAGGCGGAGTGTGGCGGGTCGCACGGAGTCGGGCACCTTCCCCGCGGCGCCGCACCGCATCCCCGCACAGCGGCCGGGCCGGCGCGGGCCCGCGGATCCCTGCGCCACCATCGGGCGCTCGGCCCTGGCCGGGGTGGGGCGGGGAAGGGAGGACGGGGCCCTGACCCCCACATACCTGCCCGGGCCGGGGCACGTCACGGCCGCCTGGCTGGACCGGGCGGCGCGGGGCGGCGGTACGATGCGCCTTAGTGCGCAGCGGCGTCCCCGGCGTGTCGCGGCGGGCCCGGCACCCGGCCGCGCTCCAGCGCCCGCCCCGGCCCGCGCCCCTGCCCAGCGCGCATTCCTGGGAGGCCGGGCGCCACCGGCGGCCGGGGGGCGGGGGGTGGGGGCGGAGGGCACCCCTGGGAGGAGGCGGACTCCTCCTCCTCCGACGGCGCTGATCCGAGGCTGTGGCCCCCTCCGGGCCACCTCTGCCGTGGGGTGCGCTGGGGTAGGGCGTGGGGGGTATCTGCTGGCCCCAGGAGGGTGACGTGGGCTGGGGGTGGTCCGCAGGGGGGTAGGGTGACGGGGCCAGGTGGCAGCCGACGAGGCGGGGGGTGGGGGGGAGGAGGAGGCGCTGCTGAGCCCAGGAGCCTGGAGCAAAAGGAGGGCGGAGGCGGAGGCGTGGCGGCCCGCGGGGTCCCAGAAGCCCGGTTCGCGCTGGGAGTGGCAGGGCTTAGGGTGGGAGAGGTCTGGGCCAGATCCGAGGCCGAGGGGGCCTGGGACACTTGAGGCAGTTGGTGTCCACCCCTTCGGCTCCACCTCCGTGCCTCCCTTCGCTCACTCAGCGGGTGCCCGCGTCCTGCTGTGACCTGGGCAAGTGCGGTCCTCTGCCCCCCGGGGGGTGTGGATCTGGAGGTCTGCAGGGAGCAGGGGGAGCTGGGCGGAGGGCGCAGAGCCTCAGGCTCCTGGAGGAAAGGGGATGCCCACCCAGACGGCTGGGCCCTGGGGACCAGCTCCAGGGCTAGCTGGGTGACAAGGCTGCTTCCTGGCAGCCCTCAGGCTCCTCACAACCACCCGCGGGCCGCCATGCCTCCGCCTCCATCTGCCCACTGGAGGGCACAGGGTTTGACCCAGGAGGGGATGTGAAGAGGCTGAGGGCCCTGGGGCACGACCGGGAAGGTCGGAGAGGCAGGAGCTTGAGCGTGGCCACTTCTGCAGAGACCCTGCCTCCCTCCTCCTTTCCCCCTGGGCTCACACAGCCCTGGCATGCCTGCCCCCAGCCGCACACCTCCTCCCGCCCCGGCCCGGCCCCAGCCCAGGCTGTGGCTGAATGACCAGGACGCCCCTGCCTCTCTGGCCTTCCCAGGAACTGAAACATCTTCACATCTCGCCCTGAGCCCTGGTCAGATCCCATGTCCCCAGCTGTGGCAGGGAGAGCCCTCACCAAGCATTGGCAGAATGAGACCCTCAGCCAAGGCCGGGGCCCACGGCTGCCCTCAACTTTCCAGTGAAATGAGGGGACTGGCCTGGCTGGTGTTGTGCGGCCAGCCCAGGGTCCAGGTGGCTAAGCAGAGGGAGCACCTCTGGCCTGTCCCCAAGTCCCCCTGGAAGTTCCAAGCTCAAGGAGCAGCTGATTTCAGGTCTCCTGCAGGGTCCAGGCACCCCCTCCAACACACACACACACACACACACACACACACACACACACACGCATGCACGCACGCGAAGCAGCTCGGCTGAGCCAGGCAGCAGGTGGGCAAGCTTCAGCACGCCCTGGCATTCCTGGCCCAGTGGTCTGGGAAGAACCCAGGCAGACCTGGCCACCACCCTGATGTCTCTCTCAGGAGCTCGGGCCATGGAGGACTGAGCAGAGAACAGCCACACGGCCCGCTGACCCGTGACCCACTGTGTGGGGCAGAGGGGCCAGGGTGTCCTGTCCCGGGAGCCACAGAGCCCCGTGTGGGAGGGGCCGCCGTGGGGAGGCCAGGTCCCCGCGCCTTGGATTAGGAGACTAGAGCTCAGCCCCCGGAAGCAGGTGCTGGGGGCCAGCCGGGACCAAAGGCAGACCCAGAGGGGCCGAGACCTGCCCCACTGCCCGGAAGCTCCTACAGCCTCCAGAGCCGCAGGAATCCAGGCACCAGAACCACAGAGGAGGGCAAGGCAGCAGCAGGCCCTCGCAGCCTGGCCTCTAGCGACGGCCACGGCAGGGGGTGTCCCCTGCTCCAGTCTTCTTTGCTTTTTTTGGCCGCCCTGGCACATGGAACTCCCAGGCCGGGGATCAGATCTGAGCTGCAGTTGCGACCTACACTGCAGCTGTGGCAACACCACATCCGGAACCCACTGCGCGGGGCCAGAGACTGAACTTGCGTCCGGAGCTGCAGGCCCTGCTGGCCTCGTCGCGCCGCAGCCTGAACGCCTGCTCCTGTCTTCTGCTGAGGCTCGGAGGGATGTTTCAGGGTGTTTTTCCGCAATGAAGGACTTGTGGATCCCGAGGGAATTCCGGAACACATATCCTTTTGGTTCCTTTTGAAAATAACACCTTTCCTGTTACGTACGTATTTTTTAGGGACTTAAAGGAACGCTACTGACTTTCATTCCGGGCAACCCTGCGGAACCCTGATGAGATTAGTTAATCTGTGGATTTTTCTGGCATTTTGATGTAAGTTAACACGTTCTTTGACGAGACAACATCCTACAATTTTGTCTCCCTTCATCTAGCTCCTAAACTACGGGTTTCTTTTTCTTGGCGTAGTGCGTTGCCGGACTTCCAGAATCATATTGAACAACAGCGGTGAGAATGATTGAACCCCCATCCTCACAGAGGCAGCGTCAGGTCCTTAACCCACTGAGCCGCAGTGGGAACTCCTGTTTCTTTTCTCCTTTAATCTGGTGAATTGCTGTGTTAAAATTTCTGACTTGAGCTATCTTTATATTTCTGAAAGGAACTTTTTGTGACCTCAACATACCATTGGGTTTTAGTTAGTTAATACTTTAAATGAAGCGGTTTAGAATTTATCAGGTGCTTCTTTTTGAAAAAACAAAACAAAACAAAACTGGAGTTCCCGTCATGGCTCAGTGGTAACAAACCTGACTAGGATCCACGAGGACGTGGGTTCAATCCCCGGCCTCGCTCACTGGGTTAAGGATCCGGCGTTGCCGTGAGCTGGGGTGTGGTTCGCAGACTTGGCTCGGATCCGTGCCGCTGTGGCTGTGGTGTAGGCTGGCAGCTGCAGCTCCGATTCAACCCCTAGCCCAGGAACCTCCACGTGCTGCGGGTGCAGCCCTGAAAGGACAAAAGATAAAAATAAAAATAAAAATGTCTGTATTAGCTTCATAAAGTGAGTTGGACCATTTATCCTCTGTTTCTCTTTTTCTGGAACAACTTATATACGTCATACGGATTTCCTGCTCCCTGAGGGTTTTGTAGCTCTAACCTGTGGCACCTGGTGTGTTAGGGGCTTTGGAAAGCGTGCGTGCGTGTGTGTGTGTGTGTGTGTGTGTGTGTGTGTGTGTGTAAATGGGCTGTGAGGGTCATTTATTCACTGTTTCAATTTTTTAAATGATTCTTAATCTTTGGCGGTGTTCTCTTTTTTCAAATTTCAGTATTTTTAGTTTTCTATGCACCTATGCATTTTGCCTAGGCTTTCCAACTTGTTGATGGATACTTTTTATTTTTTATGTTTTGATCATTTTTTGTCTTTTAGGGACGCATCTGAGGCATATGGAGCTTCCCAGGCTGGGGCTGAAACAGAGCTGTAGCCGCCGGCCTACACCACAGCCAGAGCAATTCCAGATCGGAGCTGCGTCTGCGACCTACACCACAGCTCACGGCCACACCGGATCCTTGACCCACTGGGCGAGGCCAGGGACCAAACCTGCGTCCTGACACATGCTCATCAGGTTTGCTGACTGCCGAGCCATGATGGTCACGCGAGCTCCTCTTTTTAAAAAATGTCTCCGACCTTTAAAAATAATGATCTCGTGGCTAGAGTTATCTCCCCACTCTGTCTTGTGTTTTTTATTCCTCTTGTCCCCTCACCCCGCGTGTGATCAGCTACTCGGAGGGCCAGGTGGGGTTTGGTCTTCTCTCCTGCTTTCTGTCTTTGCTCCCACTTGATTTATGTTTTCCTATTTCCTTCCTTCTTCTTTATTTCTTTGGGTTTATTCTGTGCTATTTTTATAGATCCCTAACTTAGTTAATTTTTTTAGTCTTTCTTATTTGTAGATAAGCTATTCAAAACCACGCAATTGTTCTAATACTGTTTTAAACATGCCCCACAAATTGTACCTTGTAGAGGTTCCACTATTGTTCAATTCTAAGTATTTTGTAATTTTCCTTATCAATTCCTCTGTAATCCAAAAGTTATTTTAAAAGGTTTTTAAAAGTTTCTGAATATGGCGGGTTTTTTTTTCTTTTCTTTTTTTTTTTTTTTTTTTTTTGGTCTTTTTAGGGCTCCACCCAAGGCATAAGGAAGTTCCCAGGCTAGGGGTCAAATTGGAGCTGCAGCTGCCAGCCTACAACACAGGATCCGAGATGCATCTGTGACTCACACCACAGCTCACGGCCACGCCCGATCCTTAGCCCACTGAGCGAGGCCAGGGATCGAACCCGTGTCCTCATGCATCCTAGTTGGGTTCGTTACCCCTGAGCCACGACGGGAACTCCCTGAATGTGGCATTTTTAAAGCCATATGTTTGTTACTGGTTTCTTTTTTGAAAATTATGTTTCTTTTCTCTATTGTACTAAATAAAGAATGCACAGAGGATTAAAATCACAGAACAGACTACAGCCTCCCCGCTGCAGTCACCCCGTCTCCTCTCCAAAGTCAG